>NC_135504.1:16282590-16592455 GCF_052857255.1 Amblyomma americanum
TTAGAATTATTCGTTGAGCCGATAATAGCATAGCCGATTCATTTAGTATAATGCAAAATATTTTAGCTGCAAACGTAATGGTCTCAAACAGTGTTTAGGTTAGTTTAAGCACTGGTGAACCAATGGAACGAACTGGCAGCATCCGCAGCCTAACACTAGTGGGACATTCTCCATCTCCTTCCGCGATATCGCCCACCTTGAGGAACTGGACGTATACGTCGACGGTGTGTCGGCCCACGACAAGGTTGGTCAGGGCGATGCCGTCCAGTCCGGTGCGGCGCAGCCACTCGTAGGCCAGGTTGGCTGAGGAGACCAGCCCCGAGCGGCTCGCCCACAGGCGCAGGTAGTTCTCCACGTCCAGCGAGCGCAGGCCGACCAGCACCCGGATGCCCGGAGCAGCCTCCATGCGAAGGGCGCGCACTTGCTCGGCCACCGCGGCCGACGTCATGGGGAGAGGGTCGCGGTTGCCAGACGCTGCGGGGCGAAAATAATAGGAAAGGAAGATACTTGATAAAAGGAAAGGTGCAAATGTTGGCCCGAAGCTCATTACCTTGTCGCCACACTATGCAAAGTGGACAGAGAAAGAGAGAATACACTTTATTGCTCAGCTTGGCAGCTGTAAGTTGGCTGCGAGAATTCCTACGCGAGGGCTTGTTGTTCTTGCAGCTGTTGCGAGGCGACCCAAACACTCCTTGAACTAGGGGGTGAGTAGGGGTAATGTGGTGACTGTATGGCTAATGGGCATCCAAGAGATGTAAGTTGGCTGCGAGAATTCCTACGCGAGGGCTTGTTGTTCTTGCAGTTGTTCCGAGGCGAGCCAAACACTCCGTGAACTATGGGGTGAGTAGGGGTAATGTGGTGACTGTATGGCTAATGGGCATTCAAGAGCTGTAAGTTGGCTGCGAGAATTCCTACGCGAGGGCTTGTTGTTCTTGCAGCTGTTCCGAGGCGAGCCAAACACTCCATGAACCAGGGGGTGAGTAGGGGTAATGTGGTGACTGTATGGCTAATGGGCATTCAAGAGCTGTAAGTTGACTGCGAGAATTCCTACGCGAGGGCTTGTTCTTGCAGCTGTTGCGAGGCGACCCAAGCACTCCATGAACTAGGGGGTGAGTAGGGGTAATGTGGTGACTGTATGGCTAATGGGCATTCAAGAGCTGTAAGTTGGCTGCGAGAATTCCTACGCGGGGGCTTGCTGTTCTTGCAGCTGTTGCGAGGTGACCCAAACACTCCATGAACTAGGGGGTGAGTAGGGGTAATGTGGTGACTGCATGGCTAATGGGCATTCAAGAGCTGTAAGTTGGCTGCGAGAATTCCTACGCGAGGGCTTGTTGTTCTTGCAGCTGTTCCGAGGCGAGCCAAACACTCCATGAACTAGGGGGTGAGTAGGGGTAATGTGGTGACTGTATGGCTAATGGGCATTCAAGAGCTGTAAGTTGGCTGCGAGAATTCCTACGCGAGGGCTTGTTCTTGCAGCTGTTCCGAGGCGAGCCAAGCACTCCATGAACTAGGGGGTCAGTAGGGGTAATGTGGTGACTCTATGGCTAATGGGCATTCAAGAGAGAATGGAGGATATTGACATAATGTTCTGGGATGTTGGCACATAAGTATGCGGCTCACTAGTGGTATATATATGTCCTAGCCGGTGTATTGAGGATGTTATGCTCAGTTTTGGGTAGGAGAAAAGTGGACGTTTATTCGGCAAGAGTCGAAATTTTTTCAGGAAGAAACGATGAAGAAAGTCGCTAAAGAAAATGGTGGCATCAAGCCCAAGAACTGAAATCACCCTTGCTTGGAGAGCTCCAAAGTGAACTGCAGACCACTGGAAGGATTTGTGACTACATAAGGATTTTCGTGGCAACTGCCTTTATCTTACGTTAGCGGCTCAGATTAACAAGTACGAGACAGTCATCGAAGTAACGTTGTATGCTCAACAAATGCCAAGTTTTCGATGAGGTCTTCGACACGTTTCCTGATCGATGAAATGAAGACGTTGCATAAAATTGGAGCTACTAATGGTTCGGTGCAGATACCTTCACGCTGAACACGTAATTGATGGGTGAACTCAACTCCTGTTGGAAATGAATAATAATTTGGTACGGTGACGAATTAGTGCGGCTATGGCTTGAGGTGTTTTACAGCTGGCTAAGTATGGCATAGTGAGACAAAGCAGGTGCGCGTTACCCCTCCAGGCCGGCTTGATGACCCTATGCTGCAGGTCGAGCACCTGGTCCCCCAACACCAGGTGAGAGCACTCTCTCAGAGGAGGGCCACGACGCACTCCACCGCCCGCCACCAGGCACAGCAGGGAGCGGGGTCCTGAAGAAGATGATGGCGTACACGTGACCATACACACGCAGGCACACATGGTTTACAGGGACACTGAGAACATCCAATTACCTTTGACAGTTAAAAAGAATTTGGAGGGGACACTTAAGCTCCGCCTTAAGGCTATGACGCAATAGCGTTAATTGGTTAATGCCTGTAAATGCGGAGGTAGTAATTCTCTACTTTACATTCGTAGATCCCTGGGAGTCCTCATACCACTCCTGGAGCAGTGGTGCAGCGGTTAAGCGATGCGCCATCGGTGGGCCTTGTACTACCTAGGTTGCTCTTCCCGAGCACCGCCACCTTCCACGGTGGTCAGTTCGCTCACAGTCCGGTGGGCAGGTTGTGATGACGCCACACGGTCACGTGATCTAGGTTGCTTGCTCCGGGAATTTTTAGCTCACAACGGCGATGACGACGGCGCTGGATTTTCTGCACAATGGGAGCCTTAACACTATCGCGTTAAAACACGTGAGTCGTCGCCGTGAAGGACTGGTTGGCACCGTTCTATGTTAATGGCTGTGTATCGTAGCCTTTGGGATCCGCGCGGAATATTCAGGCCACGCACGCAGTTTAGTTGCGAAGTCGCTCGGTGGTGGCGACACCTGCAGTCATTTTTTGGGGGAGAAGAGGAGGGGGAAGGGGAGTTTTCTAACTAACAAAAGCTATCTACGCAAGCCAAATTCAGTTTGTGCTCAGTATTCCTTAAGCAACGATAAAAGAAGATTAGAGAATAACGATAGCACATCGCGACTTGTATCCACGTGAGCATCCCTGCCTTGAAATTCTGTTTTGAAACAGATGCCTGCGTTGACATTCAAAACTATGCATTCTCTACCTCTCGTACTATTGAATCCTTCAATTGAGAGTACACACGCCACACCTTTTCACCAGCTTTGTTGAAGAGGCGGGTTGACTTTTCTGTGCCCACCTGGGACTGAGTTCATATCCGCAAACTCCAATTCATTGGCATGATATTCAGCACGGCGAGTGACAGCTATGGTTGCGAGAAAACCTTATGGCATATGCGATCTACCTCTATCCACTTTTAAACGCCCTAGACTGTCCCAGCGGATGGGCTTGAGCTAGCCGGACACCAGACCTTTCAACAAGGCTGCGGTGCTGAGACCGTAGCCACCACGTTACATGGCGCACGAAGCTTTTCAGACTGTCGGTGGAGTAACTGAAGGGAGCATGGGTAAAAGACTGCCTGTCGACATTAAATGCATGAGTGTGCGCGATTTATCTGTGAGCTTTAATTTCTTGCCTTCTCGTCACCTCATCTCCATTTACCCTTTCCGTTTTCTGTCTCCTCTCTTTCTGTCATGATGCGTAATGATAACATTACCTTCAGTTGCCTCGGGATATAGCATTGTATAGTCGGATACAACTCAAGAAAGAAGCGGTTATTCCGCCCCTCCAGCCAATGGCATCGGCCGGTTCTCATGAACCTGCTAGCGTCACAATGCAGGGAGGGGGAGATGAAAGGGGATAGTCCCCCCCTGCATTGTGATGCTAGCAGGTTCATGAGAATCGGCTAACGCCATTGGCTGGAGGGGCGGAATAACTGCTTTCTTGAGTTGCATCCGACTATAGCTCGATCGACGTAAACCCCGAATTTGCAACCGACGTGTGGTCTTGCTATATACAGTAAAATGTCTCACCTGGACCGTACACCTTGGTGGGCAAGGGCAGGGCCAGAAGACCTCTACGGCGGCCGCCAGTGCTGGTGCTGGTGGTGTCGCTGCTGATGCCGCCCGACTCGATCACCTTAATCCCGCTGCCTCGTGACTTCGCCTTGGACCGTGTCTGCTCGAATCCAGCAGAACGAGGCATGCTCACGGCTTCGAAGTTGGGGAGGGGCCATTCCGTCTCTGGAGAGAAATTTTTAAGGCGTATGACGTCTTACTTGCCTAGAACTTTCTGGGCGAGGATAAAGGAGGTTTGAAAGGGCAACGGGTTCGTCATAGAGTGCACTGCGGTATCCGCGTAGCACCGCCATTTCAGCAACTGCACATTTTTTGGAGCGAAAGCTGTACTCCTCCCGCACAAAGCTGAAGGTCATGTGGCTCTGAAATTTGACCTTCAAACCAGGTGGAGCGGAGGCTTGACTCTGACGTCATGCCACGTGATTCGCTGCGCCTCGCCACAGCTGCGTGTGCGGAGCCGACGGCAATCTCGCAACTGCCGGAAATCGCTTGACGCACCGTTCGCTGTATAAAAGTGTGTGGCGTGTGCTTACCTTCTTTCGCTCGTCTTACTATGCTCAGCCGGGTTGAACCTCAGTAATTTTTTTTCTGTTAGCCGTAAGAATTTGTGTTCCCGCCAAAGGGACCTTGTTTCTACCTGGTATTAAACGCGTGAGAGAATGGCTCCTGGATGGCCGCAGGACAATAAATAAAAGTGAAAAAAATTGCAGGGTTCGTGCCTGGTGAAGTTATTTTATTTCGTATTTTTTTCACACTGAGAGATCATAAGGTAGGGATGGTACTTGTTGAGTATCTGTGCAAAAATGAATTATAGTCATGAGGTTCTGGTTGTATTCATCTAATGCTTCATTGATCATGCCTAAAATATGCTAAATGCGATCGGTTCAGTTGCCTTTCTCCTTGCGGGCCTTTTCGGAAATTGCGAGAACACCCGCGCACTGTAATTTAGGCGTGGTTTTACGAGAAAACTGAACACTGACCTCCAACTGAATATTTCCCACAGTCTGCAGTTATCTCGCATAGAGAAAAAAAATTACAATTCAAGAACATTTATTGAACAGTAGGTAAGCGTCAATGAAAATTTTGCCGGGTCAGGCATAATAAGTCGATAAAAAGAAATGCAGTCACTGAAGAAGTGAATGCGTAATATCACATTTCGAAACACCTCCGAGTTCTTTGATGAAAATGATGCGGACAGTATGAGCAGGTTAGGTTCACTGAACAGGCCGACCGATAGCGGTAAAAAGAGGCCATCCATGTTTACACTCTGAATGCACGATAAGATGACAGCGAGGCCGCAGGAATTACCTTCACTCGCTCGACCTCGAGACGCTACGGTGTCCTCTCGCATTTCGTGGAGGGCGTCTTCACTGGAGCGCCACCCGGTGAATAGCGAGCTGCTTTCCGTGGTCGCTTCTTGAAGTGGCGTGGTGCCGAGGCTGATCGTTGTCGTTGCCGGCCGGTCGCGCCAGATGGGCGGAGAGCGCCCAAACCCGAATGCCTTCCTCACCTCTGTGCTGGTCACTGTGGACGGAGGCGGCACTGGTGTTCTTCGAAACCTTGCGAAATCTGTAAGAGAATATTAAGAAACAATTGCCGGAGAAACTAAGCAACGAATTGTGCAAAAGGTTTAACGGGAGCCGTCATTCGTCGCAAATCTGACGCTTAGTCGGAGGCTGATTAGCGTTGACGCTTGTTACACTCTCAATGCTGCACGTCTTCCTAGCGAGAACCTCGTCCGAGATGACTGTTCATGATCCGCCGCCGGTCTTCCTAGCACGAACCTCGTCCGAGATGGCTGTTCATCTCGAGGCCCGTGTTCTGTGCGATGGCAATGCACGTTAGAGAACACCAGGTGGTCCGAAATTTCCGGGACCCTTCACTATCGCGTCCCTCATATCCTGAGTCTCTTTGGGACGTTAAACCAACCGCAAACCAAACAGTGTCTCGTGAGTGCAGAGTTTAAAGCTGCATATTTGTTAGGTTTTGACTGCCTCAGGCACTGTTTCCTTTCTTAGTGAATGAGAAAAGTTAAGGAACCTATATTTAAGTTTTTCACGTCACTTAAGTACGTAACACACGAAGTAGCATGTTTCCTACTCTGTCGGTATCGATAACTCGCCGCCATTTTTTTAATCCTGCGTAAGGCTTTAATAGTGCATGTCCCCTACATTTATGCACGAGAAGGAAATTACGAAAAAACAGAGACTTGACGAGCAGCGCCGTGCTGCTGCACTGCGCAAGTAAGCCAGACGGGTAATAATTAAAGCACCGTGCATTGTCTAATTCAGCGAATATCGACTTCAACACTCACCGTTGGAATGCCGCATCAGCTCGTCAGCTGCGGAAGATAAACCAAAAATAACTGCCAATAAATGCTTGTACCGAGCCTGAAGATAAAAAAAAAACAACCACTGAAACGGACAGGACGCGAAAGGATTGAATTTCCTGGCTTAGAGCGCAGATCTTTGGGCGTCCATTCCTGCATTGTGCGGCGGCGTATAGGCACCGTAACCGGCAGAGCGAAATAACACGGGGGGAGGGGGGATGAAAAAGAGCGAACGAACAGCACAGCGCAGGAAAAAAAACGCGGTGAGTTCCCGGGTTCGAACCCGACCGCGGCGGCAGCGTTTCCATGGAGGCGAAACGCCAAAACGCCCGTGTGCTGCGCGATGTCAGTGCTCGTTAAAGATCCCCAGGTGACCGAAATTACTCCGGAGCCCTCCACTACGGCACCTCATTCTTCCTTTCTTTCACTCCCTCCTTCATCCCTTCCCTTACGACGCGGTTCAGGTGTCCGCCGATATATGAGACAGATACTGCGCCATTTACATTCGCCGAAAAACCAATTATTATTATTATTACTCTAGCGCACTCCCTTTTATGAAAGGGAGTGCGCGAGAGGAAGGCTTACTTCCTTTTCATTCCCATATATATAATAATAATAATTGAATAATTGTTTTTTGGGGAAAGGAAATGGCGCAGTATCTGTCTCATATATCGTTGGACACCTGAACCGCGCCGTAAAGTAAGGAATAAAGGAGGGAGTGAAAGAAGATACGAAGAAAGAGGTGCCGTAGTGGAGGGCTCCGGCATAATCTCGACAACCTGGGGATGTCTAACGTGTACTGACACCGCACAGCACACGGGCGCCTTAGCGTTTCGCCTCCATAAACCCCAGCCGCCGCGGTCGGGTTCGAACCCGGGAACTCCGGATCAGTAGCCGAGCGCACTAATCACTGAGCCAACGTGGCAGGTCATTCCCATATAGGCGTATTCGGTTTTAGGGCTTAGATTCCTCTGAGGTCTGTCGCCGCCGAGGTCCAGCGCCAGCGCCATTCGGCAGTGTGTGTTCCATCTCCGCTCGCCTACAGTCCAAGTACTTCAATAGCTACGCTGAAATTTCTCATTACTCAGTATCGTACCCGAATCATCGGCCAATTTTTTTTCTGGAACAGGTAACCGTCGCGTCGTATGCAAGCACGCATGCCAGCACATCAACTGTTAACGATCTTGCATGAACACCGGCCAACTTGTCGAAGCCCTAAATATCTCCAATCGCCTAGTGTGTGACTGGCCGCCGAGAAATGCAATTGAGGGCTGTTTCTGGTGACGTGGCCTACTTTGGAGCCGAGAACCCAAGAACAAACAAAAGTGCATGTTGATGTATAATGGAAGCAGCAAAACTCGAGTGAAGGAATAATGGCCATACATACCGTATCTTCGCATCTCGTAGGCGCTGGGGAGGTCTTCCTCTTCGTCTGCACCAAAAAAGGCAACAAGCCATTTCACCCGCGAAGCATAAAATTTCATTGCGAAATTGTCTTAAACTTGCTGTAGGTCTATTAGATGAACAGCGAAGATGGTTCTTGCACAACTTAACGCTGAGGATGGGAGCCTTAGCATATCTTAATGAGACCCGGAAATGGAAAATGTGATCAATATATTTAAAAACGGAAACGCAGGAGCAGCAACCATGAAAATAGGTTTAGTGTCGTAAAATGCTTGTTCTCAGCCACATTTAGAAGCACTGCTGCCAGCTTGCTAATATGGCGAAAGTAATATCGCTTCTCTGCTCTTCAGAAGCTCTCGAAAAGGTAGGAGTCAGTGCGAACACGTTTACGGGGGGGTGGGAAAGAGGAGGGTCAGTAGAAGTAATCGAATTCACGTGCATTGCAGCTGGCGTTTGTGGGGATCTGCCCTGCAGTCCCCTGTGTAGGCTCTCCCGCGATGCACCCAGCCGCAGCAGCTTCGCCTCAAGCGAGGGGCGCATTCCCTGGTTAGTTACCGTAAATAACAAGGGAGGGCGCCACACAGACTACGCAATCACGGGGTGGGGTCTGGCGGCTTTGAACTGTGTCAGCCGTGATTAAGCGGGGAGGACGTATTTATCTTGCCCCAATTCAAACCCCACACTTTAAATAACTTTTCATTACTCAATAGAGCTCGTAACAGTCCAACCAATGCACATAAGCACATAGCTGAACGACCAAGGTCCATATTTTCTCCAGTGGCACGTAAAGTTCATAGTTTTCTCTTTATTGAAAATTTCCGGCCAGAAACTCAAAACGCAGCGAAATATAATCAAAGCACATGTTTTGAAACTAAAATGCCATAATGTTGGAAGAAATTCACAACTTTTTCTATAGGAGCCAGGATTATAGTATATTGTCTGCTCAATACGATGCTTTGTTTAAGATAAAATCAGCTTGTTGTGTAAATGGCTCCCGCCCGAAAAATTTCAGCACGCCACTATACCACAGATTGCATTTCATGTGAGTGCATTCTGAGAATAGTTGTGCATCGAGCGTCTACAAGTTGTCGGCTTTCTGTAACGCCCAGTAATAGGCCTGCAGAATCACGGTGAAAGGCTAGCGAGCCAATGAGATATACCTGGCTGGGGGTTGAACTTTTAGGTTTAAGAAAAAAAGATACGGATAAAGGAACGCCGAATTCCATTTCGGAAATTCGGTTTTAATAAAAAAGTCCGTATTCCTGACATGTGAGTCGTAGCTGGAGCTGGCTATCGATTAGAGGTTACACTCAAAGGAGATAATTAACAAAGTGCAGAAACCAATGGCATGGTGAGCTGGTGTACCGTTTGATTAAGTAGCTCAGTAGCGGGATTTCAGGTATCGCTCCGCTACCTTACACGCTTCTGCGAACTGAAAGGCTGCACAATGTCGCCAAGCATAATCTTCTAGCGTAGCGCTGTTAACTGTCATTACCCCTTCCCAATTCACGCCCTCATCCCCCTCACCGGGCCTATTTAAGCCCCGCCAATGATGAACGCTTTGCCAAAACGAAGACAAGGCCTATTGTCGAAACGTTGGCAAGCACCCTGAGGCTTTTTTCCTCGCTTGTTCACTTTGTGTGTGTAAATAAACCATCTGTTTGCTCTCTCTCTCTCTTTCTACCAATACTCACTTATGGCAGTTACTTGATCAAGAAAGCGATACCCCACCCTCATGTTCAACAACACAGCGAAAACACGGCAGTTTTAGAAATGAGCTTTCACTTGTCTTTCTGTTGAATAGTTTTATGATTTACCTTCCGTTACTGTTTTTATTTACAGATAATAATTAATAATAATTGGTTTTTGGGGAAAGGAAATGGCGCAGTATCTGTCTCATATATCGTTGGACACCTGAACCGCGCCGTAAGGGAAGGGATAAAGGGGGGATTGAAAGAAAGGAAGAATGAGGTGCCATAGTGGAGGGCTCCGGAATAATTTCGACCACCTGGGGATCTTTAACGTGCACTGACATCGCACAGCACACGGGCGCCTTAGCGTTTTTCCTCCATAAAAACGCAGCCGCCGCGGTCGGGTTCGAACCCGGGAACTCCGGATCAGTAGTCGAGCGCCCTAACCACTGAGCCACCGCGGCGGGGCTTTTATTTACAGTGGCATTCCTTTCTGCAAGCACAGTCATAAGTGCTTTCCACTAATTAAAGACCATTTGTGTGTTAATTACCGCTAAAGAAAATGTTCAGGCTGACGCGTTCCAGATGACGTCGGTCTGGCGGATGCAGGGAGCGAGGGCGCTATAGCACTGCCGGCTGCGTTTTTATGGAGGAAAAACGCTAAGGCGCCCGTGTGCTGTGCGATGTCAGTGCACGTTAAAGATCCCCAGGTGGTCGAAATTATTCCGGAGCCCTCTACTACGGCACCTCTCTCTTCCTTTCTTCTTTCACTCCCTCCTTTACCCTTCCCTTACGGCGCGGTTCAGGTGTCCAACGATATATGAGACAGATACTGCGCCATTTCCTTTCCCCCCCAAAACCAATTATTATTATTATTATTAAACCCTAGATAAATTTTAAGTGACAGCACAGGAATAACGTGTATGATCAAAAAAAGGAAACTGTCAGTCATCGGTCGAGAGTAGTACTCGCCGAAAAAAAACAACACCTGAAACTTCATTGCTAAACACAAGAAAAGGTCAGCAAATTTTCAATATATAAAGACCCGTAAGTCCAACCACTAGGTGTAGCATTTTATCACTCTAAGTTCTGAGTAGTTGGCACCTTTATGAAGCAGGCCTACGCGATGGTAGGTGACAAGCGGACACAACGCTTGCAGAAGCACTTGAAGCCACCTGTTTGACTGCGCATGCTCTTTTGCTTTTAAGCCAGCGGAAGGGGCGTAACAGGAAATCTGAGTCCAGCAGGGCCATTGTACTCTTCATGCTTTTTGCGAAAAATGCTATTCATGACCCTTGCGTGTATAAAGAAAAACAGACTCACTGTAAGCCAAATTTATGCTGTCTTCATCGTAATCATCCTGTGGAGCTGGAGAACAAACAGAAGAAAAAGTTATGCCGCCCTGTATAAAGGTCAAGTTGCCCAGCATATAAAAACAATGACGACATGACGCATAGTGTTGAAACAAACAAGTAAATAAGGACATAACATACAGAAAAAAGGACGATCTGGCCGATCATCCGAAATTGACGTTAAGCTCGACAGACTTTTTACACAGCTGTTTAGTCATGCGTGCTATTATCGCTAGCTGACAGTAAAAAGAAATGCAGACATTTCAAAAAGGACATAGTATAGGAGAGGAATGTGTTTCGAGCAGATCGATTCCGTGATATCGCACAGTAATGCGTGTTCACCTGTGTTCGAGACGCTGCTCTTAGGATGCGTAAGCCACTTTTCTTTCTTGAGAGCTGTCCGACCTGCGTTTTAGAAAGTAGCCCTCATCGGTGATGTGCATGGAACCAGTCATCCGGTATCACCCGACGCAACAGAATGATTGTTTTTAAATGCAAGTTCAAGTTCTACAAGGTTTCATTGTTGATGAAGAACAGCAAACGAGCATTTTGTTGTACTTAGCCAGAACACTGAAACCGGGTAACATTCTACGATAGGTGTTCAATAACTCCTCTGGGGAAAAGTACTTAATTGGTAGCATCGCTTATTTACCCTCAGTAACCACTAGCCTACTCAGAAGCGCTGCATGCATACAGAGAGGTATTTCGCAGCCAAGGCACACAAAACTAGTAATGACGCAATAAGAACTCGGACATGTTTTGTTTGTAGTCTGAGCATTGCCAGTGGAATAACTCGACGCAGACCCGACAGCACGTAAAGCATGCTTTTTCACATTAAGAATAATAGTGCTGAGAAGTATACGCTACAAAGGCCGTACGCCCTGGGTGAGTACGAAGTGTTAGCAGTCACGGTGGAAAGGAAAACTGCGATAGTGTGAGTTATATTATCCACTGGACTTCCGAGCCATACTACGCACGTTCGAGTTGTGTACAAACCTGGCTTTTGCGGCGGCATCGACGCTTGGTTAACCGGGGCATTCGCTGTGGCGACGGGCTCGATATTCATGTCAGAATCTGCGGGAGCCGGAACGTCTTATTAGACGCAACAAGGAAAGCACGATCACCTTTGAACGCTTAGCTGCGGCACTAAAGCAGCCTTGCGAGCGGAGAATAGCTCAGGAAGATAAAAACACATTCGACATCGCTCCCGCTTGGTTCGCCAACTTCATCAAGGCATTTCATCATCATCATCATAATCATCATCATCATCATCATCATCATAATAATAATAATAATAATAATTTATTTTCCCTTAAAGGCCCCAATGGGGCATTACATAAGGGGGGGGGGGAACAAATGGTAATAACGGGTCACAAAGATAGAACACAAATATAAATGGCAAGCACAAATAAACACAGTAGACGCATTGAAATTACCAAGACAATAAATAGGTAAATAAAAGGCATTCTACAGGAATTGAGGAGAGAAATAAGCAGTCAATGAGTGTTTAAATTTTACTGAGTTGGTTTCATTGACAATACCGTCAGGGAGTACATTCCACTCGGATATAACAGTTGGCAAAAATGAATTATTGAAAGCTTTAGTGGTACCATGAATACGCAGAACACTCTCGCAATTAAACAAACGTCGGTAGGATCTCAAGGAAGGTAGAATAAGGCTCTCACGTAATTGCGGGAAATTATAATAAAGTTTGTGAAAAAGGCAGTCTACCTATCTTACGTCGTGACGACAGGGGGGTTAGACCAATGGAAGATTTTATATTAATAACGCTCAGCCGAGAATCATATTTGGATGTGATGAAACGAGCAGCTCGGTTTTGGACTCCTGGATTAGGTATTCTTGATGGGGGTTGTAAATAGTCGATGCATATTCAAGTTTGGTACGGATAAATGTTTCGTTACTCTTCAAGATATGGGAAGCAAAAACTGAACTCATCTGTTTACTGTATGAGGGGCTTTAATCTTAGATGACGCATATTACCCTAGCCCCCTGTCCTCTATTTGCGAACTCATGTGTTCACACTCCTAAGCCCAGAAGGCAGCCTTTGCTGACTCTTCTCACGAGTTGTGTGCGCGTGTGCTATGCAAGCAGTGGTGGCCAACTCGCAGCAATGACACACTCGGGTGCATGCCGCAATACACGTTAACATCTAAGGGTCGAGTCCTGCGTCTCTCCACCCAGCTTCCAATGTGACCTTTAGGAGAACCCCCTGCCAGCTCTCGCCTGCATCCGACACGTTTCATCGGGCTCCCACACTATGTTGCCTCTGTTTGATATCGAATAAATCCCAGATATAATACACCGCGTATATGTGGAAAGTTTTCACTCTAGGACACGTGAGGAATGCGATGTTTTTTATTTTTTCGAGCTCCGCGGCTACTTTTTGGTGGGGACTGAATAGTATGGGCTTTTTTATGTTATTGCCTTCTGTTCTTGGTGTTACAGCGTTGGCGTTCCTGAGGAGAAACAAAGCCTTGTGCTGGTTACCTGCGCTGTCGAGACTTGCCATCGCGTCGACGTCTGCGCCGACTGGACGGTCAGAAAAAGAGCGCGAAGAGAAAGTAAAAATAAGAAAAGCGGCAAACCGAAAGAAACGTTATTGCTGGCTAACTTGTTTGTGTCAGTTGGTTGTAATAATAATAATAATAATAATAATTGGTTGTGGGGGAAAGGAAATGGCGCAGTATCTGTATCATATATCGTTGGACACCTGAACCGCGCCGTAAGGGAAGGAATAAAGGGGGAGTGAAAGAAGAAAGGAAGAGAGAGGTGCCGTAGTGGAGGGCTCCGGAATAATTTCGGCCACCTGGAGATCTTAAACGTGCACTGACATCGCACAGCACACCGGCGCCTTAGCGTTTTTCCTCCATAACTCAGTTGGTGGTAAAAAATTAAAACTTAAGAGAGTAATAAGGCGACTTAAGCTCCACGATTTCAATTCATGATTGCATCGACGCGCTATTTTACCTTCGAATAGATTGTCTTCTATCGACATTTTAATCAATCCACAGCCAAGTTGTAGCTGACAACTTGCAGATTGTCGCATGTGCTTGGGCCTCGCCTGTTGCAACATACAAAGCGCGTTTTTGTGCTTTAGCCTTCACTACTGTCCTTTCTTCTGTCATTTACAGTCGTCTTTCTTCTCACCTATTCCTCTGACCGCATATCAGATGTCCGATAAACATGCACCTCTTTGCTCGGCTGACAGCTATTTTGCTATTTACTATTTCTTTTAAACAAACCATTGCTACCGCCACCAGCATACTAACGACCTTAGGTACTGCAGTTGTCCTAGTGTGAGCCCCGGACTGTTGCGAAGCAATGGCCCCTTGAGCCATCTGCAGGTTTTTGCAACAGCACAGAAGCCACGGGACGCGATTCTGCTACGTGAGTAATGGATAGATGAATAGGGAGTCTAGGCGACAGCTACATAGGAGACATTAAGAGAGCTCTCCTGACCACGTCCTCCTCCTGAGAGCACGAAGGTTGCCGTGGCGACGCCTCCAACGGCGCAGAGCAGGCCCAGGACGCTGCCCAGGTAGACCAGGGGACGGCCCATGTTGCACTCTGGCGAAGGCAGCTGGCTGCGAGGAAGAGTGAGAGCACAGACACTCGTTCACACGTAATACGCATTGCTGGGGCGATCGTTAGGTGTTTATTATACTGCCACCTTGCATCTGGATGGACACACATGCTTTAAAGGAAGAATGCAGTCAAGCAGAAAGGAAATAACTAAGAAACAACGACGACCCGCGAACCGACAACGGCACCTCTTTCTTCCTTTCTTCTCTCACTCCCTCCTTTATCCCTTCCCTTACGGCGCGGTTCAAGTGTCCACCGAGATAAGTGAGGCAGTTATTGCGCCCTTTCCTTTCTTCAAAACCAATTTTCAATTTTTTTTAGGTCGGGCAGTACTTACACGTCCTTGGCATCGCCATGGAAGAAGTCGGACGCAGGCGACAGCGAGTGTGACGGGCTGTGCGAGTCGTATTCGGGTGGCGACTCGGAGCAGGACATGCTGGACCAGCGAATGCCCTCGAGCGACACCGGGCTGGGCGGTCCGGGAAGTAGCCTGCGCACTGAAGCGACACATGTGCGCACATTTTGTTTTGCTTATTTTGACACCAAGTGGTGTGTAAGTTTAAGATTACTGAGAGAAAGAGAGAAATACAGTTTGGTGGCCCGTCACGTGACTAGGCAAGAACCTTCATGCCATTTATTGTTTTCCCGTATTCCAAGACCGAAATTGTCGTTACCAGAGTGTGAGAGCAATAAAAGGTGATACCGTGAAGTTTAACACCCTTTGAGAATTTGTCCATCCAAGTTTATATTTTTTTTCGAAGAAAAGCTAGGAAAAAAAAAAACCAGTAGTGCTCACTTTTTAGTTCCTCCGCTTGCGGGCGTCGATTTTACGTACAAGTGATATTTATGCGCAGGATATTTATGTAAATTGATATTTATGTGCAGGTTGGTTAAAAGTCCCGAAGCCAAATGATCTGCTTTAAAGTCTTGAAGTGGCGCATTTACGACACCCACAAAGCTCACAATACATGGCAGATGAAAAAGAAGTTCACTTTACACCCCCGAGGGGCTTAATTCCTTCTTAAGCACCTTAGAAGCCCGGCTATGCTATTCAAAAGCGTACATTGTTACCCGGAGAGTTTTTACTATGAACATCATTAATCATGTCATGTTGTCGCGCAAATAAAGCTTTCTCATAGATGTGGGTTCGCTGAGTCGGATGCTAGTGAACACGGGTTACAGAAGCAGATATCACAAAGGAGTCACAGTATTCTCTCTACTCACCGGCCGGCTTTGGACTCCCCGTCAGTGGCTCCATCGGCTCTCTGAGGTTGCACCAGGTCTCACAACTGGACAGACAGCGATATTTTAAGCATGGAGGCATGAAGCGTGCTCAGACCGGCACGAAGCATTCGAGAAAACGCTTCAGGCACTAAGCCGCCGCTTCCTAATGTTTGTACCTGACCTCTATTACGGTATGTAGGCTGGAGGAGGAAGTATGTCAGTGACGAATAGCATTTCGTGTTGTAGCATGATGAAGCCTTCGATTGCACCTTGTGATAGCAGCGATGAAATCTAAGCTTGGGATTCAAGGTACCTATCCCATAATACTTAGCGCAAACGCAGAAGCATCATAAAAGAGAAGGCACACGTACAGGCACTTACTGTAACTGCGCCTGGAATGAACCAATAGCAACTGGGTTTGTAGTCTTCCTTGTAGGGTGTCTGTTCGCTCTAAGTACGAGTATTGCAAGATTTTAGTAAGGTTTACTCATGGTTCTTAAAGCCACAACTCTACTCGCCGCTTCAGTCGCAGAAAGCAAGGTCAAGGCGTTCGCAAGCGTCATTTTAAAACGCATTTAACGAAACAGATAACTTTTACTGGCGAAGTGTAGCCACCAGGTGGCGAGGGAGGAGTGATATTGTTTCAGCCTCGGTAATTTTTGTGATTTCTCCGTAAATCTAGGGTTGAATTAGTCGCCAGTTCAAATAATTAATATATGAGACCGGGATCAGCTGGCGAATTACCATCCGTCCCGCTGAGGACATGGAAAGTAACTTGTATTTGTAGTGACTTAAAAGAGCCAAACTCTCGCGCTTTTTTCTTTCATTTTCAAAAACGCCGGCTGCGCCCAATCGATCATTATACATGCAAGCACATTCTGCAAGCGCGTTGGGTGTTTGTTCTCCCCGGGGTACTTTGCACTGACGTTTCTTTATTGCTGTTAAACTTTTCCCGGTGGGTGGCGCAGACGTGGAAACAGTCAGCTCAGATTCCTGTAAACCTCGACAAGGAAGATATGGGGTAGGCTTTGAATGTCGTGTGTGAAAACTGCGATGCCTGAATTGGAAGAAAATAATAAAAATTGGTTTTTGAGGAAAGGAAATGGCGCAGTAATTTTCTCACATATATCGTTGGACACCCGAACCGCGCCGTAAGAGAATGGATAAAGGAGGGAGTGAAAGAAGAAAGGAAGAAGAGGTGCCATAGTGGAGGGCTCCGGAATAATTTCAACCACCTGGGGATCTTTAACGCGCACTGACATCGCACAGCACACGGGCGCCTTAGCGTTTCTCCTCCATAAAAACGCAGCTGCCGCGGTCGGGTTTGAACCCGGGAACTCCGGATCAGTAGTCGAGCGCCCTAACCACGGAGCCACCGCGGCGGGTAAAGCATGCAACCACAGACGAAGAAAGGAGGACACAAGCGTTTGTGTCGTCCTTTCGTCGTCTGTGGTTGCATGATTTGGCGCCGCTCCTTTTTCTTAGGTTCAAAATGCACCAACTAGCCCAAAAACAAGTTTTATTGAATTATTTTAAGCAGCCTAACGAGCCCAAATCACCCCTACTCTTTTTGCCACTTAGTTAGTCTCTGCTGTGTCGTTAATGTGATTCCTAACCAGACAGATTTCCTTAGACTAATGCGGCTCCCAAGGGTACTGTTGCGGGCGAGTTTGTTCGGCATGACAAAAGGGAACAGCTTAGACAAAGGACAACGACTCTGAACGATGGAGGTGCACCTTCGAATAAACTTCAGTTGTTAGTCAGCGCCTGTGTCATTCACCTTCATCGTTCTGTGTCTGCGCTGTTTCTTTTTGTAATGCAGTTACAACTGCGCCAGTTCTAAGCCCTTTTTAATGCTGAGCGGATCGTTTCACAACTTGCAGGCCGCACATGCAAAAGGTGTTAATGCCTCCCTCATTCCTGGTACACAAAACATTTTTTTGCGGGGGGGGGGGGGGAAGGGGGGAGGCTGGGGGGGGGGTGGAGCCCAGTTCGCTAGCCGAGGTTTTCACAATATGACTTGTCTACGTCGGAGCGACGTCTTCCTGTCGAAGCAATAGCCAGCGATCTCAGTGCTTGTTTTGTGTTCTGCTGTCAAGAGAGCATCTTGCCTTCTTTCGTGATTCGGGGTACGTAACAGATGCAGGCAGCTGACTGGCAACGATTAGTGTTAGATAGAGAACATGAATTAAAGGGGCACAGAAATGAGCTGCCCTTTAATGATGAATAGGAATTCCCGGGACATTGTGCAGACCATTTCTCTGAGATTCTTTTTACACGAACATATTACTCACGGCGTGAGTAGACGTTGAGCATACAACCAATCGTTTTCGTATGATCGAGTCGCGTTGCCTCAATCTTAGGTAACGTCCGCTGTGCATTCATTCATGTGCTTGAAAGTTTGCTGTCCTAGCGCATAATTTGAAAATTGAGGAAAGGCAGCTGGCTGCTCTTCCTCTTGTCGCTACAAATGGGATCGGTTTTGGTCTTTATGCTACGAATCAATAGAACGAATTGCAGTCTGCCAGTAATCTGTACACGTCCACTGCGCCATATCTTGGCTACTTAAACCGATGACTGAACAGGAGCCCCCGTGAGGGTTTGGAAGCAACAAACAGTCCCACCCTTCTGGCGACTTAGTTAGCGGCTGATATTTCATTAGTTTGGAGAGATCTTGGTCAACTCAGGACTTGCAAAGCATATATGCTAAGGGAATGTCACAAATCACTCAAGTGCCCCTCTGGCTACGAAAGACAGCGACAGCGCCTAGCTCAAGCGGCCTTTCTACTCTACGACGACCGCTTACATCCTTTTGGGTATTTATAGGAGATAATGCGAGCTCTATTCTGGTCTTGCAAGGCGGCACGTCGAAGGTGAAATTGTTACCTTGTTCGGAGGTGTCCGAAATGCGCGTGGCCTTTTCTTCTTCTGCTTCACACGATGCATGATCTCGCGCTGTCACGTGAACGAGGCCCTTTGAGGCTTTGAGAGCGCATGAAAAAAATTTTCATTCACGGGGGATTTAAGAAATAAAACAGGTAGATACCAGATGCCTGTATGAAAAAAAAACTATGCCAAAGCTTAATTAGCACTGCCAATAAATTGACGAATTGTGGCACCAATCCTGGGCACACTCGAAGGTATACGTGTGCCACTACACGAAACGTTCCCGCCTAACTGAAGTTCGTTTCTTTCTTTCTTTCTTTCTTTCTTTCTTTCTTTCTTTCTTTCTTTCTTTCTTTCTTTCTTTCTTTCTTTCTTTCTTTCTTTCTTTCTTTCTTTCTTTCTTTCTTTCTTTCTTTCTTTCTTTCTTTCTTTCTTTCTCTCTCTCTTTCTTTCTTTCTTTCTTTCTCTCTTTCTTTCTTTCTTTCTTTGCTCAAGCCCATTGTTCATTCTTGACTACTTTATTTCTGTTGCACAGTATTTTCACTTACGCAGTTTGCTTCAGGAGGAGCACGTAAGCTCTTTTAACTTTTCCGGTGCGACTTGAGCTGCTAATGTGGACGTTGAAAGTTATTTCATAATTTGAGGATTAACGCCCGAATAAGTACGAACGCAATGTAATAGAAAGCACCGCGCCTCAGTGCAAACGAATATTGAAAACTAAACATTTTGACAGATTTACCTGTCTGGTTGGGTTTGAAGACTTATAATAAACTGCACATCTCCAACCAAAAATGTTAACTTTAACCAAACGTTTCGAAGCAGACTCGGCTCCTTCCTCAGGGGTGACTGAGGGCAGTAGCTAGCGTCTTTTAAGTATGGAGGTGAGGGGGGGGGGAATGAAAAGAACGACAGCTGTGTCGCGCAAGGCGCGGGGGATGGGGAGGGGTTTTAGGCTGTTAGTCATGCTGGCGCACTGCAGGGAGCTGCTGAACGGAGACTTTTTTTCGTTGAGTTGAAGAGCGAAGTCCCTGGGCATATACTGGGGGCAGGTTTCCTTTTGTGCGGTTGATATTGTTCGGGGTGGTTTGGATATGCCAGGATTCCAGAAGGAGCCTCTTGTGGTAATTTGTTTCGGTTCCGAGGATGCGGGTCTCTTCAAAGTTGATTCTATGGTCGGAGTCCTCGGAATGTTCGGCTATGTGTGCGAGGGACGATAACTCGAAAAGTGTCCTTGAATTGCTACATTTTATTTGGTGTTTAAACAACAGCCGGTGTCTTGCACGACACTAAGTGCGGGAGCGGTCCGTCATAAGAGTCGAGGTACAGGTCGAAATGGAAGAAAGGCACTGGCAGTTGGACGTGCTAACCGGTGAAAAACCGATCGATGATCAGGCAGCATATGTTGTAACGGTAGCAGCATTGCCTGCGCCGAGAAAAAAGAACACAATCAAGACAAGATCACTGAATGTTTCGTCTTATCAACAAATGTTGAGAAGTTCCAATGGGGAAGTAGGACTGGAGGTGTGAAGCCATGTCATACAACGATTGCCAAAGGCGAAGCCAAATTTTACAGGGGGTCTTCAAAGAACTGGATGGGGGAAATGATGAGGATAAGAGTTAATTTATACCCATCCTTACTATGGGAAGGGAACAAATGCAGACAAATAATGTCCTAAACGAAATCAAGAAAAAGAAATGGGCTTGGGCAGGACATGTAATGCGAAGACAAGATAACCGCTGGTGCTGGATTCCAAGAGGGGGCACGCGTAACAGGAGACGGCAGAAATTGAGGCGGGCGGTTGAGATTAGCAGGTTAGCGGGACAAGGTGGCCGCAGCTCGCAAAGGACAGGGTTAACTGGAGAGATATGGGAGAGGCCTTTGTCCTGCGGTTGGCTAATCAGGCCGACGGTAATTATGATCATTATTCACAAAATATTAGAGCGAGTTAATAATTACCCGTCGCAAGACGGCCGCAATTCGAAGCGCAGCTTCGCAGTTAGTGTAATTTAAGAGCTCGGCGGAAACGTCGTTTTGCAAGACGCAAATTCAGACTCATAGGTATGACTCGATTAAAGTGAGAAAACAGCCGTTAGGGTGACAACACACACACGTATTGTATACCGCACCATTGTTCTGAGTACGAAGAAAGCGCCACTTTGGTCATAACAAATCTAGTGGAACAGGTTAAGCTGACAGCGAAGAGTGTATTCGTCTCGTGCATACGTTCGTCGGCTTGCTTTTTGCGTCACAGTAACTGAGACTGCGTATGCATTCTACCGATGACTGACGGAGCCGTCACCGAACTACTCTGCTAATTGCGTACAGTTTTAAATCTCGACAACATATGACAAGCACCTCGGTCTAGATTCTCTTGGTAGGCACAAAATCACCCGGAATGTTTTCAAGCATACAGAGCCGGAGCTGATGTCTGGAAATTTTTTTATATCTCTTGCATGCCGAATTACTCAGGAGAGATGTCAAGTGTGTTTCGTTCAAGGAAATTGAAACAGTTGAAGCGCTACAGAGCTCTTCGCTTGATATGTAAAGGGATGATTATCAACACCAGCCAAACTGCACGACCTACCGGACAAAGGCCTCTCAAAACGTACTCTATCTGACCCTTCTTTGCCCCAGCCGTGATTACAGGTATTCCAACCGATTACCTGTTATCGTCATCACAATCACCATCATCACAATCATCATCATCACCACCACCTGACTCCGAAAGTCTCGGCTTTGTTCCTCTCCTATTATAATCCCTTCGATTACCCAAGCACACTACCGATTGTCTTCAACATTCGTGTATCACCCAAGTCTAATATTCGTTTTCAATTTCCACTTTGACAGATTTTAAATTTCCGGTCCATAATTCAGGGCACTGTTTGTATCTTAACATTGCACCTATCCTATTTTCTCATGGCTTGCTGCGCTATACCTCATGTCACAACGTTTGAAAGCAAAAGCAAAAGAAGTGTTATGTGACGGACAAACTGCCTCAGAAAAGTTGTATTTTCTTACAACTTCCCAGTACCTCACCTACGACGTGCATCTTCAGTCTACACTGCTAACATTTGATATTATTAACATTGTACACCAGCTGTCACCCGGCCCATCGTTAGCTTCGGTGGTTAGCGCAGTACGGTCCTTGTTTCCAGCAATGAAAAAGCGTGGTTCTCTCTTTCCAGGACAAGTTTAAGTGCGAGCGAGATTAAAGTATGCGACAAAACTCGCATCGCCTGTCCAGAGCTAGTGATCATCAGGAGAGCACTCGTACTTACCGGCGCACATTTTCGGCAATGCCGCAGAGCCTTCTGCACCGCTGGTAGCCTGGCGTAGGCCTTTGTGCCTGTCCCATCTCCGAGACCAGGATGAACGATGCGACAAGTACCAGAAGAACCTTCGCTTTTGCAGACATTATGCTATGCAGAACTAATGAAGCAGGTCTTTGCTGTTTTGGAATATATAGCAGACAGCCAGCTGGACAACTTGCTCTGTTGGGACGCAGACAGCTTTCCTCACTCAAGCCCTCGTGTGAGAAGTCCACCTGTTGAGAGGTGTCATCCGGCGAAAGGGACACAGAGCCTAGCGTCTGCTTCAACGTTACCGCCTGGTGTCTCTACGAACGCCAAATCTCATCGCACCGCCGTTCGTTGACCCTGTATCTGTAAAAACCGTTGGCCTCAACGAGTCTTCTAGGCTTCCGTTGTCTGTTTATTCTTTCGAGTTGTGAAACTCCTGCTGAAAGTCAAGAAACTAATCTTAGCCCAGCCTTGCAGGCCGATGTTGGCGGCTGAGGAGTTGACCCTTGAAGTGCCCAAAAGCCAAAGGGTAACACGGATTCCTAGAAAATGGTGCCCGTCCCAGCCTTCGCCGCGACCTTCTCCTTCTTGACATCTGGACCGCTTCAGAAAGCTGGAGGATAAGATCGGATATGGTCGCGTGCGTGTAAAGATAGCGAATGGTTGTTAACTCCTCGGTTGGAGAAAGCTGGGGTTGATGACCGCCTAGTCATGCCGGACGATTACCTCTTGGGGTTGTCCACACAGGAGGATCGTCACACGAAGATGGCGTCGGCACTTTTAGGGCTTGGCCTTTGGTAGGCTAAGCTATGTGAAAAGAAGGGTGCGGTATTGGCCTCTACTGGGGGACCTCTCGAACATGGCATAAGTAATGAAGGGGCTAAAATACAGGATATCCAAAATTCTTGTACACAGCGAAAGCTATTGGGATGCCTGGCGCAACGTACTATAAACACAATCGAAAATACAAAATGTTGACAAGCTCATGGCGCACCATACATTTTTTCATGTGTTTAGTGCTGTTTTTAATGCAGGAATGAATTACATTTCTTAGAAGTCAGACGGCCTCTCAGGTTTGCTATCGAGCTTCGCACAAGCACTGCAGAACAAAAATTGTCCCTATATATATATAAAAACAGACAAACCAGTTTGCAACGGTCCACACTAGAAGTAGGCTTGCATGGTGTACACTGCACATATGGCCGCATAGCTGAGATGTGTTATCTTTGTTATCAGGGAGAGTCTCGAAGAAGAACCAGCTAAAGAATAAATGGTTGGCCAAGAAAAAGAAAAAAGTTCACCTCCATAGAATACTTGGGTCGCGCACAACATGGGTTTCCATGGTAATTCGGTAGAACAGCATTTGCGGAACCGTTCGGTCCGAGTGGAGTAATTGAGCTGTACACACACAAAAGAGAAGCTTCAGGGAGCTGCTTTCAGCAGAAATGCTTTTGCGCGCTGCAGTTAGCATAGGGAAGAGCTGGACACAAAATAAGCATTCATTGCCTACGAAAGTTCTTCCTACATAGTATGCTGCTTGCTCTTGAAAGCTGCTCCAAGTATTCCCACTTCTGAGAATTACTGCTTGAAATGTTTGAGGCTGTGAAGAACAGAAGTGCTTGATGAACTGAGAGGCGATAAAAGTGCCCTCTGTGCATTTTCACCCTGTGGAGGCATGTATGAAAGGCTTGAGCTTGAAGAAAGTAGCAGGTCCTTTAAACAGTCACTGTCCAATCTGTCAGCCATTCATTCCGTTTCTTGCTTCATGTTAGCCAAGTGCAAGCTGAAGAAAAACATTTTTGACACGTGCGCTGTTCTGGATTCTAACACGGTCTTCAAGAATTCTTGTTTGATAAGTTTTTACACTGGTGCTGGCTATAGCTGGGGGAGGCTTGGTGGTCTTATACTCATTTTTTAGCGAACAGGTGGAAGCACAATTTCTCCTTTTAAGGTCCGGGCTCGGTGGCCCTTAGTCCTCCTTCGGCGGTACGACGACGGATTCTTGTATAAAACTCTTGCCTTTGGTGTGGAGTAGAGCACGTGAGTGCCTCGGGGCCATGTATGTAAAGTTAGATGACCCGCGCCACCTAATTTAATTGCTTTCAGGTCCGCTTTCTTGGTTGCAGCATCCTGTGAAGCTGGGGTTCGATGGGGTCACTGTCCCCTTCCTGACTCCGCTATGAGGAGTTGTTTCGGGTCTGGAACCTCCATCTTTGAGTGCAAGGCAATCGGTACTGGGGGAACACAGTTCTGTCGCCTCTTTTTTCACTTCCTTAGCTTTTGAAAGGCTATCAGGACCATCAGGATGAGCCACTGGACTGGTTTGCAGGACAGCAGTGAAACCTTGAAGTCCTGGCTTTACCTCTGAGTCATGTGGGTCCGCAGAGCCATGGGCGAAGTCCAGCAAGACATGGGCGCGGTCCAGTGAGCCGTGGGTGCGGTTTACTGAACCACGAGTGAGGTCCAGTGAGCTCTGGGTGCGATACACTGAGCCATGGGCGCGGTGTAGTGAGCCGTGGGCACTGTCCAGTGATCCATGGGTGCGATATACTGAGCCATGGGCGCAGTCCGTTGAGCCAGGAACGTGGTCCACTGTACCATGGAGGGGCCCTACCGAGCTTTGGGCGCGGTCCACTGAGCCATGGGCTTGGCCTAGTGAGCAATAGGCGCAGTCCGGTGAGTCGTGGGCACGATCTGCTGAGCCAGGGGCACGGCCAAGATAGCCACGGGCGCGGTCCTTTAAATTATGTGGACCATCGCTGAAACTGTTGTCTGCAGGCTCCATCGCGGACGGGACACCCGGCGGCAGCAGGCCTAAGCGACAGCGCCTGCTCCCAGCGTCTCGCTCAATCTGGCTCGAGCAGCACCGCTTCTTCTTCTTCTTCACCCCAGGTATATGGCACATACCCACGCGGGGGGATACACATGCCCACATACCCACACATACCCACATACCCACGCACATACCCGCATACCCACGCGTTGACGCTTCTTTTTTGTTCTGTGCAGTCTGCGTTGGCGCGTGCTGATGTACTGTCTTGCTAACTTTTACAGTATCTTATTTCCTGTTGGTATTGTTTCACTAAGAATAATTTATTTATCATTATTTTTTTTATAATTACAAAAATCTTGTTCCTTTCGAGTCCATGCACTACTTGAGTGAGAACCCCCCGTTTTGCCTTTCCGCGTGTTTCATCTGGATTTATTTATTTTTCATTCATTACCATTAGTATTCATTTTAGGCGTAATGGTTCCTTCCTCTAGGCTGTGTATTACGGCGCTGCGGTCGACACGGCAAGCACGGTCGACACAGGTTGTCTGTATACTCGGCGGCTTGCTAGGGTTTTATTTAAGCTGAAACTTTCCGACCCTGTGTGTTGTCATCATCGGTTAAGCATTTCTCCTAGAGGGATTGACATTCAGAGCAGTTTAGACCGAACAGTTCAGTAACGTATACCCAACGTAATCTGCAGGCAGGGTTTATGAGCACGTAGCGCTTGGAGATCTACATTTCTAGTGGTAGACTTTTCGTCTCCCTGCAGAAAATGCGGTGCCAGTCTTATTTATACGAGCACTATTTACAGAGTTTAAAAGTCTTTTTATAAAGCTCCCTGACTGACTGACAAAACTGAGGAAACTGACTGACGAAAGTAGTATAGAGCGAATGTCTGAATAACCTTGGCGAAGATAAGTTCTTCCATTAAAGAGACAAGCCTGTGGTCGAAAAAAAATGAAGGGGACAGTTATGCTCCGTCTTGAGGGTAAACCGCGATAGGATTAATCGATTAATTAATGTTCATAGATGAGGAATTGGTTTTTCTCGACTTTACATTAATAGATCCCTGGGAGTCCTCATACCACTACCCGTGCAGTAGTGCAGCTGTTAAGCGATGTGCCTCTGCCCTGCGATGGCAGGTGCTGCCACCAGGTGAGACTTGTGAGACCCAGGTGTCTTTTCTTCAGTGACCTCCCGCGACCAATGATTAACTTAGGCGCCACCTGTCAGAGTGGTCAGTCTGCTGACATCCAGGTGGGCAGGTTATGATGACGCCACGAGGTCACATGACCTGGGTGGCCCCCATAAGTTGCCGAAACGATCGGTTGCTCCAGCTGCGAAACTTCAAACGGTCTCCAAAGCCGACGTCTGATACCATTTTTTCCGACTCGGGGTACTATAAGACTCTCGCATTAAAACTGTTTTCATGGTAAGCACCAACCCTGTGTCTTAACGTTACCCACTTTAGGGAGAGCGTCGACGTTCGAGCTGTAAGTGTACAGCATTACTAAGCGTGCTTTTTCTTACCGTTGGTTTTAGCTGTGCGAATTCGTCAGATAAATGAGGCGCAAAAACCGGTAGCAAACATTGCACAAGTCTTACACAAACGACTTTAATGAGGTCATAATTTTTCTTTGGGTAACACTCAGGAGTCATGAGGTGGCGATGGGAAACGCGGGGGAGATGAGTAATGTACAGTAGGTGAATTAATAAATAATGACGATCATCGCGAGATGACGCAGTTGTCGAAATCTGTGACACTCGTCCGGAGCAGCTTGTGGAGGAGGGCGTTCTTGAAGCACAGCGTTTGTCCTCCTCTCCTGTACTGCGAGCGCTGGAAAAAAGAAAAAAACTGATGCGTAAGAAAACACGAAACGGAGACTGGCACACGAGAGAAAAGTGATTCTATATCAGAGAATAATAATAATAATTGGTTTTGGGGGAAAGGAAATGGCGCAGTATCTGTCTCATATATCGTTGGACACCTGAACCGCGCCGTAAGGGAAGGAATAAAGGAGGGAGTGAAAGAAGAAAGGAAGGAAGAGGTGCCGTAGTGGAGGGCTCCGGAATAATTTCGACCACCTGGGGATCTTTAACGTGCACTGACATCGCACAGCACACGGGCGCCTTAGCGTTTTTCCTCCATAAAAACGCAGCCGCCGCGGTCGGGTTCGAACCCGGGAACTCCGGATCAGTAGTCGAGCGCCCTAGCCACTGAGCCACCGCGGCGGGTCTATATCAGAGAAGTAAACAGGTTTTGAACGAAAGTAACTGCTGTATATCTTTGGGAAAGCTTCGGGAGAAAATTACTGCCGCAGGAGAAAATTATGTTAGTTTTTATTAATTTATAATTTATTATTTTTATTATTATTATTTCTTATTATTTATTATAGTCATTATTATTAGGAGGTGTAATATCCTTGTTTTCTTCTCAGTTTGTACGTCTTAGTTTCATGCTACAGCTGCTTTACAGTAAATGGGTCGAAATACCCTGTGTACGTTGGTACCTGAATACTGCACTCAACCGCTGTGCATCGACTTGAAAGCATTCTCAGAGCTGCTTTGCCGTTCCACATACAAAGAAACAAATTTATGCAGAACAAGGAATGTACAGCAATGTTCCGTTAGGTTGGGCAGGCAGTTGAATAACCATATGAAAGAGATGGTTAATTAAGTTAGAAGAAAAGACGAAATGCCAGTGGTAGGAGCAGCTGGCATTGACTCCTTAGAAAACAGATGGGACCAGCCTCTGCTGTCTCTCAGTTGTTAGAACACGGTTACGGCATGCGTGCGTAGGTCTTAGGTTTGGCTCCCACCGGCTTCATATGGCTGTCTTTTTTCTTGCCTTGTTTATCTCTTATCTGAATAACAGTTCATAATCTTGCGCTGTCTGACAAAAAAAAATTACAGTATTTCACTTAAGTCTGCTTAAAAGCGGAAATGCGAAAGCCTGTCCCTCTCCTCTCTTTCTCACTTCATTTTTATTATTTGAAATATTGTCATGTTATTATATTTATTTATTTCTTATTTTTTAAAACTGTACTTTTCATTTGTGTTTTCTTTTTATTTCTAAAGCGCGTTTTTTCCACGACGCCAGTACGCGTACCATGACGTCATCGGGTGACGTCCAGGGTTCATGTCGACGTCCGTGGCTATTGTGACGTCTAAGTGCAATTTTCCCGCTTAATTAATTAACTAATTAAAACACCTCAACCAAATTTTTTGCCACAGCAAGATCACACCACGGACTATCTAAAAGAATCAAACCTTTGCACATTAATCTTCACATAACGGCGTAATCGGGCAGAAAAGCTTTGCGCACACCATAGACAGGAGATAGCCTAGTAATGCTTTCGCATTGATAAGATAATAGCAGGGAATTTTCCTGGGCTTTACTTTGTCTCAAATACAGTTGGCTTATCTCTTCCGCAGCCTCAGGTGCCCCTCATCTCCCCGATTCGTCCATGTTCGTAACCGTACCATGCGATTCAAGGTGCCGACGCAGACGTAGCGGTTAGTGGTCTCCTCCGAGACGGCCCACTTGCTATGGTCCTCGCCATTCTTGATGTCCAGCTGCTGCTGACTCATCCTGAACCGCACCGCCTCCACGTTGGTGACGGTGTAGGTGTTGTTGCAGGCCGGTGGTGCCTTCCCGCCGGCGCCGTTGCGCCAAGTGGATGCGAATAGGTTGGACTCCAGGTTACTGGCCACAAGGCTCGAGTAGACGTCTGCAGGACCACAACGTACATCGTAAGTATTGCGATCGCAAAGGCACGCTCTTCGACCATATTTTTCGAGAAATAGGCCTAATATTTCAGATTTTAAGTCATCTACGCAAGCAGGGTAACTTATTGACTACGTAAATGACTTTTAGCAGGTTGAATTGGGCTCTAGCTTAATGTCTCTATCCCGGTTCTATGCTTTGGATGCATGGATTGTTTTCGTGTGCTGAAGCAAAGCACACTCTTTTCAATTTGTGTGCTGTTCGTATGCATTTCTCTTGTGTGTGTCGAAAAGAGGTGGTCTCGTTGCTTTTCAATAACATCGGTTGTACCTTCAACCAGCTCTAAACTGTCGTGATGGTTGCATGAAAGACGCAGTTAGCTGACATTGACTAACAAGTAATACGCTGTTCTCCACTTCTGCTCACCGGTAATCTTAACAAGACCGGCTCTGCAACGTCATGACTACATCACGAACCCTCTCGACCAATCAGGATTTTCCAGTCACGGCGATGCCTACATTGGTACCACGTTTTCCGCCGAATTGGATAGTTAACGCTGTATGTCGTTAGAACTGCGCTATGATTGGTGCAAGGAATTGGTGGAGCCTGGTCCCTGTTACCCGGCTGGAGTGGATCCGGCAGTGGTAGTGTGGCTACCGGCGACTCCTCGACAAAACGGGCCGGGCGTGAGACTACTCACTTGCTTTACTGATGCTGCCACTTTTGTCACGAATGTATTGCAGATCTCACTATGCTGTTGCTTGTGCTCTACTACCTATGGGATTGCAGGTCTCAAAAATTTTCAGCACCAGTGATGCTTAAATACTGCTCCAGTCAGACACAGAGCGAAAACGCGGGAGGAAGATGCGGTGTGCCCGGAGTTTTCAACCCACCTCTGTTGTAGCGGCCATGCTTTGCGAAGCTGACGTAGGCGTTGTTAGAGACGTCCTTGAGAGAAGCCGTCAGAACCCAGGGGGCGCTCTTGATGAACTTTCGCGCCAGCAGGAGATTGAGGGCCGGGTGGGTTTTGCGAAGGGACGGTGGTGCGTAGCTGTCGTAGATGTTGGGGTACTGAAGCCTCAGGTGGGTGGCTGCATATGCAACACGAAGGTAATAAGTAGGGACCGCAAGAATGAACCTTAATGTACTACTTTCGGATTCATACGCGCTTTTTTTTCGAATGATCGACAGTTGTGAGGAGCAGGCCATAATAGAGCGGTCCCTGGTGATCGTGAATCTTCGCAATAACGCCTGACTCGAACAGATGCGTTAGTTTGGTTTTGCTGAAGTTTCTTCTGTTTATCTAATCTATCTATGCATGCCGGAACACAGTAAGGATTACGACTAATAGTAGTTGGCTTTCTTTAATTAGGTTACGTCGTCCTAAACCTAACCTAAATGTGAGCTGTTTTCTTTTGAGCTTCCTGTGGATGTGCACAAGGTATTATGCATGTAATAAAATAGAAAAGGATGCTACAGAAATTGTGGACAAAAAATTCATGCCTAGTGAAACGGAGCATCTCATCTGAATGAAACTGCCATTTCAGATGGCTTTTTTCCTTCCTCCTGCTAAAGTCGGGTTTAGAAGTTTTCCAAATTACAATTTGTTATCAATAAACATATAATTACTATCGTTTCCTCATCACTACGTAATGAAGTCAAGTGAACAGCGGTTACAAATCAGGGAGAAAAAAAGACCATGCATACATGTAGTCACCAGCAAAAGCTGACACAAGGCTTTTGATCGCGAGTAAATTTACTATGACTCTGCTTTGCCATCTAGTTGCCTGACTTTTATACAAGCGGGTGGAGCATGTGTGCTCGCTTATATCTGCAGGAAATTTAAGAGCCTTGCTTGAGACTGCTCTAAAATAAATATTTTTACTCATGCAGTCCGCGAACTTCACCCATGGAAGGATAAAGCGAGAAGTTTTATGCTGCTTTGTATTTAATATCACTATTCCTTTCTCTGCTATATATCCTGAAGTTCAGGGCTCGCGTAAGCTGGAAGGGGATCGCCAATGTCCCTTGCCCTCGATGAGTGCAACAGAAGTTTTAATTCCTATGCTACCAGGCACAATATATGACAGTTTCAGAATTAAACAGTTATTATGTGATTCCTACGGCTTCCATGTTTCCATTCGCTGAAACCTGTATTATTTCGATGCATGAATAAAACTTTTTTATTTTCAACTGTGCTGGGGATCGGCAGGCCCTGTACATGCACTGAACCCTAATGCTATTTTCCTTCTAACAGCTTCCCTGCCAGCCCCTTTCACCTTCCTCGGCTGATCATACTTCCACTCCGATTGTATATCGTAACTTCACTTTCTCCTGTATGCAAGGGATGTTCCGATAAAGAGCAGTTGTCATCTTATCTAAGTTTAACTGCGCACTACTTGCTGATAAAAACATTTATGCGTGCTAGATTATATGAGAGCAGGCAGAGTGCTCTTTGTGAAGATACGCCCTGTGCTCTCTGCTAACAAGCCTATTTTCCAGCCACTAGCCATGACTCACTAGACGTACGCATCAGTACTAAAGGACACCGCGTGGGGTTGTCAGGGGTACTCAAGTCCAGCCTTCTCGGGCAAAAATTTTCAAAATTGAAAAATTGTAGGACACTTTTATGAAAATATTGGAGGTAATGGTCCATTATTCTGATATGTAGCAAAATCTTTCTTTTAAAGTCTTTCCAGTGATCGCCAGTGGAAAGTGCTTTGGGAACCAGTGGGAAGTGCTTTTGACCATAGCTAAAACGTGAATAGAAATATAAAATACAAGACTGCCGTCGGGTGATCTGCAGATATATTGATTGTTATAGTGAAATCATACATTACATGAAAAAAAATGCGTTCATAAACGGTTTCCCGCTCAAAAATGCTTTGGCCAGAGTTGCTGGGTATGGTGTACGAAACAGCAGTTATTTAGGGGTACCAGGGTTTAGAAGAACAGCGGAAACAGACGTGGAACGCAGGAATGAATGTTCAGAGAGGTATTGCAGCGACACCAAGACAATATAGGAGAAGTTTCGCCCCCCCGCAGAATAAGTGCTGATGGAGAATCTCACCGATGGTTTCCAGCTGACTCGTCGGGAATGTGACGCAGAGGATGTTCTGCCCGTTCTCCCGTCCGTTCGGGGGGAAGGCGTAGATTCCCTTGTGTAGCATCTCGGGAAACTTGGGCACGCTGTGGATTATCCACACGCCAGACTCGTCGTCGAATATAAATAACCCTAGAAAGTGAAAAAAAGGTGCAAATCAGTAAAACTTAATAGCTTTATTTGCAAGAGGAAAGGAGTCTGAGGGATGAGATCTGGACAGATCATAATTATAATTGGTTTTTTGGGGAAAGGAAATGGCGCAGTATCTGTCTCATATATCGTTGGACACCTGAACCGCGCCGTAATGGAAGGGATAAAGGAGGGAGTGAAAGAAGAAATGAAGAAGAGGTGCCGTAGTGAAGGGCTCCGGAATAATTTCGACCACCTGGGGATCTTTAACGTGCACTGACATCGCACAGCACACGGGCGCCTTAGCGTTTTTCCTCCATAAAAATCTCAGCCGCCGCGGTCGGGTTCAGGACAGATCAGAATATGTGTTCGGAACATCGGAATGTTTCTTTCTCCTTATGCACTTGCTTTAAATAACGGTAGCAGAACATTACGCCGAAACCGCAACACCGAACACTCCCTCCAGGCTGTCCAGAAACAACCCGACACACATTTATATTTCTGTGAAGCGCCACTGCTTCTATACCAAGCCGTGGGGTTGACTTTAATGTAATCCCAATTTATTGCTAACAACTTGGTTGCAACCAAATGTTTCGTAGCGCGAAAAATATGCACAGTAAGAGTATATATGCACAGTATAGAGACATAAAGTAAGTGGTATGTTTTAGGTATTACGATCTGTCCTGGAAATGGCGCATTCTCATGACTCTCGAAAACGACCTATGCGAAGAGTCAATAATAGAGCTGTGTGCAGTATTTCATTCGACAGAAACTGGGAAATCTCAGACACGTGACATAATTGTACCCTCAACTTCGCGGAAATGAGCCAAATGGAGCGCATAGCGCCGTTTCAATATATATCTTATGAGAATGTGTCCTTATTTCATATTATCGAGCGAAAATTGCCGCTTTTTACGAGCGTTTACAGAGTAATACCTTTGGTGTGCCCATTGCTTGTCCTCTTGTTTTCCAGATGGTACGGGGGCTGGTCGTTGTAAACGGCGTAAGTGACATTCTGTATTAAAATAACAAGGAAATCAAATGACATTCAGCATAGTTTCTCATTTATATTTGCTTTTGGTGTGTTTAACATCACACACAAAAAAACCCAGCGTGACAGCGAGAGGCAAGCCACACTAGGGCATACTGTGATCTCACACTTTTCTGACAACGTTCGAGAATTTATTCTTTAGTGAGTAGTTTGAAGTCATTACTTCCGAAGAGACTTGTAGTATGAATTCATAGGGATTCCTCTCCTAAACATGAATGGTCTCCTATTTTGGACGCTTACCCTTTTAATTTGGTCCATATGGACCTCATGGAATGCGTTACTTATGTTTAGGAGTTTGTTCTTGAGCATGTATGATATTTATGCTAGAGATTTCCAGCCCGAAGTGTTTTAATATAACGGTTACTAAATATATAGGGTTTGTATGTATGGAATGAGATGCTACCTCTTTTCATTTTTTTGGAACAATTATCGGGCACGCGCTGCTTTTGTCCTTTCTTCAGAAAACTATCATTCGTTGTTCTGCAGACTTAAGGTGACCATCAAGTGTATGGCTCTGAACTTTGCTGGCAGTGCCTTGCATTATGTCACGAGGTAGTCCGCCACGTGACCCACCTTGCTTTTTCGCTTATGCCGACGACGACGGCGATGACGCCGGGTTTTCCGCTGAAGTCATTTTAAATGAACTTGAAAATTCGAAATCGGTTTTTGGGGAAAGAAAATGGCGCAGTATCTGTCTCACGTATCTTGGTGGACACCTGAACCGCGCCCTAAGGGAAGAGATAAAGAAGGAAGTGAAAGAAGGAAGAGAGAAAGAGGTGCCGTAGTGGAGGTCTCCGGTATAATTTCGACCACCTGGGGATCTTCAACGTGCACTGACAGCGCACAGCACACGGGCGCCTTAGCGTTTTGCTCCCATAAAAACGCAGTCGCCGCGGTCGGGTTCGAACCTGGGAACTCCGCATCAGTAGCCGAGCGCCCTAGCCCCTGAGCCACCGCGGCGGTTAAGGCTATCGTGGTAAAGAGACTAGTCTAGCGGGAGAGGTTGAGCACGAATCTTGCGTGCCTCGTGCTTAGTGTTCCTAGCCCGGCGTCTCATCCACTTGATTTCGAGTCAGATAAGCGAGTATACACTACACTACTTTAGTGCAATCGCGTCTTCATACTCACGAGTGGCTTCTCCTTTGCTAAGATGGGAGCGATGGTGTTGGCCAATGCGTTGCCCTCCTTGAAGATGTTGTGCGTGGAAAGGCTCCAGTAAGGCGTGGACGTCGGCGTCTTGGAGTCGATGTAGACGTATTCTTCGCCCTTGGGAACGTTCAGTTTCTCCTTACTTTTCGCGGCCTTTGGAAGTTTATACATAAAGAACCTGTGAAAAAAAAGTTGTATTGAGTTAGAGGAGGCCATCAGTGCGTTAATTTTCTGGGCTGCTTCAACAATTTCGAAGGCATATGTGTAGATTGATGCTGGAAAAGCATCTAAAGCAAGAAACCATTACTTTTCAAACATTACGTTAAAGTATTTCAAGGAAATGCGGTTAATTTATGTTTGACACACACCACTTAATATTTGTGTGTTGAGGCTTCTTAGGCCTAAAGGCGTTGGCTCAGGTTCTTGACCCCCGTATCAAAATTAGTTTAGCTTTGATGACATCAGCCTCATCTCTTGAAAAAAACAGTATGCTTAACGCGTTAAAGCCTGCAACATATATTACGGAAGCCACTGGAAGCATTAAGTAGAAGTTTCTCAGCATTTTAATGTCATCGCACCATTACCACGAACACGTACAATTGTTTACGCACCTAAGGAATTCATGACAAGATCCAATAAATTGGGCAGCAGCTGGGATAGAAATTAATGAGACATGCAGATTACTACACCGCGTCTTTGTACGCACTTTTGTTCTCTATCGTTTAAAAGGTGACTGCAAGGACTATGCAAGTTCATGAGCGTGATACTGGGCACTATGTCTTGCGTATTAAACGAGTATTATCAAAAATGGGATTCAGTCTGTTCGCTCTTCGGTCCAGAAAAAGCTGGGTATGCTGGATCAAAGGCTTTATATGCATGTATACAGAATGAAGCAGGCCGAATTGGAAATATGAAAAGAGCGCCACTTACCAGTCGACGTTGACATTTTTCTCGTTCTTGCATGATATGGCTGCATCGGACAGAGCTACCAGAGAAGCCAATGCAAACAGCGTGCATGGCAGACTAAAACTCGTCATATCTGCGGTAGCTCTAATGGTCTGTTGCAGAAAGAAAACGCGTATTGTGTTCTCAGGCGACCACTATCGAGTCCCAGCTACAGCAGCAAGGAAGGCATCACCACACCTTCATATATACGCGCAACCGGTCGGCGGGAAACAATAGCTTGTTCGGGCAGAATATTCGGTGGAGATATCTTCGCACGACTTATCAGTCACGACACACCCCCAGCACATGCCTACTACTCCTCCGAAAGCGGAGGCACGTTTAACCTCCATGACCTTTTTGGACAGCCCTGTTTCATATCTTTCCACCGGTCAGTATCTTTTGGAAGTTGGTGTGGTGTTTTGCTTTGTTAGACCGATAGTGTTATTTTTCAGGGTGGGCTTTGTTCTAAGAGCCAGCCGTGTAGCTATTAAGGTGACTCCTTTTTATCTCAGTTATGCAGCTCTGCACTTTTCTGGAACAGCAAGTTGCCATAAGCTTGCCATAATCTTTTGACATACCAAAGCTGTTACTTATCGTAGCGTGAGCTCCCGATTTGTAGGACTAACTTTGCTTTTCGTTAAGATGAGCTGAGGTCTATAAACCAGGCTAGAAATTAACTGATATCTCTTTTTCATCGCAACAATGCCGCTGTTTGCTTTTTTTGAGCTGCGAAGGGTAGTACCCTACCTGACCTAGACTAATCTTTTTGGCGTGCAACTGTGTAGTTATTCCAAAAAGAACGTCACGTTACGCTTTGTTCCAAGCACCAACCTTGACCCGTTTTGATAACTCTTTTTATAACGCGCCCTCGTCATCTTTAGCTTTCTGAACTTAATAATAATTGGTTTTTGGGGAAAGGAAATGGCGCAGTATCTGTCTCATATATCGTTGGACACCTGAACCGCGCCGTAAGGGAAGGGATAAAGGAGGGAGTGAAAGAAGAAAGGAAGAAGAGGTGCCGTAGTGGAGGGCTCCGGAATAATTTCGACCACCTGGGGATCTTTAACGTGCACTGACATCGCACAGCCCACGGGCGCCTTAGCGTTTTGCCTCCATAAAAACGCAGCCGCCGCGGTCGGGTTCGAACCCGGGAACTCCGGATCAGTAGTCGAGCGCCCTAACCACTGAGCCACCGCGGCGGGTAAAGCTTTTTGAACCACGGACTCTAATCGGCTTCACTGCCTACCTGATTATTCGACATGCCACTTTTATGTTATTCTGGCGACATTTGTCTTGTCAGAGCAAATACATTAGTTTTATGTTCCCCGCTCAGCTTTGTGGTTCTCTGGTATCAATTTCCTCTGGCAACGTTTCGATGCTCACCGATTTTAAGCCGCAAACGGGAACATTATACAAGAGCAGAGGCAATTTAGTGCGCATCACTCCAACATAACCGTCCTCTTGTCATCTCCTGTATTCATACACATAGTATCCCTACCGTTGTCCTTTATCTCATGAACAAGTGTTGCACTTTTCCGACGTATTATTTATGTGTTTTTGAAATGTTCAGTCCTTTTAATCCCTACTCCGGAACTAATGCCTGGAATTACAGTATTCGGCTTAACCCTCCTGAGCAGTTATATTTGGTGCTGGCGTGACGTCCTTATGAATCACGGCCGCTAATTATCGTGGGTCGGTGTTGCACAACTGGAGGTGAGCTGATAAATTTTCGTAACCGCAACTTCCTCTCAGGCCGTGCACAAATTACGGGTCACAAGTGTTACGGCGCCTCCTTCTGTACGCCCCCTGCGTTGTTATCCATGCCTTTTATATTATTATTATTATTTAATAATAAACTCGTCATCCACAAATTACGTTGTTGTTGTTGTTATCCGGGTCAATTATTATTAATATTATTATTATTATTATTATTATTATTATTATGCTTCGTTCTTTCCTACAGACAACTGTTGTTAACATTACTATTACTTACATATTTCAAACTGTGTTTCTTGTAAATGTTCACCTGTTGAATATTTGGAATGTGTTAAGTATCTAGGAGTGTCTTTCGACAGTAGCTTAACCTGGCATTACCATTTATATAATGTTTGTTGTAAATTGAGGTCAGTGGCATGGTTGTTTAATATCACAAGTTGTGTGCTTTTATCTGTAAAAAAAAATCCAATTGTACATGCTTTAGCGTACACTGTGTTAAGATACGGCATTGCCATCTTTGCCTTTTGCTCGGATCGTTGGGTATGTAGGATCATTGATTTGGTTGGATTGGGTATGCAGCATTTTAAAGTATATTCTTAAAAAGGTTGCGTACAACACACCCATTTTGTCAGCTGAAAATATCTTCCGTGAACTAGGGCTCCCGAACTTCAAATACTTATTCATTGGTACTGTTGTCCTTAAGCACTATTGGTAGACGGAATTTAAAAAGGAAACTACCCCTACGAGACCACTTAGAAAACATAACCGTTACATTGTTCCTCCGTCAAACACGAGGTATGGTGCGGCCAGGCGTTGCGCTTATGTTCCGGCTACCCTCAACAAACTGCCAGATGAAATATTTAAGGCTAGCTCTAGAGGCAAACTCAGAGCTTTTCTGAAGAATGAATGGAAAATTTAGTTTTAGAATTACTGCAATCTCTTTCGCCTTATTAGACTTTGCGCCTTTATGATCTTTTCAGTTGTGTTTCGAATGAACTTACTAATTTTCAGTGCGCTCTTTTTCATGTTTATTGTCATTTTGCTTTCTTCGCCTATATACATACGCATGAGTCAAACTTTTCTGTCACTATGTATTTGTTTTAGGTCCGATCCTACAAGCCATCTTAAGGCTTAGACCGGCCTTACTCTCCTATATTTGCTACTGACGGTGACAAAATAAATTATTAAATTATTATTATTTTAATATTATTATTATTTATAATAAGCACGTCATCCACAAATTACAGGTCACAAGTGTTACGGCACCTCCTTGTATACATCCCCTGCGTTGTTATCCACGTCAGTTATATTAGTAGCTAAACTGAGCGCCGGGAGCTTGTTTCAAGCTTGTTTCAAAGCCATTTCTAACGAATATTTCTGGGACATTAAGAGCGAGCTCACTGTTTAGCATGTGTTTATATTTACTACCAGGAATAACTTCAACTGTTGCATCGACGCATTTTTAACTCCGCGAACCTCCATGCACTGGTTCCTGTGCAGATTCAGTTGAAGGGGAACAAAAATTTAGGCACTGAATTCAAATTTGTTGTCAAGCCAATAAACTGCGCACATTAAAATTCATGAAATCAAACCAAATGAGTTAAGTTTACTTGAGGAGGGGGAGGAGGAGGAGGAAAACTTTTATAATAAAAGTTTAGTGTGCTTGTCTTGTTGAGTGGAGCCCTCAGTTCAGGTCAGCTTCCCAAATGACTGAACAATTGTGGGTCCGAATGCTAGACAAATTGCTGAAGGAAGGATGTAAGAAGAAGAACCACATGATTGGGGGTGGGTTGGTGGTTGAGGGAGACATTCATCTGCCCGACGGGATATCATCTGTCTTGGAAAAGGGACCCAAGTGTGGACTTGAACCGCGAGTGCCGCCGCATGAGCTGCTGGCCATCAGTCGACGCATTGCCAGCAGGGCTGAATCAGAGGAGCAAGAGATGTGCCTAATTGACGTTAACTGCCTTCACAAGTCAGGCGACCGATTGCGTTCACGTCACAAGAGTACTTCAACCGGAGCCATTGTGACATACTCCAGAAATAACTACCTAAAGCTCTTACAAGCCGATAAGGAGGGCGGTTTTGTTGTGTTATCTGAAGATATTTTCTCGGAAAGAGCTGCGCAGGCACTAGAAAAGAATTTTGTGTCTGTCAGAGTTAAAGCAACTAGAGTTAAGAACAGAGCTGTTGCACTATGTGAACAGTTTGGTTTGGGCCGTCTTGTCAACCAGATAGGAAAAAATAAAAATAATTCTTTGAAGGCTTTCTTTTTCAGTAAAAACTCATAAGCAAGGTATGCCTTTTAGAACAATAGTCACAGAAAAATGGTCGTGGCAGAAGGAGCGAAGCCAGTTCTTGCTGAAGCATTTAAGTAAACTTGAAATTAGCGACCCATTCCTTACAAAGCAATCTGACGAAGTTTGTGACTTCCTGATATCGCAATGTAATGTGTGGCGCGCCTTTTTCGTGGAGGTGGTGCATTTAGTTTACTCTGTTCCTCACAAGGCCGTTTGCTGCAGTCCGAGAGTGTATGGAAAAACACCGATCCCATTTCCTTTCAGAACACTGTGGGAGTTTCCACTGACTATTTTTTAACCCTTTTAGTGTCTTACTTGCAATCGACATTTATAACATTTGACCACCAGTGTTTCCTGCAGAAAGCCGGCATATCTATAGGATCCTGTGTGGCGCCGCTATTGTGTAATATCTTTCTTTCAAAAATGAATCCAGTTTTACATCAGATTTTAACGTCTAGGTATGCTTTTAAAGTTTGTAGATACGTGGACGATTTTTTGATATTTTTTACCAAGGAAGAAAGTTTGAACTTTGAAGAGAGGGTGCATGATATTTTATCCTTACTCCGACATGCCGCTGCGCTGGCTGAGTGGTTATGGCGCTCGGCTGCTGACCCGAAAGACGTGGGCTCGATCCCGGCCACGGCAGTTGAATTTCGATGGAGGCGAAATTCTAGAGGCCCGTGTGCTGTGCGATGTCAGTGTACGTTAAAGAACCCCAGGTGTTCGAAATTCCCGGAGCCCTTCACTACGGTGTCTCTCATAGCCTGATTCGCTTTGGGACGTTAAGCCCCCATAAACCAAACCTTATTCCGACAACATAGAAATGACTTGCAATTCACTTGTGAAGTGCCTGAGGGTAACTGCCTGCCGTTTCTAGATATAAAGATTGAGTTTTACGAGGATCAACTTTGTTGAGGCTTTCCTCCTCGAGCAAGAAAAGGGCTCCTGCCGTATGACTCCACCCATTCGAAGTTGATAAAAAGGGGAATTGCTTCACTTTGCCTTAAATCCACCCTCAGGAAATCGTTCCCTTACAGGATGCAGGTTAGCTTTCTGAACCAATTGGTCAGGCTGTCTTCAGCCGGATTCCCTGATTCGGTTTTGATGCCAGTCGCCGAAAGCCTACTACAAAAAATGAAGACCATGGCGGTTAGAGCTGGGGAAGATCCCCCTCGAGAAGAGGTGGTGAGACCTTGGATGGTGCCCTATGTACACAAGATGGGCCACAATTTAAAGAAGGTCGCAAGCAGGCATGGGATACCGCTTGTTTTTCAGCCCTCTAAAAGCTCGGAAGCCTATGATCGCGTATAGAAAGAATACGTGAAGAGTAAAGAGGATGCGGCACTAATCATGGGCGACCAATGATGAAGTGCGCCGGAGGTGTAGTGTATGAAACCCCCCTCTCATGCGGTCACTCCTACGTACGGAAAACCGGGCGCTGCGTCAATGACCGAATTATGCAACATGAAATAAATGTGGAGCAAGATAAAGAAGGGCCAAACGTACCCAAGCATATTAGGTCCTGCCAGTCACGCTACTGTGAGCTGTTTTCCAGAGGCGCGGATTCTAGCTACCAGTAAAGATACGAAAGCTCGGGAATTAATTGAGGCTTTTTTTATCGGAGAGAAAGGAAGCATGTGCGTCAGCGATCCATCCGTATCTATGTATAAGGATGAAAAGAAACTTTTAACCAGTACACTTGCATATCGATTTTGATCTGATTGTGCTTCTTGCGTCTAAGACAGCTCTATAAGTTTATGCGGTGTGCCTCCGAATAAAGCAGTTGTAAGTGGCACTTTGTCCCGTGTCCTTCCTTGTGTCTGCGTGTGTTCGCGCCTAGTAGCTAAGTTGAATTGTGACCAACTCGGCCAAGAAGACGTTCTTTTATCCTATACTACGGTGGCTCATGATAACTTATTTACAGCAAAATAAAAAAGAGAACTTAGCCACGACATTTTTCATATTTTCTATTGATAAGTCTTCGCATCGTAAGTGTGTATCAACGTGGGCATATTTGAACGGCACGCTATTGTTATCACAAGTCGTCCAATATCTACTTTTCCGTCGCCATATCCCGTACATTATAGTTTAATCATGTGGTTTTATACAAGATCCTGTATGCAGTATCTTGATCCGCCACTCCTAAAGCATGAATAAACTCGAAATGCTTCCGGAAGGTTGCCCTATTAATTCTGCGAAGGTGCTGATAATGAGAGCAATATCTATTTCTCGGGGGTGTGCACTCTACAGATTGTCCACGGAGGCACGCTTGTGAACTTGATATGGGCCTCCACAGTGTGACGACACGTGAAGCTGGGATTTGGTCCTATCTGTCATTGCTAAGTAGCACGTGGTTCGCGAGTGGCTCTATTGTTGAGCTTTCCATGCTCACAGAGCTAAGGCATAGCAGAGGCTCAAGGCTGGACACTGATAGCGCTCGAACTCAACCGGTACATGGGGAAATAGAGATTTGGTTTTCTTTCGTTAATTGCTGTACCTTACGAAATCATCTCAAGTACTACCCGCACCACCCATATACATAGGCCACTGTGCACCAAAGCCCACACATGCACACGCCCGCACACACACAAACACACGAGGGTGTCCTGAAATTGAAAATTAGAATTAGATTAGTTTTTTTGGTAAAAGAAAATGGCGCTGTATCTGTCTCATATATCGTTGGACACCCGAACCGCGCCGTAAGGGAAGGGAGTGAAAGATGGAAGGAAAAAAGAGGTGCCGTAGTGGAGGGCTCCGGAATAATTTCGACCACCTGGGGATCTTTAACGTGCACTGACATCGCACAGCACACGGGCGCCTTTGCGTTTCGCCACCATCGAAACGTGGCCATCGCGGTCGGGTTCGAACCCGGGAACTCCGGATAAGTAGCCGAGCGCCCTAACCACTGAGCCACCGCAGCGGGTGGCCACAATCAATTTTTAAAAATTTCAACCACCTGTATATAAATATGAACATCTGGTCGTGCGAAATATATCTGTGGAAAGCAAATGAAATTGTCAACATGCTGCGGAGGCCCAACCAACATCCCTCAACCGCGACCTACTATACGTGACCGACCACGTATTCCAGCCGATGTTTTCAGTCTATCCCAAAAAGAGGCTGAAGCAGCCTCAAGGTGCGGGAAGATGCTCGCTGTAACCTTATAAAAATGGTCTATAGACAGTAAATACACTTTTTACATACTACTGCTTTCCTACAGATATTTATTTTTGTCTATTCTTGTTCTATATACTGAAAAAAATATAATAAGAGTGTATGGCCATAAATTTATAGATTGACTATAGACTGTATATAAAATTTGTATTGCTTAGACTGTTCTTTAGGGTTTGTATATAGAAATTCTATAGACTTGATAGACAGAAGTATATCGAGAGTCTATAGACTGTCTAAAATTTTTCTTTCAAGTCACTGGGATCGCACTGCTGCTGTGCTTTAACTCACTGGGGAGGCTATTACTCAAAATGGTTACCTTTACTTCGGGGATAACTATTTACACGACAGCTTTAATGGCAGCATTCACTCGAGAATCCGGTGTTGTAGTTGGCGCGTCAAAAAAAATCCGGATTGGTACGAGGTCTAGACGCCACAGGTGGAGCCGGAAAATTCAAAAGTGATTAAAAAATTGAAAAGAAAAACATTACGAATATATGTTCTCAATATCCCTCAAACGTCATTATGACATGTAAGAATGCAAAGTAAATTAAATGTTCGGAAAAGAGTATTGAGATTTTTTGTGGGAATCGAACCTTTGAAGTGAATCTACCAGCGTGAAAGACAGGAACGTAAAAGCTGTATGCTAATGGGTGGGTCTGTCATTAGAAAGCAAGAGTAAAATAAAAATAAAAAAAATTAAAAGGAAGTAAAAAACAACGCTTTTGCATTCAAAGCACGCAAGCAGTCTGAAGTGCTCGCAGTAATTTTTGGCTTTTGGCCTTTTATTTAGCAACAACATGACAGTAGATGCTCCGAGCAGTCCCTCTGATCTGCGGGTTGCTTGCATCGGGCGTTTTTATGTCTTTTTAGTTTTGCTGTGTTGTGAGCCCCTTACTTTATTATTCATAAATTTCATGTATTTTGAAAGTCTACAACTGTCGCCTGTCAGTGCTCCGACGCGCAGAAAAAGGCAGTGTTTGTTTTAGATCTGTGTGTTGATCTCCGGCTTTTATCCCACATCGCGAGCCGCTGAGTACATGGAGAGGCAAGCTGGATGCCGGCAAGCGAAGCTCTTTCATATGAAGTCAGATTTCATCTTCGTCGTACACAATAAAAAATTGAGATTCTATCTTGAGCTTCTTACCCTGAAAAAGGAGAAACTAAATATCAATCGACGCAAATGATGTAGTTTACCACACAGGCATCATCACAAATTTTAAGAAACCCTCGTCTGGTGCACTGTCACACAGTATCGATAGTTTGAGGACAGTTCATGAAAACAATGCAGTGCATTTTGCAGATCTTGCAATTGTCCACCGAACAATGGGCCCTGTAAAGGACTATAGATAACAACCGTCTAGTAACAACGCGACCAAGACCTGTCAAGCTAAGTGGGACACGGTCGAATTATACATCATATCTTCGAGGGTCATCCGTGTGGCCGTTCTTTCATCAGTCACGTCCAAACCTGGCCTCAAATCTTATAACAGGCTATATCAGCTCAGTTGTAATTGATCGACACAGGAATAGGGCGCATTTTTGGTAAGCTTTGTTAGAAAAAAAATTAACCATGAAGTTTTTCATTTATATAAAAAAAAACAAAGTGAGCTGTGCCTTCATGAAAAAAGGATTTCGCTTTTAGGAGCCCTGAACTTAATGACGGCCGTAAGGACAAGACTGTGTTTCACGAGAGTTTTAACCATCGGGAGTTTATTCGTCATTTGAGCGAATCGCACTGCGATGAAGTTCCATGGCCCCAATCGAAAGACTGGCTCGGAAGCTATTTAGGACTTACACCGACATCTGAATTTGAAACTGTGTGTGCCTGAGCGACTGGAATCATAGTGATTTAGCGAAGTTTTGTGCGTAAATATAACCAGAGTCCCTCAGAGAAAATGAATTCTCTCTGTGAAAGCAGACTTCATTTCCAAAGGCGCATGCATTCTCATCACTGTACCGAACATAAGAGCAATATTAAGCTTCCAGTCTTCAACGGTACAGCTAAACAGGCGTTCAGGGCAACAGCGGTAAAGACGTGGATGAGAGGAGAAGAAACGCAGGACGATCGCTGGCAGCTACCGGCGGTGTGTCTTCACCAGCTACACTGATCAATCTCGTTTGATTTGTCAGTTACACCGAAGCTTACGTGCCTTTTCCTAATAATCTGATTAAGCTCGCTTATAAACGGCTGCCGTAATGAGGCACTGACCACGGGTTCCCTCTCTTGCCTGGGGCTAGATTTTGCTACCCGAAAATTAAAAAAAAGCTAAAATTCGTTTTGCGGAATAGAAAGACGCAGTAACTTCCTCACTCCGTTGTGGAAACCTCGACTACGAAACTCAGTTCCCAGAAACTAAGCTCCTTTTAACGCGATAGCGTTAAAAGTCCCGTTCAGTGAAAGATCTGTCAACGGTGTTGGGGTGCCGTGTGCAAAGCAAGGGCTGCATAGAATATTAAGATGTTAGCCTGGATATGCCGAAGAATTACACACACAAAAGAATAAAGTTAATCACCTCCTAATATCTTTTATTTCTTAACAGAAATATGTCAATATTTCAACGTCTAATGCATTGAGTCTTCCGGAGAAAGTATTATATTCGTGTACACTACCCCCTCTATTTCGAGTCCTATTTTCTGCCAGGTTTACAGCTGCCGTTTGTATGACGTTCTTCACATAGAAAAGGGAAGGAAATTGGAAGGAAAAGTGGGTGGGAAAAGTTGTGCACCGTTGAGTTGGCCACCTTGTATCTGGAAGAATACAGACAAGCAATTGAAATACAAAACAGTTCAATACAATAGAATACAATACAATACAACACAACGCAACACAATACAATACGATACAACACGATACAATACAATGCAACACAACACAGTACAATACAATACAACACAATACAATACAATACATCACAACACAATACAATACAATGCAATAGGATAAAATAAAACTCAACACTGTAGCGTGCAGTACAATACAATCTATTTTCCACAGAAAAACTTGATGGCCTTTTGGGCTGAAAGATAGAGAACAGCTAGACGAAGCCGAAGATACCTTTACATTAAATACCACTTCATCTGATGAAGCCAAGCTTAAGTGTCCTTCTGGACCGATGAAGCCTAAATGCGTGGTCCAGATTCCTCGCGTGCATGTAAGAATAAGAGCCAAATCGGTGCAGAGTCGCGCCAAAGACAACAAGATAAGAATTGAAGTAGTAACAATGTCAAAGAAGGTGCTCCGTGGTTGGTTTCATCGCATTCGCAGTGATCACGTGAATATTAACATTGAATGCCAAGAGTAAAAAGACAAAAGAGTGCCATATCGCAGTGTGTGTGACTTCAGGAATGCTAATGTCTCGAGCAAGATTCGAGCTTGCATATTTGTTGGTATGTGAAATACTGTTTGACAGTCATTGAAAACAATGAGAAGCAAGCCCTTTCATCAGCCGAACCACTAAGGTAATTTAGAGCGGCGGGAGGGTATCATTTCTGTTATTATGTGCGAGCTGAGCTTTGTAGCGGACCCACGTTCAGCATTCTTTTCCCGTAAAATACATAGGTAATCCGGATAATATGAAAACTAAGCGTGAAGGTATTGCATCTGGCAGAAAAGGACGTTCACTGGCACTACTCAACGAAAATGAACACGAAGGATTTTTATGTGGCAGGCGAAAATAAGCAGTCATTAACCGAAGAGCTCCGCCAGAAAAGTGGAGCAATCTTGCAAGATAAAACCTCTCGAACGGTTCGCGCTCTGGCTTTCATAGCAGCTGGAAAGAAGGTAGATGGTTATAGCCGGTGTGAATTTGGTGTACATGTATTCACACGTGCGCAATTTTCTGATAAACCCCCCCATAAAAACGCAGTTTTTCGTTTATTTTTCTGCGATCAACGGTTTGATAAGAGCAGTACGATATGGAAGCGGAGTGAGTGGTGTAAATAAAAAAAAAAGACGGACATGCTACTGAAGGAGATACGGAGATAAAAATCAAATGTGCATGAGGAGGAAGTCTGGCATCATTCAACTGCGGCTGTCAAAGTCATATTGAGTGGGCGTTATTGAACTCAACGGGTAATGAGAAATTCACTTTTTGATGTGAAGCACGCCTCTCAATATTTTCTGTATTTGTGAAAAAAAAACTCCCGGAGCTCCCGGAAGCGGCATCGAACATCGTTATGCTGTGCTAGCTTAAAATTATATAAAAGCTTGATATGGCTTGATATGATAAGATGTGGCAATTCCGCTGAATCAACTATGTGAGTGGTGCGAAACATTCAATCAACACAGGGTAATGTGGGTGATATCCTGTAGAATCCGTTCCGTACAGGCCTAAAGGCGTCGGACAATGTTCGGTGGCTGTCACTGCTAGCGTCGTTCTCTAGAAGATGTAAAAACAGTTGAAGTTATCTCGCTCTGTCCTCTCGTATTTTAGTCTTTGGTGTTGTTTGTGGTGCCTAAAAAGCACATTGCGTTTTTTTTGCGATAGTCGTCCTACCGAAGTAACCGCCAAAAATTAAGGAACCCGGCTTCTTATTCTTATCTGTTTCCAGTTCACCAGTGCGGACCTTTTTATTTTTTTTATTTACAGAATACCTGCGTCACCTCGAAGGGATTATCGCAGGGGAGACAGTTTGAAAACAACGTGGTCTTTTCACAGAAAAAGCAACAAGAACATTAAGCGAAGTTAACATCAAAGTAAAACAAAACAATCAGTGAACATTATTAAAAGTAAAAGAAAGCTTGAACAATTATAAGTCAGGGGTAGATTCTCAGGAATACAGACGACAATAAAAATCGCGATTATCAAACACTGAAACACATTCTTCTGGCAACAAGTTCCAGTCTTTCACAGTTTGTGGAAAGAATGATTTAGAAAAACTGTTTGTATTAGAATTGTATTCGGGCACCTTCATGGAGTGGTCGTGCCGAGTCGAAACGTAAGTTGGCTCCGAAAGGTAGTTACGGCTGTCAATTCCTGTTTGATTAGAGAAGATGCGGTGGAAGAATTTAAGTCGCAAATTTTTTTTTCTGATGTTTAACGGTTTCCAGCCCAGCAATGATTTTTATCTCAGTGATACTTTGGAAGGGGTTATAATTATTGGATACGAAGCGTGTAGCCTGATTTTGGAGTTTTTCTATAGCTTCAGGCAAGTATGCCTGATATGGGACCCAAATAATAGAGGCGTAATCGAGGATGGATGTCACGTGCTAGAAATAAAGTGTTTCTTTACCATCTTTTGATGCTGAGTTGAAATTTCTACGAATAAAGAACAACATTGAAGAAACATTGAAGAAATACTGAAATTACTGAGAGTACACTCGCTTAAGTTGAAAATTTTTAGCCAAAATAACAATATTTCGATTATCTTTTAATAAAAGGTGTATAATTTTCATTCTCTGCTAAACAAGAAAAAAGAAAACGAGAGAGGCGTAAAAACAAACCAAGGTTTTACTTAGATCGATATACCTATAAGCAATTCAGCTTGTAGGCGTTTATACACTCTTAACGAGGTTCTTTAAATCAGTGTATAAAGAAAATTTTCAAGAACAGAACATTTTTTTCGATTCTAGGGTTAAGACCCGTTTTCTTCTTGATGGACACACCACTCGTTCACGCATAGTTTCGGCGTTTTTTCTGCATGTCACCAAAAAAGAAAGTATATATGATCGGCGAGCGGAAAATGTTCTCATATTGCTGACAGCAACTTTGTACGTCTCAGGTTACTTGTTGTTTCCGTTTTCGTACCATTTATTCAATTAGGAACGCGTATTAGTTTTCTGTAATGTTAGCGTTATATACAAAGGTATAAGAGTGCTTTCACAAACTGTTCATTTCATAATCAGCTGTAAGTTCAACCTCAGGTATATCGTTAGCTGCAAAAAAGCATACAAAATGGAAATAAAGCCATGTGACTGCAGTACGGTCCAAGTTAAAAATGAAACAGTTCAGTTACCCCGCCAAAAACTTTGGAGTCCTGTAAGCTACGGGAGGTGACCACCTATGTTGGGTAACTATTCGTTATGGGCATTCAACCGATATGAGGGGACAATAGCTCTATGGAAAATAATGGGTTATCTATAACTAGTTAGCAATAACCAATAATAACCAATAACTCGATAATTTGCATTGAGTGGCAGTTTCCAAAGGAATATAATATTGTTCTCGTCTTTCGATTCTTTGTATTGTCGTGATGCTACTCTTCGAGCGCATGAAGTTGTATGCAGTTAAAATTTTTTCCTTTTTTTAGCAACCATAGATCTCGCTTCTATAAATCCATTTTTTGTGTATTTCCGCGTTTTTTATTTTCTTCATACTTACTTTTTCATTTTTTCGTGACTGGCTTCCGAAATCCCCACAACAATACTTGGACCTATACCAGCCAGCTTAGCTTTCGATGTAAATTAAGGCGTTGAATTAGTAAATAATTATATAAATACATGTGTGCCTGTTTATGTAAGCATGCACGCAAAAGTGACTTCCATAAGGCTTCAAATAAGCTATCCATGGTAAAACAGCGCGGAAAATCACGAGGACGGAACAAACACGACGACACGAGCGCTGACTTTCAACTGGTGATTTATTACGCACGTGTGTACATATACTATTCCCGCCAAACACTGAACAGAACAAAAAAATATTCAAGAAACACTGCGTCATCACTGGACATCTTAAATCTACATTTATACAAATGCATGCTCCAAAAAGTGATTTCATGGTTAGGCAGTGATAATGAGGTGTTTCTAATGCATGCTGCACCCCCCTTGTCAATGTGGTATGCCTCTACTAGTTCGCTTACTAACTGATTCTTATGTTCGAAGATGACGGATGTCTGATGAAGCAATGGGGCGCACGTTTGCTTAGGTTGCCTGCAGTGCTTCATATGACATCCGCCATCTTCAAACGTAAGGATCAGATAGTAAGAGAACTAGCAGAGGAATATCCCATTGACAAGGGGTGTACAGCATGAATTAGCAAGCCCTCATTATCACTGGCTTACCGCGAAATCACCTCTTTGGAGCATGCATTTGAAGAAAGGGACATTGAAGATGTTTAGTGATGACGCAGTGTTTCTTGAATATTTTTTTTGTTCTGTTTCGTGTTTGGCGGGAATGGTATATGTACACACGTGCGTAATAAATCAAAACGTGTTTTTCCGCGCTGTTTTACCATGGATAGTAGTAACCAACTTGCTCAGCTTTCCGTTCTTCAAATCAGCCTAGTTTGCTTTTTATGCTCGACCTCTTGAGCGCTTCCATGGTTGCTTTCTACCCATGGTAGCTCATTACGAAAGTCGAGTAAAAGTAACGCAAGCTAGAGGAGATTTTCCCTTCCCGCAGCCGGCAAAGTAGACGCCGGGCAGACTTGTCATGTTTTAGCTTCAAGGTTTGCAAATGCGGTGGTTGGTGGCGAAAAAAAAATATATGCGAAAAAATGACCATTTGTAAAGACCGTTAGTACAGCGTATTCTGTGAATGAACATGAGAAACAACAGAGCACATTCTTTCTAGGAGGAAAGAAACAACTGAAAAGTGCGTTATGTAGATATGTGCAACATACAACGATTAATTACCTGTATAAAGCTTGGTTTATGAAACAACAATGGCAGGCACGCTTCAAGGCATGCCGTCTGCAGCGCAGCACTTAGGGTATTGAGTTAAGCTCAAAATATGTGTAAGTTAAGCAGAACCCTTGTCCTCACCTTTCGTGACCTGCTGGTTTTAAAGGGGGCCGTAAAGCTCCACTATACCGCTGAGAAGCAAACCCCACTGCCTGGTGACTTGTGGCAAAGACGGCGCCTTTGCAGCATGCAGAGCAACTTTGGACTCACCTTGCTTTGTTCGCGCAGATACAGCAGCTCGAAAGACAGGAAGACAGAAAGTGAATTAAACCAAGAGTCTTCGCAAACTACTGAAAAAAATTAGGAGCTAATATTATGTTCCTGCTCTATTTAATGCGCTTAATGACGATCTATGCAATATTGAAAAAAAAAGAAAGCAATGATGCAATACATTAGGAAGTGGCGCTTGGCAACAATGCAAGACTGACATTTCTATGCGACGTTGCAGGCCTGAACCGTTGTGTATGTGTGCTTTCTTTTTTTTTGTATACCTCATGTGTCTGACCTCCTTTTCTGTGCCTATCGAGTATTACTGGTATTTTCCTTCTTGATCTGATTTTTTTTCCGGGCAGGACAGAATCCTGCTATCTGATCATTCCATAAAGTAATAATTCGGTTTAATCGATGATATATCCACCGAATGCCAGGTCAGCCAACAAGAACTATGTGCTTAGACTGACCAGCAGACTTCTGTTTATTAAAAAGTTGTGCATAAATTGTATTGTATTGTAGAAAGAAATGAGACACATGTGTGGTGTCGTCAGAGAGTACAAGCGGCTTTAATTTAATTAATTAGCACATTATGCTGGTTTTAAGTCATGAGCATGGACTGAAGATATGTCCGTGGGAGGCAGCGTCTATAGTAGCATGAATTGTTAAATATCGATGATCGTCGCTAAATGCTGCATTTCTCGTAATCTTTGACGCTCCTCAGCAGCAGCTTGTGAAGCAGGGCGTTCTTGAAACACAGAGTCTGTCCCCCTCTGTCGTACTGCGAGCGCTGAAAGAATACAATTCACGCATTAGACAGCGCACAACTGATTTTGCACGTGGTCAAAAATGGCTAATAATAATTACTAATAATTGGTTTTTGGGAAAAGGAAATGGCGTGGTATCTGTATCATATATCGTTGGACACGTGAACCGCGCCGTAAGGGAAAAGATAAAGAAGGGAGTGAAAGAAGAAAGGAAGAAAGAAGTCCCGTGGTGGAGGGCTGTGGAATAATTTCGGCCACCTGGGGATCTTTAACGTGCACTGACATCGCACAGCACACGAGCGCCTTAGCGTTTTGCCTTCATAAAAACGCAGCCGCCGCGGTCGGGTTCGAACGCAGGTACTCCGGATCAGTAGCCGAGCACGCTAACCACTGAGCCACCGCGGCAGGCCGTTTCCTTTGGCCTTTCTTTTGACCAAAAACCAATTTTAAATTTATTTTTTCACGCGACACACTTCTGGCCAGGGTTGCCTTGAGAAAGTATATGGCGGATACTGTTTACAGTACCATGCGATTCAAGGTTCCGACGCAGACGTAGCCCTTGGAGGTCTTCTCCGAAATGGCCCACTTGCTGTGGTCTTCCCTGTTGCTGATGTCCAGCTGCTGCTTCTTGCTCGTCTGGAAGCGCATCGCCTGCACGTTGCTCACCGTGTAGGTCTCGTTGCAGTGTGCTGGCACCTTGCCGCCTTCGCCGTTGCGCCACGTGGACGCAAAGAGGTTGGACTCCAGGTTACTGGCCACGACTGCAGAGTAGACGTCTGCGAGGTGCGAGAGTATGCCGTCAGAGTTTTGTAGCGAAAGCTACATTGGCCACCACGAACTCGCAGTTTTGTGGTGCTCGCAGTCCCACCGTGGCCGTACTCGCATTCCCACGTGACCAACCACGTGATTGGTCACGTGACAAACCGCGTGACGAACCACGTGACAAAAACTAGCCAGACAACCAGACTAACCTGGACTTGCAATCAAGATTAACTAAGGCTAACCAAGCTATGCCTTAGCTTTCGCTACGTATATCCTGGCATAGCCAAGCTAAGCCACTGCCATTTTTTTTATATTGCAGGGATTGGGTGATATTGCCCAATAGAAAGAAAGAAAACAACAGGACCTTGTCAAAAATACGGCAGCATGTTTTGTAGTGTTGTAACGACAGACTGCTCTAATGTTTTCCAGTATTTTTCTATCGTGCGCTAGCTTTTTGTGTAGTCTGTAGTTCTGTAGCAACATCTGTAGCACGCAAAATTCTGTTATTACTACACATGTTTTCGCACAAAAGCGTTAGGGGAAACCTGTTGCGACTGCAGAAAATTTTTCTGTTGTGTTTTTCAGCGCTTCGAGTTCGCATCGGATGCTAAGAAGGGTTTAGCCTTAAACTATATGCGGCAGCATATAGTTTAAGCCAGTAGTCAAAATATTTTATTCTTGCTCTCGTTCCCGTGCAGCAGTTCAGTATTTTTGTGCGCAGTAGAGATCACGGTTTTTTGTATTTTGTATGCATTTTCTTTGCATGCTTGCAAAAGGGAAGGCTTTGTTTCCTTTAATTGACATGAATTACTTTTCGAAATGGCCACAAGTTAATGACGCTTGCGCCTGAATGAAGTACTGGCCTACGGGTACGGGTCCAAACAGTGCTGGACACACTTTTATTGTGTTTTCTTGGATAAATAAAGAATTTGAATTCGTCAAAAAGAGGAATAACAAATTGTTGTTCAACCAGGCGCTCACCAGTAGCTTTACCAAAACCCATCATTGTGCCTGGGCATTACTGTTGCATGTGAAACTTAGTTCACCTCTAGCGCGAAAAAAAAAGTAACTGCGCACCGCTAATAGGAAGAATATGAACTTCCTCGCAGGGCATTAGGAACTAGAGATTCTCCTGACTCCCCAATCAGCTACGGTTTCGTCAGAATACCTTAATATGTGCCTCAAAAAGGTACGCTCTCGATGATATAAAGTTTCGTAGCTACAAAATCCGACAGTTACGTCGGCTCTTCTTTCTGAAACTCCCATTCCTTCTGCTACTGCAACACGACCCAGTTTTGACCACAGTGTTCTTTTTACATTTATGTTATCGCAGATTAGATAAACGGCTTCCGCACCATTGATTCCGCATTCCCAGCCGAAATTGACAGCATTGTCGGTCCAAAGATACGAGTGAAATTTACTTCCGACTTTCATTATGAGATAGTTTTTTATAGCCTTGGAAGGCAGTTTTCGTCGCGACAAATCTGGTTGTGACGTGACGGCAGGCTTCTGCGCATTGCTGCAGAAGGTGCTGTGATCACGCGCTCAAGTTTCACAATCCTACAAGAATATTTTCTCGCAACAAAAAATTAGCTGCAGTTTAACTACTGCTGAACCTGGTTAGAGAGCGAAAGCTGTGGTGTGTCGGGCAACTAGACGCGGCTTGGCGTCTGTAACGTTGAGTGCGTTCTGCACACTGGATAGGCAGCGTGCCCACCCTGCCACGCGGGGAGGTGGCAGTTAATTTAATGATTCATCGCGAGAGGTTGTTCACCCAATGAACGCTGCGGCCTATTCTACCGTCCTCTACCGGCAAATCGAAAGGTCAAAGGTCATGTGGTGCGACACTTTGGCGGACCACATATTGTAAGACCTATGCCACACTTGACCTCTGGCTCATTTGATGGTCAACCGGCAACGCACGCAGAAATCGGCTTTACCTAGCGTAGTGAAGCTCTCTCTCTCTTAAAAAAAATGTCATGCTCTATTTCTCCGATGGGAACTATAAGTCTAGCCCTTCAATGGGCCGCACGTGTGAACTTCCCTGCACATCATGACATGGAAGTTTGGTATATCCATTGCGCTTCGAGCAACACACCTCTCCTGTAGCGTCCGTGCTTGGCGAAGCTAACGTAGGCGTTGTGAGAGACATCCTTGAGAGAAGCCGTCAGAACCCAGGGGGAGCTCTTGATGAACTTCCGCGCCAGCAGGAGATTCAGGGCCGGGTGCGTTTTGCGAAGAGACGCCGGCGCGTAACTGTCGTAGATGTTGGGGTACTGAAGCCTCAGGTGTGTAGCTGCAAATGCGGTACGCAAGAAGTTCATCACCACAGTAGCATTAGTGTTAGTGAAATCACAGCAGCAGACCTGACGGCACATCTTACCGATGGTTTCCAGCTGACTTGTGGGGAAAGTGACGCATAGCACGTTCTGTCCATTGTCGCGTCCGTTCGATGGGTAAACATAAATTCCCTTGTGTAGCGCATAGGGAAATTTGGGTACGCTGTGAATTATCCAGACGCCGGACTCATGGTCGAAAATGAACAGGCCTAGAACGTCAAAGAAAAAAAGAAACAGTGTGAGAGCGTCAAGTTTGCTGGCGCTAGTTTGCAGATAAAAGGAGTGTATGTTCAGGTTTTATCACAGCAGCTGTTGGAAGGATCTGGGCTCTGAGTCTAATCCCTCTGCCACTTATGTTTTCACAGCGGCTAGTATGCGGGTGCAAATACCGTAGCACCGAACTGCTTGCCCTCCAGCCTTTCGAATGTTGTCGGTATAGCGCACACCCTTGCGTTTTCTCTCTAGCCAACTCCTCTACCCCCCCCCCCCTCCCCCCCTCCCCCCCTTCCCGCCCCCTCAACTTCTTTAGAGACGTAGAGTTGTTGCCCAACAATTCCCAATTGACCGAAGCACCCGTCTTCGGGCCTGAAAGCGTTATAACGTAAATTTATATAATCCGAGAAAGTTATAAAAAGTGCAGCTGAAATCATTTAATGGCGAAGAGGCATGAGGTAAATAGCGAGATTCCACCCTTATAAACTCCTGTGCAGAGAACAAATTCATATAGGCTGCTCGAAAAGACCATGTTCACAGTAGCACTATCAGACCAGATTACACCGATTCATGCCAGCCACACTAGGCTATCTCGGATTGGGAACGCAATACTGTCGCCTCCTTTCTGACGGAGAGGACAATAGAGTACATATCATCCTTGTTTGGAGCGTATTAATTCTGCGACAGAAGGGTTATTGATTGCCAGTTAATCATTCGTGAATAAAGGGTGTTATCAGCGCTCACACTCATACCTTTGGTGTGTCCATTGCTTGTCTTCTGGTCTTCGTGATGGTACGGGGGATCGTCATTGTAAACTGCGTAAGTGATGTTCTGCATGGAAACAGGAGCAAAGCTTAATGGTTTTATTTAACATCTCGTCAGGCTTATCTTCATGGGTTATCTTCATTTTCTTGTGTGTTCGGTTGCCCAAGAAAGAGGCTCAAGATACTATAAACTCAAAAAGAAAGAAATTAAGTACAGTTCGAGTTGTGCTACGCGAAAAAAAGGGGTCATTATGCGAGAAGTGAGGTTTTATGAAAACATCTACTGAAAGCCATGTTGTCAGGAACCCGATCAGCAGTGGGAAGGAGGCAGCACAAAAGTCCTACAACAGTTATGGAGAGCTAGCCATGCAACATATAGCTTTTCTAAGACATGCAATAGCATTCTATTCCTTGTAAATAGCCTGTGAGGTGTGCCCACATTTAAGCTTCGATATCCAGACTTTAAATTTACGTTCTTTTTTGAAACTGGAAACAGTTAACCCCCTCCCCCATTTATCGATCCCTTAACACAGAAATCTTAGCGCATGCGACAAGCTTCTTGGCTTTATTACAACTGAGCCTTTTCTTCCATTGTGACAAAGCTGTTTCTTACTATTAGCTTGGCTTCGTCCGAATGAATTTCCAATTTTGTTTCAGGAAATTGAAACACGCTGAGTCTTTTTCACTAACTTCTACGTTATATGCAAGACTTGGCAGTATGAAAGGATAAAGACTGAATTGTTATTTCTATGAGTATCAGCAGCATCTGGATGGACGACAGCGTTTTTACTTTTTGTTTTCAGAGGGAGTGAGTGCTGTTTTAACCAGAAATATCGTCCATCATATATATTCTTGGGCATGCTGGTGACAGCTGGCTGCAGTCAGCAGAACACTGAACCGAAATAAATAGTTTTAGCTGGCTTTATCAGCACAACAGCGTATGAGAAACGGCGGTCTACAAATTTGATTCTATCAATTGTACATTGTTCATGTTATTTGAACGCCCATATTTGTATGTAGTGTGTTCGACGATTCAAAGCGCCGCTATGCAAGTCTAGCAGTAAAACGTTTGCCTTTAAATAAAGTACGAAAGAGAAAAGGCAGTAGTAGGTTTATAGAATATTTTACAACTGGCATAGTGCACATTTCGGTTTGAAGTAGAAAGCGTTCAAGACGTGAAATTTTAACTCCGGTATTGCGTGCAGTTTTGGTTACAACTATACACAAACTTGATCATAAAAGGAGCTCCCGCCTTAGTTGACACAAAATATCAGCATTGTACTGAATACGCGGCGTCCTTCGAATTCGCACAACTCGAACTTTTTGCTACAGGAAGAAAGCATACCCAGACTGCTCTGTCACCACTGGATTGATTAACAGGATATATATATTCAGGTTTCGGTGACGTCGCTAGTTTTTTTCCTCTGTGTTATTAACTTTCGGTGACACCATGGTACCAGGCACGAAATGTGTGGACGTATGAGAATACCGGCTAGTGGCTGGCGTAGAAGAAGCGGCTCACTGTGTACTCTTAATGCCCCCCGCCTTACGCTTAAAGCATACTGCTTCGCGCGTTTCCTTTAGAGTGTGGTGAGCGAGGACATGTGGTTACACCTATAGGTGCTAAGTGTGAGTAGACGAACGTTGGATTTTTGCTTTGCCGTGATTGGAGCGATGGTGTTCGCCAGTGCGTTTCCTTCCTTGAAGATGTTGTGCGTGGAAATGCTCCAGTAAGGCGTGGAAGTCGGCGTCTTGGAGTCGATGTACACGAACTCTTCTCCGCTCGGAATGCTCACTTTGTCCTTACCGCGAGGGCCTCGAGGGAGTTTGTACATGAAGAACCTGCGAAAAAAAAAACAAAGAAGATTAATCGGAGCTTCAGCAGCCATTTTACGTATTTTTTTCTCAGGTGGCTTCTATACAGCGCATTCGGTCGCGTATGTATGTACTAATAAAGAACCTTTATTCACGATGGTCGTCCCACTCGTAGAGTATTATTTTTGATACGAGCACACGTAGCGTCATCTTGGTCGTTTGCTTCAACCATCGGGCCAAAGCTATTTCTGGCTACTGGCTTGGTTTAGACTGAATGAATCTCCAATTTTGTTTCAGGAAATCCAAACATGCTTAGCTTAGCTTTCCTCACTAACTGCTACGTGATCTAACGTCATCTAAAGGCTGCAGCATAGAGAAGCGAACAGCCATGAGCATGAAATCTTATGGTCACTATACTTGAACCGAAACGGCCTCCAAAAAGTTGCCCCCAGCATTTTAGTCAATCCGATCGTGACTTTGGTAAACAAACTGTTGATTCTATAATAAGGCTTCAAGTCTCCTGAGGGTGTAAAAGATAGAGATAGGTATTCCTACGTTGAAAATTGACGACACAGGAACCATCAGGGATAAACGCCTTCAAAGGAAACTGAGAATTTATTTGGTATTGTCCTATATAAACGTGATACACTGGTCAAGGCTTATGTCTGACCTAGAATGGAACTTACCCCCCCTCCCCCTCTCTCTCTCTTGGCCCAGTCAGTTCCTCATTCCCGGCTCATAGTTTGTTCTGTTCTTTTTGCCCAATTGCTTTTTTTAGCTTTTTTTACATCAGATTTATTTATTTTTTGCTTTCTCGAATATTTGCTGGCTTCTCCTGCAGTCTTTTTATTACTTAATACGCTTCTCTCCCATTTGTTTCATTCATTAATTTTGCTTGTTGGCAGTTTTTGATTTGCGACTGTTTTCTGTTTTTTATTGTGTTTCCCGACCCCTAATTCTGGTTATCACCTAAGCATCACCTACTTCCCATCATGTTCGGGTGTTGGGGGGAGGTGACCCTAGTCCATTACACAAGCAAGAAGACCCCGATGAACAACGAACGCGGTACACCTCCTGCCTAACCACCAGCTTTAGCACCGGCTACCTCCCTACCACCAGTTGCACCAAAGTTCACTACAGGATTTCGCCACCACAACGTATGGCTACGCAATCATAAGCTTTCTTGTGCTTACTGAAATTTCTGCTCAGAGGTTTGTTAACGTTACATACCGGTAGGTTTTTAAAACATTTATAGAGTTTTATTTCAAATACAATGAGATATACGTAAGTGCGGTCTATGCAGCTGAACTGTAGAGATAGAGAGAGAAACAGAAGGGCCGAAATCCAGGGAGGTTAATTAAGCGATGCCCACTAGGCTACACTACACGAGGAGAGACACAACAAGAACAACTACAACAACAATAACGTACGCAATGAAACGTAACTAAAAGTGATTAGATATTTTGGTTTTAGGGCACGAGGTTATATTAAAGAAATTTTAGGCCTTCAACATTGAAGGCGAGTGCTGTTTTTTTTATTTTCTGAGCTGGCCCTGTGCTTCTAAATACCGAGCGTCAAAAATACCCTTTTGTATGCTTGCTGAATTAGTTTTCCCGCAATGCACAAAACAAAAAAATGGCGTCGCTGTTGGCAAAAACGCATCTTCTTCTTCGATATGCTAAAATACACAAGCGACGTCTGTATTCTTTCCATTAAATAGGTAAGCGGCGCCTTTGCTACTTCTTTGAGCTTGTGGACCTTACATGTACGCAACAATTCTGGACACAAAATCATTTTTAAACGGGAACTTATTTATGAACGCAATTTTTCAGATCTTGTTTGATTTCACTATATCAGTCAATATATCCGGAGATTCCCCGTCGGCAGGCTTGCAATTTTTTGTTACTAGCGTTTTTGCTGTAGTCAAAAGAGTTCCCCATTGGTTTTTTATGGGAGTCTTAACTGTTCAATGCGATCAATGGAAACTGTAAAAGAATCATTTTGCTACATTTAGGAAGAATGGACTTTCACGATCAATATTTCTATAACAGTACCGCACAGTTTTTCTATATTCAAAAATATGGTCCAAGAATGTCGGACATGGAACATATATTATATCTATACTCAGAAATTCTGGACGAAATAATTTTTTAGCGGGGAACCGTTTATGAACTAAATTTTTTCATATAATGTGAGATTTCACTATAACAGTCAATATAACCGCAGATCACCTGACGGCAGTCTTGTATTTTTTTTCTATTCAAGTTTTTGCCGTCGTCAATAGCGTTCCCCTTTGGTTTTCCAAGGGAGTCTTAACTCTTCGATGCGACCGATGGAAACACTTAAAAAAAAGATTTTGCTACATATCTGAATAATGAACCAACAACTTCAATATTTTCATAAAAGTGTCTTACAAATTTCTAATTTTCAAAAATTTTTCCCGAGAAAGCTGAACATGCCTCTAGTGTCGCTCGCTCTGCCCAGTTAAAATGTTTCGTATGCAGTGGGCCATGAAGTGTTGCCTGCATTTATGCCGACTGAATAAAGCGGACCGAAGATGAGAGGTCGAAACATTGGCACTTACCAGTCGACGTTGGCATTTTTCTCGTTCTTGCAAGATATGGCCGCATCGGAGAGAGTTGCAAGCGAAGCTAACGCAAGCAGCAAACACGTCAGAATGAAGGTCCTCATATTTACAGGTGCGCTTCGAAAGGACGTGGGCTACGCGTCTCACTAAATCGTCCGCCCACTGCTGTTTGAATATAAGCTCGCGGATTGCTATCAGCCACCGCCTACCATTAAGTCCCAGCGACGGCCGCAATGAAGAAATTACTTCAGCTTCTTTTATATCTGTGAAACATCAGCCAGCAAACAATTGCACCGTATGTGCATAACGTCCGGGGAAGATATATTAGTCCCGCTTATCAGCTCCGATACACCCACAGTGCATATTGGAGCTCTGGAAATGGGGGTCCGTTTGAGGCCCTTGATCATTGAGGTTGCCCTATCTTAAATTGTTCCCATGAGCACTATCTCCTGGGAGTTATCGCGAGCACCTGCTTGTTGTTAGACCGATAATATAATTACTTAGTGCCAGCTCAGGGCCGAATGGTATTACAGTCACCACAGTGGGACCCTCAGGGGCCCAGAGCTGTATACTACCTTTTCACGTGTTAGCTCCATCTGAGCAGCCCATCTTAAGTATTCTTTTAATCACAGAGGTTATATGAACAATATGGGCTGCCTTCACTGAGTCTTTATTGGATGTAGAGAAGACAGCCCGTAAGGCTCAAATTGCGCCCGCATTGTTGGGCGTAGTGCGACTGGTTAAGTGCGTGTTAGAAGTTAGAAGTGCTAGAAGTGTGGCGGGCAGTCCAGTGCATCCCGTATGATTGCACAGTTATTCTTGCGAGCGCGCGGTCTGGTTATTTTGTACAACTTGCATGAGTGCGAGATCAAAACCGTGTAATTTTTGTATCAGAGTAAAGATGATAAAATGTGTTATGCATCTTTTATAACAGAAAGAAATTTACGAATTGAAAAAAAAACGCATACACGATATGATACAGGCACGTCGGAGTGGTCACTCGCGCTGAGCCCGACCTAAGATCGACCGTGGCATTGCATCAGTAACCCCATTTTTGCTCGCCACGTTTGATACCGCCTAGATACAGCATTTATGTTGCATCTGCCCTCGAGCAAAAGGCAAAAGACCGATGTCCGATGTGGAAAACATGCGCCACACCCGTTTTCCAGCCCCACAATGGCTGACGTGGGACCTAAAGCGGTTTTTTTGTGGGTAGTCCCAATTGGTCTTGACAAGGTCTATCCTGCATTGAGGCCACTTTTGTGTTGAGTTTGCTATCATATACCTCTCAAGGGGGATTATGCGGGAAGCATACGGGTATGCCTACTTTCCAGCCCTTCCACGGCCGATGTAAGACATTCAGTGATTTTGATTGGGCTTGCCCTTGCCGCATTTCTCCCAGCATGAAGCCAACATCTCTGTAAAGTATGCGCCCTTATGAAGCCGACGCGGGTCTTAAGCGGGCTAGATGTAAGAATGTGGGCTCAGTTAGTCGTTACAACGACCGTATGGGACCTTTGTAGGGTCAGTACGGTCAAGCGAGATTTGTGCTTGACTACTTATTTGACACATGGGACCGACGTAGGCTTAGAGGGGTTTCCCCAGCCCACTTGCCGATGTAGGACTCACAGCCGCCCGACATCGTGTTATACTTGGACAGTTACAGTGTTTGGCTGTGGTAAATGTTCGTTAAGCGATTGAAGCTTACTTAAATGCTTTGATGGCAAGTTTAGATCCTCGAGCCAGCCACGGAACATTCTGATGTCTATTTTTAGAAAGCTATGCCTCTCTTCCCTTGCTGGCAACTTCAACCGAAAACACTGTATAACGCCTGGAGTAATCTGTGGATGCACCACTCTTGCGAGCTATCCTAGCTCCTTCATTGCTAGTTTACTTTTCTCGAAGCTCGGCTTCGGTCTTCGGCCGTTCGGATGACGCAGTTGTTTCGCATTTTCTAAGTTTTACCTTTTTTTCTGATAACGACATGTTAAGCTGTACACATTGACCTAATCTTCTGGCGCAAGATTTGCTTATTTTCCTTCATCCAACACACGCGGCACAAAAACAAATACATGATCTCTTTAGGCTGTGGTCGTTTCGTGTAGAAAGATTTTCTCTTGACTGACGTTCGTGTGTCCTAAGCTTTTTAAATATTGATTTTCTTTAGTTTTTCCTTTTTGAGTCGCAAACTGTAATGTTATGTATGACCTGATTTTACCTTTAACCACATAAAGCTATGACTAGTTATTCTGTCGATAACTCCTGCTTTCTTCAAAGCGCTCTTTTCTGTAACGCTCTTTATGTTGTTCTTTTTGTAATTAGAAGAGAGAGAGAGAGAGCGCGCTCCCTGTTTTACAGATGCAAAGATGGGAGCTAGTTGGTAATAAAGTCCCTTGCGGCTACAATCACACACGTACACTTATTCCGCTACCTTTAATTCAGGTTTGAGCACACTTCTGCAATTCTGAGCTTCAACCAAGATCGCTAGCACTATATATTGCCTGGATTTATCGTTCAAAGTTCCACTCCTTCGATGTTATCCTGGAATTGGCGGGTTGTTTCACTGAGACATATCTGGTATGATAGAATCTGAATAAGCATTTTTGATTTTTTTTTGGCCAAAAAAGCCGCCGCACCCTTAGTAACACTCCCGCGAAGAAAGGAGAGTGAATCAAAATTAAACACGCAAAATGTTCGGTCTTGCTGCCAAACGCCGTCGCAGCCAGCTATCCCCCCTCCCCCCTCCCCCCTCCCCCAAGCTATCCCCCGCTTTCACAGCGCTTTTGCAGTGAAATCACTGCCTAAAAGTAGTTGATTACTTTAATACAATACTACGTTACTAAGGACAAGAAGGAACACACTAGACCGGACGGGCGCCCGTCATGTCTTGTGTGTTTCTTCTTGTCTTCATTCTTTTCGCGCTGTGGTTTCCCCCAATTACGTTTTAATACTAGAAAAATGGTTTAATTGCTCTAACTCCATTGATTGAAGGAGTATTTTCAATAGACTGCTCGGCCATAAAAATCATCTGTAGATTATATTCTCGTTTCACGACGTCACTATCGCAACAAGCCTGACGTTTGCATTTCGGTTTCAGTATCTATGCGAAGTATCTATGTGAAGTATCTATGTGAAGTATCTATGTGCAGTATCTATGTGATAACTATGATGACTCAAATTGAGCATTGATGTCAGATAGCTTCTGCTCAATGATAACTTCGTTCTCATTTCATATGAACAGCAGTGCGCAGGATCTTATTTTGTCTCGCTTACAGCCTCAATAGGCTCGAAAGGTGAAAGGTTGCGATGCACTCTCTGTGCGAGAATGCAGATAGCGAGTGCGATATCAATCACGAGGATAGCATGCAATCTACAAAATGCACCGAAAATCACGTTTATGCGAAATCACCTCTCCTATCGGCTGAAGATCGCAGGAAAGGCTTGCTTCGTTTCAGATTATGGTAAACATAGCGCGTGACTGTGGAGCAGCTCAAGTGCGTGCTTGCCGTACTCTGCGTAAATGTAACGGCGCAGAAGGTTAAGTAGCCATTGAATTTGACTGGAACGAATGCCAGTTGTACGCTCATTAATCAGACGTTTATATGCGTTAACCCCTTAACCCCTTTTAACCCTGCCGCCGCGGTGGCTGAATGGTTATGGCGCTCGGCTGCCGGCCCGAAAGACGCGGGCTCGATCCCGGCCGCGGCGGTCGAATTTCGATGGAGGCGAAATTCTAGAGGTCAGTGTGCTGTGCGATGTCAGTGCACGTAAAAGAACCCCAGGTGGTCGAAATTTCCGGAGCCCTTCACTACGGCGTCCCTCATAGCCTGAGTCGCTTTGGGACGTTAAACCCCCCAAAACCATAAACCAAACCTTTTAACCCGTTAACCCCTTTTTTGGACATGCTACCAAAATGGTAATTTAGTAACCGTGCTCTCATCTGTGGGCAAACAGAAAAAAAGAGACAGATGATTCAGCTTTTGTGTTGGTTAAGCTAAATGTGACATAGGTACGCTAGGACTAGTTGCGCTTATTTTTATCTTGATTATTTTTTAATGGGAGTTTTACGTTCATAGATCGCTAGGAGTCCTGATACCACTCCTCGCCCAGTGGAACAGTCGTTAAACGAGGCGCCGTTGCCCTGCGATAAAATGTGCTGCCACCCGTCCGCTGCAGCTTCGATGCGAAGCAGGTTACGCCTAGCAACGCCTCTCGATCGGTGAGCTGCCAGCTGCCTAGGCGGTCAGGACGTCGCAGCAAGAAGAGCGTCACGACTCACAAGCCTGGGTGCAATGCATACTTGCATCTACGTCACACATAAGCTTATCCATTGCCATTTTTCATTTATATAGTTATCAATGTAACGTATTATAGCGACTCTCTTCGAGTTGGGTATATGCGTGTCCGAATGTAGTTCCGGAGATATCGTGTGTCCTTGCTCGGCACCCTTTCCGATCGGTTTTTTATCACTTTCCCTGTGTAGGAGTATGATCGCTGTGCAACCGCAGTAGATATTTTTTAGTACCTTTGCATATGCCTCTTTGGCGCCCTCGTTACGCTATGCCTGCATGACTGGTGAAGTTTCGACAGAGTCTAATGCTTTCCGCCAATTTTTGAAAGCTATAGTGTACAGTGCTTGTTCATATGCCTCGCATTTCTCTGTGCCCTGATTGGTTGTCTGTTGCGGTCTATCGTTGACTTTTCCTCCCGTAACCGTGAACTTGGCTTGATTGAAATTTATGGTGGATATAATTTGATTGGCGATTACCTCAATGCATGCCTTGAAAACAAAGCATTAGTCGAATGATTGGTCTCTATTTATTCAAGTCCTTGAAGTCCTCTTTCTCTTGAATTAATATAACTTTAGTGTTCTTCCAAGATTAAAATGCACTGGAGTTTTTGGGGCACTGTGTATACAGGTTAGCAGGTTCCTCTTGCACAGTTTCTTTTCTGCACTCCAAAAAATCCTCACTTCCTCACTGTCGTTTTTCCTCTTTACGTTGTGAAGGTTTCTCTACTTCATCTTTCGCTACTTGTGGTATGTCCGATTACTTCACTGCACTGGCTTTGTCAGTCACAAGTTCATTATTTCGGCTACAGTAGAGATCTGTGAAGAACTTTTCGGCTACTTTATCTTTCTCATCCATATGCGTAATGGCATTGCCCACCTTGCCTCATACGTTATGCTATTAGGAAATAAAATGGCCTCATGGACTTGAGGCGCTGTTTTCACAGGAAGCACCACTGCCCCTGCGTAGGTAGCAGAGGCACCTCTATCCTTATCGCGATAAAAATTTTAGGGGCGTTGTGTGTACCATAGGTAGGTGCGTAATTATTAATGAACCATAACAACTGCTCAGCCAAAAATGACGATTGTTTACTTAAAGTAGGAGTTCTTAAAGCAGCCTCGGTTAGCGCACAAGCTTTTGAAGGTGTTCGTCATAGAGGGGTGACATAGAGTAGCAATATACACATTTATTTATCTTTAGGAACTTCATTTACAAGAAACGGGAATTCCATTGAGTTGGTTTCTCGGCAGGAGTTGTGTTATTTCTTTGTTTTGTTTTGGGCATGGGAACCTATGAGAAGCTGTGTTAGTTGTTGAAGAATTGCGGCTAGTAAGCGGCAGGGCACGCACGGATAGATGAATACGCCGTGATTGTGTTCAGTTGTGTGTGGTCTTTTTTTATTCCTTCTGGACATGATGGCCGCTGGCCTCAGTCTTCTGACGGTGCGGAAAGCGGAAAGCTGGTCACAGTTCTTCTATCTTCAGCCAGATACCATCTTCGGGGTAGGCAAAGAGAAAAGAAGATCCAATCTTCAGCTCCTTATCCTGCAAATGCCGCAAGAAAATGTGCCAGTCACGAAAGATGACGCAGACAATCGCTGAATCGTCATAACTTGGATTTCCTAGATTGATGAATCCGTGTGCACTTTCAATATTTGTACTCCACACTCAGTGTCGGTGCCAGTGAGTGCATTGCCGTATTCTGGTGTTACAACTGTTCGCTGAACAGTCAGTACTGTAAAATCACCGTCGCAGAGATACGAAGGGACCAAACCAGTGGTAGGTCAGTCAGTCAGTCAGTCAGTCAGTCAGTCAGTCAGTCAGTCAGTCAGTCAGTCAGTCAGTCAGTCAGTCAGTCAGTCAGTCAGTCAGTCAGTCAGTCAGTCAGTCAGTCAGTCCATCGATCGACAATCAATCAATCAATCAATCAATCAATCAATCAATCAATCAATCAATCAATCAATCAATCAATCAATCAATCAATCAATCAATCAATCTTGCTTCTGGTGTTAAAAAGATGAACTTTTCCTGTGCTTTTGTTTAACATATGTGAAGCACTAACCTTGCACTCTGTAATTATTCTTAAGCAACACTCACCTTCACGTGACGGTCGTCCAGGACAAACCTGTATTTGGCGAGTGTCTTAGCCATTGCAAGTTTCATCTCCATCTGAGCAAATCGCATACCGATGCAGCTTCTTGGGCCCTGGCCAAATGGCTGGTAAACCGTAGGATCAATGTGACTTTTATTTTCGGTGGCAAATCTGAAACAAAATTCCACCCTAAAATTTCAATCACAGCCACACTTCAGCCTCAAGGCCTAGAATGCTTGATAAAAAGCTGTAGCTTATGAGTACATTTTTTTCATGCTTTATTGCTATCTCGTCAAGTCAGATCCACTCGCTTTGAAACTGAACCGCCTCACATAAGCTTTCACAACCAGTGACTAACTTAGACTCACTCACCACCATGTAACATTTAAGACCTTAGAAAAATTTAACCTGCGCAAGCTTTGAATGGAGTCGTGGGGAGCATGAGGAATATTTCCTAGTTCTATCTTAATTGGTATGAAGGAAACTGGCGTACTTTGCATAAAAGCAGAGTTCACTTTTAAATGCGGATCCATACTCGACGCAGGTAGAGCCAAAGGAACCACTGTTCAACTCAGACTTCTCTAACGTGCCAAGTTTCCTCTCAGTTTGGTGGTACTTAAGCTGGCGTTTTCTAATCACGTTCTTCAGAAGGTACGTGTCATAACCAGGCACTTATTGTGGAACCAGTCGCAGGGCCACGAGAATACTTTCGAAGTTCGGTTGCAAGAAGATATGCACCATCCGCGCATATCACTCCATTTGAATAAGCAGAAGGAAACACTTAAGTTCGCAGCATTTATTCCTGTTTCTTTAAGGTTATTTTTGTGCAGTGTGTTATCTTCTTTGTCCTCGAAACATATCTCCACAAACGCATTGTCCAATTGGCTGAGTTATAGACATCGACGGCTTGCCTGCAAAACTTGTATAGGCGCATAATAGCCATGCCTGAATTGAACACAAACCCTAACCTTCGTTTGCACAATTTTGGTGTACGTTTACTGCGCAGAAATGCATGGCCTATGAGATTTGGCAATAAAATTTTCTATTTTCGGAATGTGCTTTATACCTAATCTTTTTCTTCATTCCCCAAGCCATATTAGGCAATATTAACTTTCATGAGCGACCAGAAAATTGGTTTTGAGTCTGCTTGAAAGAAAGGAGGACCCTAAGGACTACTGACAGTAAGCGCACCCTTGCAAATATTTCTTTAGACAGTGTATACACTGTATATAGACTTCTTTCTATAAAGTCTATAGACTATAGACAAACCCTAGGGAACAAACAGTTTGTAGGCAATGCAAATCCTATCGGTAGTCTGTACACAATCTATAGATTTGTGGCCATAAAATTCAACTAGAATTTTGTCCATAGACAGTCTAAAGACTATGAATGGACAAAAAGAACTATCTATAGGAAGGCCATAGAGTCTATAGAAGTCTATAGACTGTCCACAGACAATTTTTGTAGGGGCACTAGAGCGCGAAATTAAAAAAAATGCGTCGTAACGGTGGAGTCAACTGCCGGATCAGTAGCGAAAGGTGGACGAGTTGTTTAATGTTCTTGAAGCACTTGTCGCACTGACGCACTTGATGCAAGTAGGACGGAGGAAGACACGGCGTCTGCCCGTGTCGTCTTCTCCGCCCGTCGTTTTCCGCTCGTGCTACATCTGCATCATGAACGTCAACCACCCCTGAACAGCTGCCACGTTTTGCAGAAATTGCAGCGACATTTCGACTTCTAACAAATTAATGCTTTCAGCTAAAGTTTGATATTCATTCTTGATGCCCTTTTTGGTTTCAAGCTACAATTTCACCAAGTTTCTTCGCGCTAGATTTTCTGGTTTTATCTTGATATTTTTATTGCAAGAGCTAAACAGAGAGGAAAAGCGTCTTTGATAATGAACTAGAAACTGGTTGGCCCCTCAACACTTGTGGAGGAGAAACACCACAACAAACGAGACAGAGCAGAAATGTTTTATCACACCTGTGGCGGGTGTATGTTGGGGGAGCCCGCCATGCAACCACTCACAACAGTCGCCTCAGCAGTGCTTCACTGCAGCGGGCTGTATTGGTTGTATATGTATATGTTGTATATGTTAGGAATTGTCCGACCGGTACTCTGAGCAACCATGCACACAGGCTTTTTCAGTGGAATCGAAAGTTCAGTGCAACACTGCCAGTAGGGCCGTTTTAGTCAGCCGTTTGAGTAGCGCTGAGGCGGAAGCCGCGTCCGAATTTTTTTACGTCAGCGGTTAGTCACAAAAATACTTTGGTAGGCATCGAAACCAGCTGATAAAATTTTTAGAATGGCAGCTAGCCAGACGAAAGAGAAAGCCTTTCGCCACATTGAAGCAAAACTGGGGTCATTACATAAAGGAGCATTACATAAAAGGTGAACTTAGAAAGGCGATACTTCCTGTTCGGATCAAATTTCTCCGGCTCTGCCCAGTAGGTCGCATCGCGGCTCATGTAGTAGCTGGGAACAAGGATGCTGATACCAACGGGAACAGTCTTGTTGTTGTGTACGTAGTCATGAGTGCCGGTTCTTGTAATGAAGCTGGAAATGTAGGCAAAGTTTGGAATCATATTCTTGCAGTAAGTAGCTTGACGACGGCAGCACAGGATTGTAGCGAAGTCGGCAAATCAACAGAACTCAGTCGTGAAAGTTCATTAAAGCATTGATGATTTATAAATTGTATAGAGCGTCGATAGGAGTCCAAATACTGGCGAATCTCGATTCCATTGAACAGAATGTACGTGAGCATCTAGGTATGGCTGTGTAAGCAATGTACACGGCGCGCCTATCGAACGTATCACATTATGATAAACGCGTTCTTTAAGTAAAACACGCCGCCTAACAATTTTAGTTTATTGAAAGAACGAAGTGAAATTACCTGCGAGGTATACCTCATCCATAAAAAAATATTTACCGTTCAGGCAGAAATACCACTCTCCTGCTTGTTTTTCCCAAAGGGAGCTTATCTCCACTCGGTTTGTATCGGCGACGCTGTCATTCTTTCTGCACGTTCTCAGCGAAAAATTGATACCAATAATGCTGCCTTTTCTTGGTGTGAGGACAATCATTCATGACAGCCTTATTATTCCAGGCTGAGAGGACCCGAAAACATTTATTTCAGTTTACTGTACTTATCAAATAAGCTCCATGAGCTATATCTGTACTTATCAAAAAAGCTCTAGGAGCTATCTACCGCTCTTCTGTATGGGGAACCGTACGAAGTAAAACTTGAAAATTGCTTTGGATACAGCTACCTGGTACTGCTGGGAATAGCGTAAGCGCAGACGTTCCGCTACACTAAGCAAGGAAGAACAAAAGAGTATATTATGAAGAGAGATTTTGATAAGAAAAAACCAGAAAGGCATACCGGATTAAAGCTCTTTTTGGCAACTGTACTCCATGTGAACAGCGATTAAGACAAAAATAATTATTGAATCATGAAAATATTGGTAATCGGCGTTTCTATACGAGGTCAACATCAAGAGTTAAGACTGACGGAATTGGAATGTTTTTCGAATGATCTGTAGCCGTTAACACTCAAGATCTATGCGAATTATCCCCGTGTTCATCAGAATCCTCACCTCGTGAAAAATCATCGTCATGCAATTGTTATAACTGATACCCTTTATTTGTTTTTATTTTTCTTCGCGCAATAACGCGTCGCATAGAATTGAAGCCTTTAACAAGACATGGCCTCTGTTAATCGAAAACTAACATAAATGACAGAAAGTTTCAAAATTCTGAACGCCTCAGGATAACTCACCCAACAACCGAAGGCTGATAGCGAAGCGATTCCGAGATTACTTGGTCCAGGTACTTGATGCCAAAGACATTGTCGTAAGTGAATGCGCCCTGAAAAGTTTTTGACAGTGGCATTAAATCTTGGCACGAGGGAATGTAACGGCTTTGCAGCAGCGAATTCGTACGTCTCTCTCAAGGACAGCCAGGACTTCTTTTCGAAGGCGCTCTTGAACATCCTGCTGTCGTGCAAGCGCATAGGCTAGAAAAGACATCGCAGTACCCGTAGTCTCGAACCTGCAATGTGAACGGTGTACAAGTGCTGGAATAACTGTCGCGGGGTAATGTACGGTATAACGCACATGACTGCATCTCATATAATATGTACACTGCTTTTGTCATTTTTAGGCTTATTAATGCGTGACAGATGCAATTTACGAGTCGAGAAGGACTTTCCGGAGGCCGGGGGGGGGGGGGGGGGGGGGGGGGCAGAAGGGCCGAAGCACAGCTCCTTTGTAAAAGCTCGGTGACTTGCCAAGGCTCAAGGCGAATTTTAAAAAGTACCACAGATATGCGCTCGCGCTCAGCGTGCTCCATGTGAGAACATATGGCAGGTGTTTCATGGAAGGCTGGCATTAATCTTTAAAAGCAGGGATTCGGATGTTTAAAGATTGTTCAGTGGCATAGTAATACTACTTTTGGCGAGCACAAAAAACAGCTGAATAAGGTTAACCAGTGAGCTCCTTAACTAATTTCGAATGGTAAACAATTTAGGTACCGCAGTTAGAGCCTGGTCGCAATTACAGATTTGCAGCTTTCTGTTAGCAATAGCGCTACCAGTGCTTGGAAGTTCACAAACGCGATTGCAATCGGTGGTGTGGTTCAAGAAATGTTAACCACTTGACGTCAAAACCCACGTGCTTTTGAAAAGCGCGCGTCTTCGGCGCTCGCGAAAGAACGCCCACAAATATATACGCGTCACGCGTCACCGTGGCGCTGAACTCACGTGATCACCACTGCTCCTGCAGTGCTGCGGTGCTTGCCGCCGCTCGTGTCTTCAGCCCACTCGAGATAGAGAAGGTCACGTGACCTATGCACCCCACAGTCACGTGAAGGAGGGCGTTAATTTGCGCGCGCATCTTTTGGCACAAAACGGTTAAAATTTCTTCTGCCACGGAGCGGAGTGTAATCGCGCTTTCGAAGTTTTTGATACTGATATGGCTGTTACTTATGGCCGGCTTCAAATCTCTTATTGAAACTAGGCGCATTTCTGCAATATTTATAAAGTTAATTACAAACTTGGTAACCAGCTTAATAGTTAAATTGATTCACCTATTTTCTGATATCCGCCAACGCTAATCGAACTGTGCAGGATATGCTAGCTTTGTACCCCAAAAATCCAATCTTTAACATTTATTGGCCAGTTTACTTGAAACACGTTGCGTGCAGCTGCAAGTGAGTTCTAAAGGACCGTAGCGACATGGAAAGCCTAATGAAAGCACCTTTATAAACTGCCCCCTAATGTTAATGTCTGTTGCCGGCATGCTGCTGGCAATGTGGTTGCGATTCTCAGAAACATGCCGGAAACTGAAAATGCGTATAGTCAAACTGAATCTATCTCTGAAATGACCCGCCGCGGTGGCTCAGTGGTTAGGGCGCTCGACTACTGATCCGGAGTTCCCGCGTTCGAACCCGACCGCGGCGGCTGCGTTTTTATGGAGGAAAAACGCTAAGGCGCCCGTGTGCTGTGCGATGTCAGTGCACGTTAAAGATCCCCAGGTGGTCGAAATTATTCCGGAGCCCTCCACTACGGCACCTAATTCTTCCTTTCTTCTTTCACTCCCTCTCTTATCCCTTCCCTTACGGCGCGGTTCAGGTGTCCAACGATATATGAGACAGATACTGCGCCATTTCCTTTCCCCAAAAACCAATTATTATTATTATTAATGCCGCCTTCTAAATGTAACTGCTTGGGCCCCATCATTCACGGTGTTGGGAAATGTAACTTAGGTGAGGCATCACAGTGTATGTACACGATACTGGATGTTTACATGTTTCCTAGCAAAAGGTTTTCATACCAAGACTGACTGATTCGTGCAGATATCTACATAACTAAACACAGCATCACAATCTATGCACACGAGACTAGATGCTTACTTGTTTCCTAGCCAAAAGGCTCTCATACCAAGAGTAATTTATTCATGCAGATATCCACATAACTAAACACAGCATCACAATATGTGCACACGGGACTAGATGTTTACCCGTTTCCCAGCAAAAGGTTTTCAACCCAATATTGACTGATTCATGCAGATATCTACATAACTAAACTACACATTTGTTAATGAATTAGACAAATATGGTGGCTGCAATCAATTTACTCGTTGCCAGAGACAAGCACTTTGAAGCTGTGTTTTTGTTGGAGTAAATTCTCTCATATTCATCATAATACATTGCGTCATTATTGAGGCAAAAAGCTACCTATTTGAATATCAATCGATTTTTTCTTATTGCTTTTGATGAAAACGATGGTGTACAGTAAAGAGAACTTAGTGGAGATTGCTCGAATCTTGACGGCGTTTTAGCTGACGCATTCTGCGTACAGTGTGCGTAATGTATTTCGTATTTAAAAAAATAAAGATTTTTTTAAGCCGTCACTAGCAGTTGGAAGGGAAAAATTTTGAGGCAGTAATTTTCTGTGAATACCTTGGAGTTCCCTCTCTCTCTGTTGCTACAAATAATGCACATAGTCTAGCAGATGCACATAGATAAAAATATTCAGTTATAAAAGATGGCGTTCATACCCGGCTACAAAGAAGAGGAGACCATTGGCCACAATTTCTGCATTTGTTAGGCCTCGTGTTTTTTGGTCCGTGTTTAGCTTCTGAGCATCATTTCCTGAAAAAAAAAATAACGAGGTGTGACGTCAGACAACTTGAGCGCAAGACCTGCGTCATAATCACCGGAATACATTTACTACCTTCTGTAGTACGCTCAGCGTCACCTGTTGCAAGCGAGTTCTCATTAACTGGTGCTCTTTCATCCGCTTCAGCGTTCAGCATCTGCTGAAGAAAATCGGTTCTAGTCGCCTGTGAAAAGGAAAAGGCAATATCTTGTCGTATGTACCACTGAAGACATTGTTTGTGCAGGATTGTTTTTTTCGTAAATATTTTTAACTGGACATTGCAACTCGACATGGTCATAAGAGCGCATGTGGCGAGAGACAAAGACGAAATAGTAGTGCAATCCAAACAGATGTCCCTGTTAAGTTCATGCCCTTCTTCAGGTAGAATTCACCACTGTTGCTTTCCTGCGTGCTTTTCTTTTTTCCTTTACTGAGTACAGGTGAATAGCAACCTCTGCCTCCCGATTCTTGGCCGATTCCCCAGTGTGGGTATGTGCCGTCTTGTGAAAGGCTAACAATAACAACAACTACATACCTTGCAAAGGCAAGACAGCCTTTTACGTGTCAGTCAGGGTCGACCTAACCGAGGAAATTTCCCAGTCCCCCCCCCCCCCCCTCCCGCCAAAATCGGCTAATCGGCTGCTTTTCTATACTGTTAGAATCTACAGTGGTTTGCTACGTTATTGAAAACACCAATCACTCATTCTCCGAATTACATGCCCGGCCTCGAATTCAGCAAACCTTTACTTCATTTCACTAACGTATCTGGCTTCAGTGCGCGTGAGGCTAATTTTATTTCCCACTGGTCTACATTACCACTGCCCCGCCGCTGCTGCGCTCATCTTCACTCAGACACTCAGACTGAGACTCAGTCTTCAGAACTGCCATCCAGAAGACTAGACAGTGAAATACCAAGTCGGCGTGCGTTGTCGGCTGGTGAATGTTTACCACGCCGGAAGACGAATGTTACGATCGCATCCGGCCCTCTGAGTTCGTTAGAAGACGCATCTTGTGATTTTTCACTAGAGTGAACCGTTGTCTGCATTTTCCTTCTGCCGCTATTAGTTGCTGCGTGCTAATGCAATATCCGATGTTGGAAGTGAGTGAGCGCCATTTTAGCATTCCGAATTTATTCTCTGTTCTTTTCTTTAATACTCTAGCGGGCACTCTGAAATGTCTCGAGGGCATGCATTGATATAAATGAATTTCAAAAATGCTTCCTTTAGGTTGTTACATTGAGGAGAAGCAAACTTCACTTATCATCACTTTGCGCATCACCGAAGGAAGCTTGCAGGAAGCCTGAACTGCTGGCTGCCACTGAAATGGTGTCTGTGTGTCCGCAAGAGGTTTTCAAGGTCATACTGACTTTGAACAAAAATATCAGTAGGGATTAATTATGCAGGCTTCCTAACTGCTTACGTTTCTGTTTTCGCGGCGGTACTGCACGATGGGAGTGACGTCATCCAGGATCATGTCGGTAACAGGCTTGTTATACCGGGACGTCAACCAGAGAATCACCCGCCACAAAGGGCCAAACTCTGGAAAGCAGGCTGGAAAAGAAGATATATGCTTGCTTTGCAACATATAACATGCTGATATCGCCATGTCAATTGAATTTGGGAATTTGCTCTATCGTGGCCTTGATGACAGTACTGCTCATCGGGTCACCGCTATGTTAGCTTTGTTATACTCATGAGACGAAGAAGTGTTTAGTTACAATGGGGTTATTATCCGTGCATATTGCCAAACGCCACTCTCTTTATGGCATTCTTATACCGTGGTAATTGTTCGGATGTAAACATTAAAAACAGAAAAAAACATTTAGAGCCGGGACACCAGTCCAGGATTCTCGCGCAAGAATTTTGAATATTGAATTATTGTAAGGTACTGGTATAGAAATATTGAAACTAATGGTCAATTATTCTGATATCTAGCGAAACCTTGCTTTTAACGGTTTTTCGTCGCTGGCATCGAACAGTTAAGACTGCCTTAGAAAACCAATGCGGAACGTTGTTGACGATAGCATAAACGTTGATAGAAAAATATGCAAGTCTTACGACGAGATATTTGCGGATTTATCGATTATTAGAGTGAAATCTTTCAATGGGGATATGAAAAAATTGCATTCATAAAATATTTCCCGTTGAAAAATTCTTTTGTCCAGAATTTTTTGGTATTTGTCTTCAAACGTTGTTAAGGAATTAACTGCAGAAACTGGACATCCAGATTTATATACCGCTGAGTGCTGCCCCGTTTCGCTTCTTACCTATCGTTTGTTTCTTGTTGCCAAAATTAAAAATAAATCTAACCGTTAACCTTACCAACGTTCATTTCCGATGTGACCCTCTCCCACCTCATTCATCATGGACATCAGAGAATGTGCATTTGTTGGCATCCTCTTACTGAAAAGGTAGCCTCTCCAGGAGAGCTTGAACATTTTCAGGAGCCCAATGCTGCCCTGGAAGAGTGACTCAGCAGTCTTGTTGCTGGCTGTCCTCTGCTGCAGGCCCGACTTGAGTCCGAACGCAGATCTGAAGATCACATCGGCCGACAGTCTCTGGAAGAGCTCGCGAGCCTCGAAACTTTGGCTCTTCAACCGCAAGCACTCCACCACAGAGAGGAACTCGTCGGTGCAATCTTCCATTAGACTTGCCATCTGAAATGGACACACTAGGCTTGAAACATGGCAGGCATAGCATTACCCCCCCCCCCCCCCCCCCCCGCCCCCCGCCCTATCACATTGAGTGCACACAGTTTCGGGCACACGGACGATGGACCACATGGCAGAGTGGCGGCCTTTTCTTGAAAGGGCACAGTCTCAGATCCACATATTCCTATGGCTCTGGCCTAGCTCTCCTAGGGCAACAAGGGTACGTGTTTTCAGTTGTGACACACTGCGGTGGTGCCGAAAAATCTGTTTCACAAGCATAAATTCCCTGTTAGTGCCATCCATATAGCTGGATCCCATAATAACATGGTTCCAATTAGGTAAAGCAGCCTACTAAGCTAATGTAAATTGCGGAACACAGTCGACCACAGCGGAGCCTTTCCTTACGCTGAAGCTCGTGTGCAACAATCACTTTCCTGATGATCTTGCTAACACATTAAAATTCGATCGAACCCGACCGCGGCTGCCGCTTTTCGATGTAGGCGAAACGGAAAAAAGGCGCCCGTGTGCTGTGCGATGACAGTGTACGTTAAAGATCCCCAGGTGGTCGAAATTGCTCCGGAGCCCGCCACTACGGAACCTCTTTCTTCCTTTCTTCTTCTACTTCCTCCTTTATCCCTTCTCCTACGGCGCGGTTTGGGTGTCCACCGAGATACGTGAGACAGTTACTGCCCCATTTCGTTTCCTCTAACCCAATTCTCAATTGACGGGAAACCTCAATATTCAGCTTCAGTTATGAGTGTGATCACATCTGCGCCATTTTGTTTCACAGGCTGAGCTTTACAGCCGGAAAATGTTCTTCCGAAAGCGGGAATTCTATTCTGTCTGGGCGACGAAATATTTTATTATAGTGCTGCTGATGTAGTCTGTTGAAACCTTTTTATTCCTGTTTCACTTTGCGTCACAGTTTGATTCATATCTCACACCCGCCTGTTTGCAAACGTACTTTGCATTTTGTCCACTCCTGCCTTGGCCGGTACAGGCGGCTGGCAGTGTTGCAAATAAGATACTACTGCCAGGCATGCAAATGATTAGTGTGGGCAAAAAAGTAGCCCCTTTATGTAAATACCAGAGACACTGGCAACCCTTGCGCAACTAAATGGCGCCTTTCAAGAGCACAGCGATTGCCTCCATTACCGAAAGGACGCGCTGACACGAAGCCCCTCTTAGTTCAACACAGCAAGCAATGCTTTGTCTCACAAGTATTGTGTAACAAAAAGTTTCAGGTTTGCCATGCCACGCGATATGGCCGCTTCGGGACCAGTCGAGCCATCTTAAGCGGCCGTGCCTATCGCCAGCCTCCAGACACTTGTTTGACGCAAGTCGGCAGTTTTGTCAAACAAACGAATTGTATCCTATCATCTAGCATCTCCGCACAGAACAATTGCTTTGCAAAACTTGGAAGAATTGTTGCTATGGCGATGTTATCAGCCGTGGCAGCACGCTGTCACTCACCTCAGCGTTCCAAAGCTATGTTAACGAAAGAGATGGCTGTGGGGCTCTCAGTGCAGGTTGGGTATTTGGACAGGACTGAGTGAAACGCTGTATTGCATGTCCCATGCCCGGGGTATTAGGAACCGGTGTCCTGGAATGGTATTTTGTGACCTATCGTTTCACTCTCTTTTCCTTTGGCCATCTGCCATTGGTCGCTGCTCACGGTGACGTAGGTCGTGAGTTAATACATCACGCGGTTCATAGCAGAAGCACGCCCATGCATGCTTCTTACATGCATGAACGCGGCCTACGACTATGCTGCGATGGTAGACCAGCACCTATGCCAATAAATGACGGTGCACAAATACGCATTTGACATGCCTGACGAGCCTTTTTGGCGCTAGTTCGGTGTCAGGAAATACACTTCGCCGTGGTAGTGCGACAAATTGGTGATTGGGGCACGGACGCTAGGAAGGACTGGATGAGGTTTTGGGGGATTGGCTAGAGGAGGAAAAACGCTAAGGCGCCCGTGTGCTGGGCGATGTCAGTGCACGTTAAAGATCCCCAGGTGGTCGAAATTATTCCGGAGCCCTCCACTACGGCACCTCTCTCTTCCTTTCTCCTTTAACTCCCTCCTTTACTCTTCCCTTACGGCGCGGTTCAGGTGTCCAACGATATATGAGACAGATACTGCGCCATTTCCTCCCCCCCCAAACCAAATATTATTATTATTATTGGCTAGAGGCGGCACCGCTTCCACACCGGCCATCTCTGTGATTGGCCGTTTGCTCCCCTAATTCCGGTTGCTTTTGTAGCGAATTTTGTAAACACCAAACAAAAGAAAAAGAAAACTGATGATTACAAAATTCCTTCCCTGGAGGGTTACACCGGAGTTTGGAAGGGCGCAGTGACAGCTGCAGGTTCTCAAATGCGTTCGATGCGTTGCACAAAGCAAGACCAGATAACTGGGCGAAGGCTAATGACTAAGCAAGACCACTCGCCATTATAAAACGAGTGAAAGACAGAAAACAACGCGGCAAGGAAGTGCGGTGATTGCAGAAAGCTAGAGCAAGTGCATCCGCCTCGCATGCGCGAGGTGCGGGCTTCGATCCCCATTAAACTATTAAACAGCGTGCGCTAACAGGACGTACACAGGAAACTTGGAGACAGAGGAATCCCCAGGGCCATCGGGTGCCCATCGGGGATTCTATAGGTGCGAACTTTCTCGAGGTCTGATGCTCGGCTTGCCTGGGGTGAAATGTCGCCTACCCCACCTCGTACGCATACTTTGCGAAAGCGCGCTTGCAACCTGACAGCGGAGTAATAATAATAATAATTGTTTTTTTGGGGGGGAAAGGAAATGGCGCAGTATCTGTCTCATATATCGTTGGACACCTGAACCGCGCCGCAAGGGAAGGGATAAAGGAGGGAGTGAAAGATGATAGGAAGAGAGAGGTGCCATAGTGGATGACTCCGGAATGATTTCGACCACCTGGGGATCTTTAACGTGCCCTGACATCGCACAGCACACGGGCGCCTTAGCGTTTTGCTCCCAGAAAAACGCAGCCACCGCGGTCCGGTTCGAACCCGGGAACTCCGGCTCAGTAGCCGAGCGCCCTAACCACTGAGCCACCGCGGCGGGCAGCGGAGTATGCCAGGTTGGCCTGTAGCATTGTATATTACAAGGTAGCACGGGCGCGACAGTGATTTTGTTTGGCTGGAGGGTGCACCTTTCCGGCTTCTAAAATAGGCGCTGGCTGTGAGCAGGATGCTGTTTCTGACTTAAGTATGACTTACTCGCTGTGCACAAGGGACCGAATTGCTGTACCTTGCGGACTTCTAGTCCGACCTAGTGTGCTGTTCGCCGGGACAAATGTTGGCACAGAAAAAATAGTTTTCGCTTATATAGTCCACACCCGCTATATAGTACGCAGGGGCGAATTTCTTCTGAAAATTAGTTTCTGATTGTACAGAACATATTTGAACGAAGCAGTCCAGATCTGTGCAGTTACTTAATCGACATCAAATTAGCTTGCAGCTTCTCGGTTACACTTTACTGCTAATCCGAGCTTGAATGCCAGGAGAATTTGCTTGCTTGTCGATGTTGAGTGCATATCGTCGCTGATTTACCTATATGATTTAGCCTGACAGATTGTCTCAGGCTAAGTCGGGTTACGTTTTGTTTTAGTTTGGCAGCCCCTATATGCTTATTCAGTTCAAACAAATAAGCTTAAAAAAATCAATAATCAATAGCCCACACCCGTAGAAGGAACCCACCACGCGATATTTCAGCTAGTCCGTTGAATACAGTTCGAAAAATACGGTACACCATTTGCAAATATACCAAGTGAATTTAATTACATTTTAACAAAGGACGAAACGAAAATCCTGGATGTGTTCTGAACACCTAACCCGTTAGAGAGGTGCAAATTAGGGCGTTGAGACTGCAGATCTTGCCTCTGCAACAGTGTTAGTCTGTGCCAGTCTTGTGCGTCAACAAAAAATAATTTTATTTTAGCTACGTTTCTCACAAAAGTGGCAAAGGGGGCACTTTCAGGACCTTGATTTTGAAAAGAAAAATACATTGATAGAGATGCGAATTGTTAAAGGATAATACCCTGCATGTAAGAACTTGCCAGATTTAAAAAACAAAAACTTCACCAGAAGCCTCATGAATATGTATATAGAAGTTCGGCAGTCATTCATGTAAGCGGTCTCATCAATGGTCAACATCGAACCTACCCTTATTTACACGATTGCAACACAACGAAAAAGCTATTCAGAACTTCATCTGGAGATACGTCGGCACTGTTATCTATAGGCGAACTTCTCGCAGGTGTGAGCTGCTACAGGTGTAATGGTGAGGGCACCTACCTTTTTCATGTTGCTGGTCGCGAAAGCAGGTGTAATGAGGCTGCGCATCTCCTTCCATCGCTGCCCCGTCGTGTTGATGAGGTTCAGCCTGTCGATGGGATGGACTCGAGCGAAGCCGCTAAATACCTGCAACCCCATGCAAGTAGCAAGGATTCTTATTGTGCTTGCTTTCGCAAAACTCTCACACCGCTAGGGTGGTATATGACGTCACTGAGTCTGTGATGGGGCATCGATAACGCTCATCTTGCTTAGAAGAATTGGCACAGTCTAATAGTTAGAGTTGCTCTCTTTTTCATACGTTTAATGGGATTGAGCACATATGAAAATAAAACTTCGCGGGATAAACTTAATGAAGAGATAGATAGATAGATAGATAGATAGATAGATAGATAGATAGATAGATAGATAGATAGATAGATAGATAGATAGATAGATAGATAGATAGATGGATGGATGGATGGATGGATGGATGGATGGATGGATGGATGGATGGATGGATGGATGGATGGATAGATAGATAGATAGATAGATAGATAGATAGATAGATAGATAGATAGATAGATAGATAGATAGATAGATAGATAGATAGATAGATAGATAGATAGATAGATAGATAGATAGCTAGATAGATAGATAGCTAGATAGATAGATAGATAGATAGATAGATAGATAGATAGATAGATAGATAGATAGCTAGATAGATAGATAGCTAGATAGATAGATAGCTAGATAGATAGATAGATAGATAGATAGATAGATAGATAGATAGATAGATAGATAGATAGATAGATAGATAGATAGATAGATAGATAGATAGATAGATAGATAGATAGATAGATAGATAGATAGATAGATAGATAGATAGATAGATAGATAAAGAGGAGGAGGGAAAGGCAGAGATGAACGAATGAAGGGTGGTAAGTATTCTCTTTTATAATGTTTGTGCGCAGTTCAATAGTATCTTCGCATCTGTTTGCTCTTTTTATAGCATGAACGATTTTGCAAACCTTGTCACTCTTTCCATTTTTTATGCTTGACAAGGAGGCTTTGTTACAACGTTACCAGGTGTGCTGTGTAGTCGTCAGCCAACGCACACCAATCTACGCCAATGATTTGCTTGGTCTGCTTGAAAAACTTGTTTAAGCATTTCCAAAGGCACCTGTTGGAAAAAGTTTCTACGACTAGCGAAGCCCTCCCTGCTGAAAAAAAGTTGTATGATGCAATAACCTCATGCAGGCTTCCTACAAATATCATTACATAAACCAATATTGTTTTCGCACAGGCATTTTCTACAATCACTACTAAACTTTTTCTCAGCAAGTACTGCACTTAAAAACAAGAAGAACAGGCCGAGAAATGATTAATAGGTTTCTCAAGAAAACGTCCAAGAGCAGAAAGAATTTTGAACTTACGCCTCTTCTGTGAAAGTTGCTGAAATCCTTTATTTGGATATTCTTTATTAGCTCCAGGTCCTTGACGATGAGGCACGGGTAGGCGCCATTGAAAAATCTGCGGTAGAACAAGCTGTGATTTTTCATTAAGATATAACAATCAATTATATATCGAGCCATGGCTGCTGACAGCAATCGTACCCAGCCAAGTTTGTGATAAAAATTGGGCGTTATAATTCCCGTCTCCAGTAAGCAGATAACACAGAGAGCGTTATTAAGAGCTAATGATGTGGCGTGAGATTCCGATAAATTTGTCAATCTAGTGAGTCTTTCTGAGCATTCCAAAATTTTACAATAGATGCGCAAAACCTGCAGCGTCGGACGAGGAACATGATGCGTGTTTCAAGTTTATTTAGAAGGGAATATACTTTACAGCATTCGAATCTATACTTCGGAAATAAGCACATATAGCAAACAGTAAATTAATTCCTTTTGTTGCATAACAAGTTGTAGTTTCTCGTGATATACACATGTTCCACCCGTTTTTAAGAGGTCAGTAAACTGTTGGAGGGTCAAAGTGCGCTCAGGTCAAGGTGCATTTGGACGGCTGAATTTTGAGCGCTGAATCCCCGAGAATCAGTAATTTTAATAGCTTGACTAAGACTCATGGTCACTAGCAATTCTTCTGCCTACACGATGTTCAGCTTTTTGACAAAGTATATTCTGCTCTCGCTTCATATTTCTGCCACTAGATGCTCCGTAACTGGAAATAGCTGGCTATTAAGAAAGGCTATCAAAGAACCCATAGAGCTCGTATTTTTCGAACAATGGCGTGTGTACTGTGGAGAAGATGAACGTACCCTACGTAGTCTCCGTACTTTTCTATCCATTCGTTAAATGCGGCAGCTGCTCCCTACAAAAAAAAAAGTGAAGAGTAAGTCTGCAGGTTGAAAGACAGCCCTATCTCAACGCCGGTGAGGTTTTATTAGACGCCAAAGAGCGTCTAATACAACATACCATATAAGCATACCATATAATTAATTAAACGAGCGATAGGTGATCAGCAGGTTCCAATGAAGCCACACTATCAACGAAATTAAAAACGGTGATTTTAGGCACTTATGAACGAATGAGAATGAGAACTAGAATCTGCCTACTCATAATATGTGAAGGCTCATAAATAGGTTGACAGTTTCTCTCGCTGTGCAGGACTGCTCCGTAGTATAAAACGTACTTCTCGTTTTTTTGACAGAGTCTTCAATGAACGATGAAGACAAGAAGTGACAGGACTTTGGCGCCTTGTGTCACCTCCGTGTAGCATATGCGACATTTGTGCACAGAGACTGGACTCTCCGGACAGAGCTGTAACTTTGATAGCGCTGACACATCATAGGACAGAGTAGTCAGGCTAGACGTCAGTTATGGGCGAAATCAGAGCGTTAAGCTGAATGGTCGACGCCTAAGATATGTTTTTCAGCATTGCTCAAAGAGGCGTTTTCTTTCGAAGCCCTAGGCTTACTGCATCGGAGGAGTTAGTTCATCTGAGAGTCTACTAGACGACTATTTTATGGCTACTACTTCCGCTAATTTTCTTTACTACTATTGGTAAAGGCTTCGTACTTAGACTTTACACAACGAAAACGCCTATCGCGTAAGTACAGCACTCTAGCCTTAGAATTTCTGGCGAGTTTTTTTTGTAGTTTCTGTAACACACCGAACGCGTCATCTAAGGAATCTTTCAAAATGCCTCTGAACGTAGACGTCACTTCATTTTTCAGCGCTTCCATCATACCTTGTCAAGAATTTCGGAGAGATTCCCAGAAATAAAACTTGGTGGAGGTCCTGGAATCCCGAGGTCCTTAAAGATGGAAAACTTCTTTTTCCGGTTCCTGAAAAAAAACAACGAAAACAAAACAAATCCTGTCCACAAGAGTAGCAAGTGATGCTGGAGAATTGTCATTGTCATTTTCAGAACTGCTACAAGTGGGAAAATGCAGCTTTCACTCTATGTAGGCAGAATTTTTGAGACACGCATTTATTACTACAATTCAAAAGCACAGGCACGCAGCCCAAGGTAAAACCAGTCAGCGCAAAAAATAAGTTGAAGCCGTACAGTAATCGACTGTGGTTTAAGTTATGGCAGGCTGCACTTAACTAAGATGACTTTACATCAGGGTTACTTATATAAATGTTTTGTTTAGGTGCCGTGGGGACTTGTGTCCATCGATATAAATAATAGCATTACACTCCTGTCACATTTAATTCATCATTCCGGGAAATATAAACGTCGGGATCGGCAGTGGTGTTTTCTGCGAACCTTGCTTCTTATTTGTTTCGGAGATGAGAACGTCGCAATTTACGCAGCAATTCTGACAATGATGATGAGCTACCTGCAGCTTGCCGTATGATTGGGGGAATAATAAATGATGAAAAACCACATGTATAGTAAGAGTTTATAATACTTAGACAGCACTTTCAGAGCGAATTACGACCATGAAATACGCCCAACTATTTCTTTTTTTCTCATACTGTAAGGAAACTTGCGAACACTCTGAATATTGTAGCATTTGGCAGATTAAAAGTGATTTTTGAAAAAGCCACTTTAAGTCACAATGTACTTACACGAAAATGGAAAGTTGTGAACACTCTGAATATTATAGCGTTTGACAGATTAAAGGTGATGAACGTCTAACTCTTTCGCTCATCGACTTAATTTTTTATTTATTTTTATTTAAGCATACTGTACGCCTAGTTAGGCTCTTACAGGAGTGGGCAAAATAATGGGACAATTATACAAAACTATAGCATATCCAGTATAACATACACGAGATACAAAACAGCCGCCTGCAGTAGAAAAGACCACAGCAAGTAGGCTGAGACCATCAACGGTCAAAGGACATGCGCATTGCTATACACGTTCATTTCGATGCATTTAAAATACTGGAAAGGAGAACGACGAAACCACGAAGCGATACAATGAGGTCAACACGATGCTCTTTTTATTGTCAATTCTGTTTTTAAAAAAACGACTCTACGTTTTTCAAAAAGATATGAAGAGAGACGTCGTCCATGAATTCGTGAGGCAGATTATTCCATTCCTCAATGGCTAACGGAAAAAATGGGAACTTATATGTGTTACATCGCGTTGGGATGGGTCTGATGCACTTTTCATGGTTTAATCGCTTCGAACGATGATAAGGTGCCTTGATGTACTGATTTTTATCAAGTCTAATGCGATCATTGTAACGAATAAAAAGAAACTTCATCGAAGCAAGGCGTCGCCGACAAGTAAGGGTAGGGATACGCGCTTTAGCTCGAAGGGAAGATAGCTGTCATGACGTGAGTAGCAGGAATAAATAAACCGGAGAGCCTTGTTTTGAATTTTTTCGAGTTGATCGCTGAGGTAAGACTGATGGGGGCTCCAAACGATGGTGTCGTATTAAAGGATGGGCCTTATGAGGGTATTATAGGCTGTTAGCTTTACATGAGGAGGAGCTGCTAACAGTTTTCTACGGAGGAACCCGAGCTGTTTGAATGCTTTTGCACACGTGTTGGATATATGCGTGTTCCAGCTTAGTTTATGGGTAAATGTAACGCCTAAATATTTCACCTTATCCACCCTCATTATGCCCGACGAGTGCAAGCTACGCATTTTTGAAAAAGCCACTTTAAGTCACAGTGTACTTACAAGAAAAACCACGTTGCGAACACGACGACTACGCTGCACAACAGGACAGTCAGCATACTTGCCACCGCACACGGCTCCGCGTGTTCCACACGTGTACAGGAAAAGGCAATGTGCAGTGTAGTCGGCCGCGTTCCTGGCAGAGACAAGTCTTGTGCAAGCGTGTGCCGTACATCTCTTATCTCCTTTTGGCACCAAGCATATCTCCCGTCGACGTTCCTTGTACGTGTGCATTTCAATGTGTCTGATACAACTGCTTAAGCACCTTAATCGGGAGCGCGGGCGCAAGGACAGCCTGAGAGCTTCATCTGAAAGCTGAAGACAGTTTCACTGTTTACAGATTATTTGAGCGCACTTATGTGTTGGACTGTGCTGCGCATGCGCGGAAGAGACACGTATGAGATACACCAATCAGAAAGCTGCAGGCACAGACAAGTGGAAATATGGCTGTGTCCAAAAAGGCGAATGTGCAAAGGTCTACAGATGCTTCTGTTCTATCCACATAAGGAACAGAAAAGACCTCGTGAAGAGCGCATAATGGCTCCAAGCAGCACAGGTAATAAGCCCAATCTTGGAACTGTATTGGCAAAGGCTGGTCCTACATCGACTAACTACTGTCGACTGACTACTCCCGCGTCCTGAATGGCTGTGTCTGTTTGCACTAGCTTTAGCAAAAATCTCCGGAAAATAGGGCGGACATTACGCTGCAACAGACATGCAGCACTCGGATGTAATGGCATAGCTTTCACGCTTTATAAAAGCAGAATTATTAGAGCGGCTTTTTTTGGAAACGACAGCCAACGAGGCGCCAGCGATCAGAAAACACGACTAAAGTGCCATCGAACGCCAGCTAGCAGGAAATATATGACGGCCGTTTTATTTCCACTGCGATCTTTTTCGCCTTTCCCGCAGATGATGCACCGTTGAAAGATCTCCACTGGGCTCGAAGATGGCGGTGCTTAAGGGGAAAGGCGGTTCATTGTATGTCTTCGACTCTCAGCCAGATTCCATTCTCGGGATATGCGAAGATGAAAGAAGATCCAATCTGCAAGTCTTTCTCCTGCAAGGCGAGAAATAAAGAAATTAATCTCCACAAGAAAGCAGCCATACGTTCGAAAACAGTAAAATCACCCGGTGTCCTCGCTGTGACTTTTTATTCATTTAGGACACATTTATTGCAATCTAAGCTCTTTATCTCTACGGGAGGCGTGAGCTACGCTTCCGAACACTTACTTGTAAATTCCGGTCATATATGTATAGCTTCAGCAGCATTTTCGAAGGACCGATACACAGACGGCAATATTGCGAAAGGCAGTGCTGTTTTTTAAGCACAGCGCAGCACTGTTGTCGGAAATTCGGGACAGCTCAGAGCCAATGCCACTAAGCCTTGCGATCTGTTGCGTATCTAAGGCAGAGGTCATGTTTTTCCCAAACAAGAATTGTAGAGACTGTAAAGGCGTTTATTCGAAGCGCAGGTCGGTTGGCGTTGGTCGAACGGCGACACGACGGACACACTCACGGGCGTCACTCGAAAATCCCAGCTGCACTTCGTCTGCTTCTTCACTGCGCTGCTTGAACTCCTGCCGGTCGGCCCCATTACTAGACAAAGGAATGAGAAGGAGGAGGAACAACTTTATTTACGTCATGGCCTAATTGCATCATGACCTAATGGCGCCGTGACGGGGGCCCAGGCGGCAACTCAGCGGAGGATCTGAGGCCTTTGTCGCTCAAGAGCCGCGGAGACCTGCTGGACGGCCCAGGTTTGCACGTCACGGTCAGAGCATTCCGCCGCAGCCGCGAGTCGCGGCGGAATCGTTATGCTTTTAGAAGCCTCGTCGGGGAATTTTGTGCAGTCCCATAGGATGTGCGTCAGAGTTGCCCTCTCCCGCTGGCACACGCGACACACATCACTTTCATATAAGTTTGGGTATAGATGAGTCATTAACACCGGGGTCGGTAAAGAACCAGTTTGTAGTTGTCTAAACCTCCGCTCGGCTCAGTCCCGGGTGTGGGGGTGGGAAAGTCCTTCGAGCGAGGCGGTAAAACTGCGTAAGTTCATTGAATGTTGTCATGGGGTCTTTGGCACTACACCACGTTGGACGGTCGGTTGCAGCGGCGCGGTTGGTTAGCGCTCGCGCCACTGCATGTGCCGTCTCGTTGTGGTTAGCGTGCTTCTCCGACGCATCGTTGCCCGCATGCGCAAAGGAATGAACTTTTCCACAAGTGTTACTTTCTAGGTGATATTCCGGAGACGTTAAAAGCAGTGACGTCCCGACGTGTCGCTGGGCCGTTTTCAAAAGCTGTCAGTGTTTAAACCATGGCGCTGTGTGGAAATGACCATAATTGACACCAATTTTGGGAGACGGAAAACACGTTTCCTGAAGAACCTTGGACTCCAATCGTGTTTTCCTAATAATGAAAAGAGAACAGGAACTCATATGTCTGTCGGTCAAGACCATGTTTGCAAGCAAAAACAAGAAAAAAACCCTCCAAAATTGACATGATGTGAATACAATCATTCACATGATCATCTTGTGTCCCTTAGTAGTTGTGTAGGCCTATTCTTCATCTCGTCCATCCACATCGCTCTGTAATCGAGTGTTCTAAAGCTGCGCCACACAGATGTAGAGTTCTCCGGATCGAACTTTCGCAGGCACTGTTAAACGAGCTAAGGCCTTTAGTTTCTTGTCAGATTTATTTATTGTGGATACCTCAAGGGCCCTTGGGTGGGGGCTTAACATGAGGGGTCTATGTCGTGCTCTATGTGATCAAAAAAGAGGTGGACTAGGTCACTGCCCTGAACTCTGGTAATGATATAGTTTAGTGAAAGGCACAGACTGGCTCATCTACGTATATGCGTTTTTTATCATCACCAACCTGTCCGCGCCATTTCTGAACTGGTCTTAAACTCAATCACGGGTACCGGACAGGAAAAGCACAATTTACGACTGCCAAAAACTGCGTTTTGAAGAGTAATTTTCACCAGTCCTCTTTGATGCCTGCTGGTTGGCTCTCTCCTCAAATATATAGTTTTGCATTTGGTTTGTTAATTAGATGCAGCCCTTTTCTCTACCAATTATCTGCTGTTTATCAGCGGTGGCTGCCGCCTCTGAAGTCAGGGTGGACAGCTAGCAAAACGACGACCACCAGGTCTGGCAGGAATACCTCCAGTAATGACAAAGAATACAAACAACAAGTTGTGAAAAGGATCGTTCCAAAACAGGGCTCCTGATCTCGTTGCTTATTTGACAAGTCGTCTAAACAGCGAGGCCTCTTCCGACTTTCAGATTAGTCTACTCTCTTAAACTAATTTTCTTAATGGCAATTTTTCTCATTCTTCGTGAGATAGGCTATTGCTTGCGCGTGGAATTATGGTACCAGATCTGCCTTTACTAGCAGCAAAGAAGTTTAGTGCTCGAAATCCGAGCGAAATACCTGCTATCATGTACATAGAAACCATGAAAAGATTTTTTTTTCATCCAGCGTGCTAGAAAGTGTTTGTGTTTGTATGTCGTACGCTAATTGAACATATCTTGTAATAACGAAGTGAATTTTGAAAAACACGCTGAAACATTTATCCACACAAGGACGGACGAATGCCTTCCACCTGCTTTTCTTGAAAGCCTTAGCATCATCCCTCCTACCTTGAAAAACGTTCAAATATGCGTATATTCAGCAGGGCCTACCTTGACATGACGAGCATCGAGGACGAACCTGTATTTGGCCAGTGCTTTGGCCATGGTGAGTTTCATCTCAAGCTGAGCGAATCGCATACCGATGCAATTTCTCGGACCCTGGCCGAAAGGCTGGTAGACCATAGGGTCTATCTGGCCTTTGTTTTCGGTGCCGAACCTGTTATGGTAAATTCAGAACTTATCAGCTAAATCAGATAAGAAAATTAGAAATTCAGGGCTAGTTTTGTGACTGCTAAAAAGAGGAAGGCAGCATTCACTCCTCATAACTGTGCCCATTTGTTACCGTGCTTAGTTAGGTTACTGCGATGCCTTGGAAATTTGCATGCTGTCAACGCTATGTATTTTTGAGCTTAGCTTTGACGTGAAAAAAGTTCTTTCCTACATACAAGACGCCTTGCTAGAAGCTGTGAAGGAATTTTATCCAGTATTAAAAGCTCATAGTCATGTACAGTCTTGGTCAAAAGTCTTTAGGCCAAAGGCTTTTCTCTTCAGCCGCATGACAAAGCCATTACGGGACTATTAAAGACCGAATGACCATGAAATGCCAGCAGTAGGTGTCTTCTTGCGGTAGAGAAGCTTCCTGCTTGACTTATGTTTTCCATGATGCACTACACGGCACATTATGGAAACATTTATTTCGGTGCAGCTGAACGCTGTTGCCTTAAGACTTTTGACCAAGCTGGCACATATCGCTCGATAACATCTTCGGTGGCCGCTGTCGGATTCCAGATTGGAATAAGTGTTCTGAAACAACATTCAATCCAGCCTGAACATACGCCTCGAAGAATGTATGTAACAAAGTTTTTAAATTGTGGAAACTTGTATTTTTAACGAAAAGAAGTACACCAGGTGCATCGGCATTGGAAAACCGTTGCTTAGGCCTTCATAAACGCGATCTTCAACACACTCCTGCACAACACAGGCTAACTTTCCTTCCTTCCTCTAAGCCACCCTAGAACGAAACACGCGTCTACCACCTCGCATCCGGACCAAAATTATACGTCATAATTAACACTGAAGCATTCCAAAACCACTGGTGCTTTTCTGTCATTCTAACTACGCAGGCCATACTTTTTCGCAGAGTTGTTCATACTGCGTAGCATGATCATCGTGTGGAACAGTTTGAAATCTAATATCCCTACTCAGTCGGACACAAACCAGATTTCAAGAAACAATTCGCCCTTTGAATAATATTAGGTGTTTCAGAGAAGACCGCGATTAATTTGTAACAAGTTTTTTGAGTTACGGAGGCCGCTTATATGCCAGAATGATAACTGCGTTGGAGGACATCAGAAAACGAGGGAATAATGTTAATAGTTAGTCATTGAACTAATTTCTCATAATTAACTTTTTAGACGAACAGCTAGACGCCTGTTTGTAATTAAAAATTTGTAGCTGGTGGTCAGTAATAAAGATATCAATTTTTAGAATATCGAAAACACTTTACCCTCAGCGCTGTGGCTAGGCAAAATTTGTGTATTTAGACCAGTTACGTGCACTGGAGGGAGCGATTTGCCTGCATGCTTCTTGAAAATGCATGCATGTTGGTACGATGTAGCTTAAGTCTATTGGACCACAGCACTGAGGCTAACTGCGTTTTAGAAATTCTAAGAATGATACGGCTGGCACTATCGACCGGCTACAAATCTGATTGCAACCAGCTGGCTAACTGTGATAGTTGAAAAGTTAATTATCAGATGAGTTAACTGGCTAACTACTGAAATTTATTCTCCTAATTTCTAATATCCGTCGACTATCGAATTATTCTGCCGCATAAGCCTTCTGCATACCTTAGAAAGCCTATATTTAAAAATTTATGGCACGCTTGCCTGAAACACCTTGTAACTAAATCTACAATACTAGTGATATCATCCTTTTATATTTTTCTAAGTGCAAGTTTTCCTGTTGTGCGGTTTCATTGTGTGCCGTGTAATTTTACTTTGACGCTATTTAAGATTGAGAGATTTACGTGCTTTAATGTTTGTATTTTTTTCTGTGATGTTTCTTGTCATCTTGAAGCTCCTTTTCACTTCTCTCTAGAGTTAAGTAGAGTAATCAGTTTTAAAGTGATAGGTTATGGTTGTTTTGTTGTTTTAACAAACACCCTCTCCTATTTCATCATGTGATGCCCGCGAAAAAGCGCTTTCAAGGGTACTCTAAAATAAATCACTATATCGTTCTCTGCGGATTTCAGTGACGTATTTTAAATCTTACGTAGATATGCTTGATGTGACTTTTCCACACTAGATTCTTTTCATGGATTTTCACACTCCCACAAAATAGTTCTGTTTATGGCAGACAGTGTTTTCTGCACATGGTTCTATTGTTTTCATGTCTCTACACCACTCTTGTAGCGCTATTCGGGAGTTGAAGGCCTCAGAATAGATGCAGAAATGGAAGAAAAATTTGCTGCTGATCACTGATCAGCCGACGTCATTCAGTCAGTCATGCCCTTGGGAAGATGAAGACCCCCCCCCCCCCCCCTCCCCCCCCGCCCAAGCGTAAATCTACCTCTCCGGATCAAATTGGTCAGGCTTCTCCCAAAAGGTCGGGTCGTGGCTCATGTGGTAGCTGGGAATCAGTATGCTGAGACCAGCTGGTATGGTTATACCGTTGTGTTCATAGTCGCTGGCGCATGCTCTAGTGGTGAACCTGCGCAAAGAAAAAGAACTTCAACCTCTGCACGGCACCTTACTCAGCAAGCTGCGTGCAAGATAAAAATTAGCCACTTGCTTCCTTACAGAGAGAACGGAATCAAAGATCTTGCAGTGTTCGAAAAAAAGTTTTATCATGTATAGATAAGCCTTTGAAGTGGCTGTCAACCGTGGCGTGAGATGATAAAATACTTTCACTATCGCATTTCGTCCAGATAGGGCTCATGCCAGCCGACGTCCGTGCCTTTCTTTTTGTTGAGCTGGCAGTCTTAGACCGCATGGTGCTTGCGATGCGAATGTTTGGCACTGATAATGAAAAACATTCAAGTGGCAGCCGCCGGGACTATTTATAAACTGGAACGAATGCATTTGCTGGAAACTAAAGGTTAGCAGAAGTTAATGACGCTTAATCAAAGAGAAATATTTGAGTGGCGATTTCAATTCCAGCATCAAGTCTATATTTATTGTACTGCAACATTTTCTCTGCCCGTAGATGATCACTTTATATCTGCCAGTTCAGCATCGGCTTTTCGCGAAAAGCTCAATAATTTTCGAGACTAAAATTCGGAGAGGTTTGTGCAGCTTGCTCTAAGGACTCATTTGCAACAGACTTTAGGCAGATATGAACGGGTGCGGTACAGGCACTTGATTTGATGGAAAACAGTTTTTCATAAATTGGAACAAACAGCGCTAACATAAAGACACGATAGAAGCACCACACACAGAGCACTGGTTTCCATCGCCTTTATTCAGGAAACACATGCCCATTATGATTTTACGAAGCCAAATACGTTATCCATATTTATAGTAGAGGCATACATATATATACAAGTTTACAGCGTGAGAAGCGTCAACGGTGCACCTGATACGTACAGAAAAGAAGAGAAATAAAAATTCGTGCATCCATGCTCAGTTTTCCTAGACACCAGCAACTAGCGCCATCTCTGCGCTGCCAGTAGCGAACACCGCGTAACTCTATTGAAATGTTTAGATTTTAATTTGAGAAAACCAGAGGGTGCGACACTCATTGACGACCAATCTCCCAGTGTGCAAAACGTGAATTATAGAATGCTTGCTGCGCTCACACAGACTAGTCCTGACGCCGTAAAATTCATTGGTATGTACAGTACCCTTCCCGCGTTAATTTTGAGTACGCAGCGCCACGTGGCCTTTGGTGGCAACCGCGCAAACTAAGCGTTTTAACTATAGACGTTTGTCCACAATTCCTGTGGTTGTCAGGATTTTTACTTTTCGTTGTCACCCTTAAAAGGGCCGTGCACTGATATACTCATCAGCTGCGCGGGAAATTGTATGGCTTCCTGTATTTTTCGCGCCAGTTAATATTTATTCAAACGCTTTTAGGGAGGGCTCCCAAAGTATATTATAGTTCAGTTAATGAGTAATTAGTTATTCGTTTAAGTTCAGCCAGTAGATTACACTGGCAAGAAAGCTGTAAAGCGTTATTTTGTAGCCGTACGCTTCCGCCAAGGTGGACGCTAATGAGTAAATACCCCCTAGTGGTCAGTTAGTATGGCAGCCTCACTTAGTAAAGATGAACAGCCACACGAGCTGCAGTGCGCTAAGAAATGTATCTCTCGTACCTTCGCGTAGCAGTGCAGTCATGCTAGTGTTGCTGGCCGCTGACGCAATGTCCCTATGGTGTGCTGCTAGTTTTACGATGCAATAAACTCATACACTTTGTCACACAAATGTCATACGATTATCATATAAGTGCAATAAAAATGCCATTCATTTTCGTAAAATTGCACAATTGTCCTGCAGATGTCATACAATGTAATGCAAATTGTATGGCATTTCTAAGATGAAGGCTGTTGAGGTTATTGCATGATACAACCTTTTTTCAGCAAAGTAACATGCCAAAACAGAGAGGATAATGGCACACACTTTGAATGAACTCCCCAAATTTGTACTGACACTTCTTCTCACACCCCTTGTCCTTCGCGGATTGAGGCCTAGCCATGCAACGCAGCTTGCAAAGTTTACTCGGAGCTAGGAAAACAACTGTGACATCTGCACACTGTGCAATCTTCGTAAGGTTTTCGGGCGCTATATACACAATTAAGTACAGTCTTTGTCAAAGATATAGAGCCTAAGCGGTTTGATTGTAAGCCGTGTAGCAGAGAGATTTAGCATATTTGACACTCCTAAGCCTGGGAGGGTTGGGAACTTAAGTTCATCCTGCCTTAGTGAGAGTAGGGTTCTTGAGCATGGAAAAGAAGCCGCACTACAGGGCTCAGAAGCAGGCGCCTTGGGCTGGATACTTTGACAAAGACTGTGCATAGCTGACTTGCAGCTCTTTCGTAGTGTACGCTAGACCTATAGGACTGATTGGTTTGCTTCGGATTAAGTTAACAGGCTACACATCAGAAGAGTAGTTGTTAGGTATGCCAGCTAGGAAATGCAGTACATAATGTTCCTGACAGCACGGTACAGAAAAGGTAGGAAGAAGTATTCGTTACAACACGAAACAATATAAACTAATCTAGACGAGGAGCAGCGATCTGCTAGTCAACGTTTTAAAAACAGAACTTCGCTTCACTGTATTTTCGTACGGGCCCAGACAAGTCCTCCTGTCGGAAGTAGGCTTGGAGACTAAAGCTCCGCCCCCCCCCCCCCCCTCCCGTCCAACTCCTGCTCATTTTTTTTTTGTATTCCTCACAAAAGTGAGTTTAGCAGCAATACTCTGAATATTGTCATGACGACTTCTTTTGTCAGAAGAAAAAATAATTTTTTATTAGTTCTGGTGGCATGAGCTTCCCCGAAAAATTTTCTCCAGCTATGTCTTCGCCGCTTATATAACAAATCTTGCTGTTTCTATGTCAATTTCCAAGCATTGTGACATTTTTTATAGAGCTTTGCAGATGCCTTTGAAAATTTACAGTCGCTTTTGGCGTTGTAAAACTGTTTGGCTTTCTTGATGCAGGCAAAAATTGTTCACTAGGGAAAAATATATTTTCGAGAGAACTGGCACACCCCGTCTATAGGGCTGAGACTTATGAGAAATTTTATGAACGTAGGACTCATAGCAACCGTGCCGATACTTGCGGAGAAGCAAGGTGCTTTCCGAAAAAAACACAGAAAACTCTTTGTACAGTGCAAGAAAAATATTTTGCAATGTGTGCTTCCTTTCAGTTGGAAACAACAGGTCAAAACGGGTGTTTTATCAGTACTCGACCGCAGGCGCACAATGACCACGTGACATGAAGGCGTGAAGTGCGGCTGTCAGCGTATTAGTGGGGCTATTCACGTTGAGCTGAGTGAATACGCTCTACATAGGTAAGCATAAGGACCGGCTCACGCGGGAAATAACAGAGGCAAACAAGGCAGTCTGCTATGATGATGCGCGCGTGAGGGTAGTGTGTGTGTCACTGACAGTTGAAATACCTGAAATTTACATCTCGATAACAAGTTTTTCTATCTTTTCCTTTTCTCTATGCGCATGTGAGCTGCACCACTTAGGAATGTCCCGGTATAAGCGCTATTCGAACGCGTGCTTTGAAATTAGAGGTTTTTTAAATCAACAATGTGTGCGTTCTGTTTTCTTCCTAGCCTTTTAATTAATGTAATCAGTTTATCGTTCATTCTGTAAGTACAGTATTGAAGAAACAAGCTGAAATCTGCACTTGAGATATGAAATTCTTGAAAATATTTCGTATTAAAATTCTAAAAATATCGTATTACAACTGAACAAACATTGTAAGAATTAATGGCCAATTAATCACAATGAATAACCACAATGAATGAGGCTTTAGATTAAAATTTTGCTCTGTGGCTGCTATACTATCTTTGGCTCTTAAAGCGGGGAGAAAAAGTTTACGGGGTGCGATGTGTGTCGAAAGTTATTTCAACGCTGTCATGTAAGCCAATAACCTGAAATACCTACGAACGTACTTGCATGCACCATTAGCTGGCAGCAGTGCAGCGTACTTACGTCACAACTAAGCATTTCATTGATTTTTTTCCCGAGTATAGGCATTACGTAAACATTGTCGCCTACTGAAAACATCCATGAGATGAGAAGCGTTCTTTACTATCTTTACTGATACTATCCTACAACCGTGCTGTAAGTACAACAGGTCAAAACAGTGCTTACCCAACAACAGGAGAGTAATAGCGAAGAGATTCCGAGATGACTTGGTCCAAGTATTTTATCCCAAAGACGTTGTCGTACGTAAAGGCTCCCTGAAAAGCAATTTTCGTTAACTTAAAATCAGTGTTCGTGAATGACTTTCATAACTAATTTTAGCGGAAAAGGAAAAGGAACTCCCGCACATCTCTCTCGAGGACTGCCAGCACTTCTTCCCGGAGTCGATCCTGAATGTCCTGATGCTTTGCTAGAAGATAAGCCATGAAGGACATGGCTGTGCCCGTGGTTTCAAACCTGGAATGTACACCGAGAAAACTGGTTTACTATTCCGAAAAAATTTGTTTGTCTCTGCTGATGACGCTGACAACGTTTTATAATGTGCTTGTAACTAACTGCTCAACTGAAACGAGGCTGCTACATTTAATGAGTGAATTCTTGCCTCAGAAGCATAAAGCATCTTGCGTTTAGCGCATACAGGATATTGGCTTTCACCTACTGTTCGTTGGCAATTAAGTCTACTGGAAAAACGAATCGAAAAGATATCCTTCAAGTCAGATGACATAAATAAGCCTTCTTTTAATTCAATACGAGGTTAAAAAGTAACTCAAAATAAATCTGATAGCGCTTTTCTAGAATACTAGAATGAAGACAGTTGGATGTTAAATGTGCAGCGTTTTGTGCGCATCAGTGCGAGTGTTCCATGTGCGCGAAAAAGACGACGACACTACGAGACGGCGCGGCGAAAATAACCGTCCTTCGCTTGGTCGGTTTAGTAGGGAAACCTCAGTGTAGTGACGCCGCTTGCACCAGCGAAGATATGCTTTCAAAGTTTGGAGCCGGCGAACTCCGATTTAGTAAATACTCCCGTGATCTGTCACCTCGATTTGCTTGTAAATGAGCAAACTGCGTAAGTAACTACGTAAGTAACTACGTAAGTGATTATACGCATCGTGTGTGATAATGCAGCGACGGCTGAATCACAGCGGCACTGAAGATGAGGCGCCCTGACTTGAATCGACACGCATCTAGCACTGCGATGCGCCCAATCACAGCCCACTCCAAATGTTTTGGCCCTTCATTACGTACAACCTGATTTCTCTATCTTTATTTTTAATTTTGTGGATCTGCCTGCAAGCCTGGAAAAAAGGAACACTTTCTCTTTGGTGGTGTTGCAGCTGCAGCATCGATGAGCAAGCCGGAATGCTTGCTGAGGTGAAAACACATCATAAGGGACAGCAACAAGACAAATTTGAAATTGCCGGTGGAGCCTTGACTGGCCAATCACGAAGGCACTTTGACACGACAAGCGAAATATTTTGGGGAGGCAGAACTGGACGGCGAAGCCACCTACACGGGCAGAACACTTCGCGCGAAGGCGCCTTTCGTCGCTTCCAGCCACCGCTTGATCCTTCGCGATAAATTTCGCGCACATGGTGCTCAGTCTAATTTTATCCGAAAACGTAGTGCACGTTTTATTTATTTCGACAAGCCTTCATGCAAACACTTTATTTCTGGATTCAAGCCAGGTTATAAAGCCGTAATTAACAATCAAAACCAGGCTGTCAAACTAATGATCAGCATACCCTGCTATAAAGAAGACAAGGCCGTTGGCGACAATCTCCGCGTTGCTCAGAAAGCGCTTCTTTTTGCCCATGCGGACCTTGGAAGGCTCGCTTTCTGAAAAGGAGAAGTCATGTAAATGCTCTTCATTCTCTTAATACGCCCCGCCGATCAGGGAAGCTTCTCTTAATTATGTACCTCGTGTTGTCTTCTACGTTCCTTTATTGACAAAAAAATCGGGCCGTGGTTTAGCCCTGGTAAAACATGGAGTGACGCGATAGCTACAGCTGGCCGAGTGGAACTTGATCACCAGCTACTCCGAATCACGTGACCAGCCACGGCGCCGTGCGAACCACGTGACCAACCACGTGAAAGCGTGGCGGCGAAGCCACCCCGTGGCTGGGCCACCACACTGACGGCTCGAAATGCTACCATAATATAGCTATCGCTACAAAATAGAGTAGTTCCTTTCCTTAAGAAAAATTACTATCATAACTCTATCATAACTATCATGACTATCATAACTCCCCATCATAACTACATGCTATCGGGGTTCTTTCTTCGATGTTATGGTTATTTTCCTACCACGTCGACTGTACTGATTGGAAAGTGGTCACGATTGTTAGATATGTGCACGCTTTTGCACTGCGGCGTTCTTAGCAGCAGTGAAAATCTGTAACCACGTCATACCTGCATAAATAAATACAAAGCAGCGAACAAAATTGATGCAGCGTATTTACGTTACCTTCGGAAGTCGACTCAGCGTCGTCGTTTATTGCTAGAGAGTGCACGTTAACTGGGGCCCCTTCTTCCACCTCGGCGTTGAGCATGAGCTGCAAAATGTCCGTTCTTGCAGCCTAAAGAGAGGAAGAAGGGAAAAGGAAAGCGAAGAGGGAAGACGTAACACCTTTCGTAACGTAACAACTCATTACCACAATAACAATACCGAGAAATGCAACAGAAAATTTTCTGTTGTCACAACAGAGTCTTCTGTAGTATTTTAGGACTTTACAAAATGAATTTCTGCCGTAACAACGAGATCTTGTGTAGTACTATGCATTGTCCTGTCGTAACGACAGAGTCAGTTATGTCACGATAAAAAAAAAAGGTTCGCAATACTACAGAAAATTTTGTCCTAACGACAGCATGACAAAAACATTTTTGTTGTGCTTTGGGACTGGCTCTGTCGTATATTTGTCGACTCGAAACGTAGGCATAAAAAATTGGCGTTCTGTTTCTGCCCCATAGTAACCTTCCCACACCACTTTGTTTTTTTTTGTGTTATTTCGGAGGTTGTCGCTAAATACAAAGAGCATTTTTTTGTAATGTGCCCTCCCCTCCATATTTTCCTGCTGCTTCTACAACGTTTACTTAGCGAGAAAAAAATATACTGTGTCTTGCGTACGTATCACTGCCTCACCTGAACATGACGCAGCTTCTCGTAAATGCATATCACTACTGGAGACAAAACTTCCAAAGAAGAAGAAAAGGGTGGGTTCCTTAGGGGTAATCGACCTCTGCGGTATCATACACAGTTGTAGAGTAGCGACAACTTTCTATCTGGTTTGACACTACAGTGGTTCAGTAACAACAAAACAAACCATGAAGAGCCTCCTGCATGGCTTGTTTATATTTTTGCCCGAGACGTTGACGGAAGTCACGTCATTGATGTTCAGAAACAAAAGTAATAAAGACAAAATATTTAAATATACCAGCACAGGTTGCATTATGGTGCTCATATTATCATCATCTGCAGCGTGAAAATGTAGACTGCAGGATTTAACCCTGTCCTGTGCCATCTGCGGCTGCCTTATCTCCGCGAACTTCCTGATCTCATCTGCCTCCCTCAACTGACTTTCTGCCTCCCTCCTCTATGCCCGCTCTCACTTGATATTCATTCCGTTGCTCTCAGAGCTCATCGATTATCCTGGCTTCACATTACATGCCCTGACCGTTCCCATTTATTCCATTTGACTTCTACAAGGATAAAGTTACCTCACATTTTCCCCTTAAGCCATTCTTCTCTCTTCCTGTCTCTAAACATTACACCTCTCATTTTCCTTTCCATAGCTCAGTTTGCTTTCGTCAACTTAATTTCCAGCCTTTGTGTTAAGCCTCCAAGTTTCTGCCTCATAGAGGATTGCTGTCAAGATACAACTATCGTATACTTTCTTATCGATAGGTAGTGGTAAGGTGCTATTAATGTCATAAGAGGGCCTGCGAAGTGCACTCTATTCTTATTCGCTTAGTTAGTTCACTCTCAGGATCCGGTTACGCAGTTGCTACCTGCTCTGAGTCAACGTATTCCCTTAAAACATTCAATGCTTCGCTTCCTAACGTGAACTGTTGTGTTCTTTCGTGGCGTATGAACTTACCTTACATCTCCCCAAGTTAATTTTTGTTCCCAAGGCTCTGCTTTGCCTGCCTAAGTCCTAGACCATGCTTTTGCAATTCGTCCCTTTAGCTACTTTGAAATGCAACGTGGTTAGCAAATCAGAGATTCCTAAACTATAGCCAATCTAGTCTTCTCAGTGCCCCCTGCAAACAAGTAGTGAATACTAATGGAGCTATTATGTTTTCCGGCCTGACACCTTTCCTGATTGTGGTTTTACCACTTTCCATATGGAGGACTATGGTGGCTGCGCAGCCGCTATAGATTTTTTCCGGTACCTTTAAACACGCTTTTCTTTCAATATCCTGATTCTGCAACGCCTCTGATTCACAGACGGCGACATATTACTAGCGTTAATAAACACAAAGGACAGAGAGCAGAAACACACAGGACAGACGCTAGAAAGCACCAACTAGCCCAACTTAATTTTTTAATAATGCAACGCCTCTATGACAACTCAGGTTTCGAGTGAGTGAAATGCTTTCTCGTAATAATAAAAGGCTATATATAGAGAGTTTCGGTAAGTTCTGCGCATTGAGTTATGACCTGTTTTATGGATTGAATATGGTCTATCGTCTAGTAGCTTTTACGAAAGCCAGCCTGGTATTTTTTTAACTTGTATTTGCACTTTTTTGTATTTTAAAATCTGTTTCCCACCTGCTATGGCCTAGTACACAAGGTCGCAGTATCCGTGAATAAATTTTAAAAAATGCTGTACAGTAATAATATGTACACAGCGGTATCCTGCTGATCAGCAATTTACACGTGGCTCTCACTGGTTCACCAACCCCGATAGCACTGCTGTTGCGCTGGGCTGGTATTGGCTTCCCCAGAAAGTACTTACCTCACGGTTTCCGCGTCGGAACTCTATAACCGGAGTGATGTCGTCGATAATGTTGTCTGTTGGCGTCTTGTCATATCTTGAACCAAATGTCAGAATCAGCTTCCACAGTGGAGTGAATTCTGGGAAGGAAGCTGTTGAAAGAGGTAATATGCTTTCATGACGTGACATACTTTTGATATCCGAAACATCTGAAGATTACTTGCAGGCCCCTCTTATCGCCTTTTTTCTTTCTGCGCTGAGACACAAAATTGCGGGATGTTTCACGCGCCTTGTGAATTAGACTGAATGATACGAATAATTCTTTCAGTCATATCCCAGCGAAAAAATCATGCCGGAAACCGAGCGGAAGTTTAGAGTTACCTCTGCTTGTTGTACTCGATAATGCGCGAGCACTACTTAGCATTCCACTTATTCGAAGTGCAATTTTAAAATTGGAAACCTTTCCGGAGATTTCCTGTTGAAGTTGGGCGCCCATTCAGGTGCTGAGACGCTTCTACCGAACTCCCATGCAGACGACCGACTAAACTGCCGATTCGTGTAGCCGATTCGTGTAGCTGACGACGCATGCTTCTCTGGTCAAGAAAAGGCGATAGGCTCTTCCGCCTAACCCGCCGCTGTGGCTCAGTGGTTAGAGCGCTCGGCTACTGATCCGGAATTCCCGGGTTCGAACCCGACCGCGGCAGCTGCGTTTTTATGGAGGAAAAACGCTAAGGTGCCGATGTGCTGTGCGATGTCAGTGCACGTTAAAGATCACCAGGTGGTCGAAATTATTCCGGAGCCCTCCACAACGGCACCTCTCTCTTCCTTTCATCTTTCACTCCCTCGTTTATCCCTTCCCTTACGGCGCGGTTCAGGTGTCCAACGATGTATGAGACAGATACTGCGCCATTTCCTTTCCCCAAAAAACAATTATTATTGTTATTATTATTTTGCGTCTCAGTTTCTGGCGGCAGTCTGTTGCGTTTCTAGAGGTACAACTCCTGAGCGCTTGCTCCCATCCTCGAGCAAACTTCCTCCCATTAATAATCCGTTATTGATGTCTTCCTTTGTTATTTTGGGCAAGGATGGCGATGATTTTGTTTACTAAAATCAGTGTGGTGGTTGTGGTGGTGTCGCCTGCTGGTTTCCTTTGTGCTGGTGCTGTCGTGGGGCCCGGTACCTGCCTGGCTTCGGTGAGGGCTGTACGAGTAGTCTGAGGAATACAGTGGTTATGCGAATTTTCAAGATCATCCGCTCCGTCGTTCGCTGCCCCGTTCCGCCATGTGTTTATGCGAGCTGCTGCCGGACGAGCGGCGCGTGACTAGTCACGTGACCTATTCGTCCGCGGTCCGCTTGGTCGTTTCGATCGCCCTTACGCAGCGCTTCTTTGTAGAGTCTAGCAGACGTCCCAGGTTTCTGGTAATGTTAGCTTATCGGTGCATTACTAGCACTGTCTTACACTCACTGGTACTATACTTAGCTCTGAAACCGTTTTTTTCTGGTTACATATGAGGAAAAAGGAAACGTCAAAATGTCCCAATTCAATCATTATTGACCCCATCAATCACCTGTTGCTGCTCCCAGCTTGGCTTCAGACATTAAAACGTGCCTTAGCGCACTCTTCTTCACGTTGATGTTTCTTTGTTAAATAAGCGTAATTTCATTTGGATTGATTATGGTTTATGGAGTTGAATCTCCAAAAGTTACTCAGGCTATGAGAGATACCGTAGTGGAGGCCTTCAAATTATTTCGACTTCCTTGATTCTTTAACCCTGCACTGACATCGCACAGCACACGGGCCTCTAGCATTTCTCCTCCAACGGAATGCGACCGCCATGGCCGGAATCAAACCTGCGTCATTCAGGTCAGGAGCCAAGCATAATAACCACTGAGCCACCCACGGCGGCTGTGTCTTGTTTTGCCGGCATTGGAAGCGCCTATGATGTTGTGAGCGTTGCCCTGCCTATTCACTGGCCACGAGCTATTTATGCATTACTCTGCTGCTTCGTCGACATCGCTTTGAGTCGTGTGGTCGCCGCAAGCCCACTGCTATGTCCACTTACGCAACCGAACGCGTGAATTATAGCATTTATTTTCAGCGATATACCATGCACGCATCCTGGTGTGTGATCAGGTGCAAATAATTGCAGGAGACTTAAAGAAACGTAAGATCGGTGCACAACTGTGTTGAAAAATATTTTTATCTGTTTGCAAGAAGACCGTTTGCATCACACGGGTACGATACCAAGTTGCAAAGTCATAGACTTTTCTCGTAGGGGCAGAATTTTTAATCGCTTAGCATTAGTCCTGTCATGTGACATCTGCCGGCTGACCTTCAGCAGCTTAGTAGCGGGTGGCCGCGGAATGCTGGAGATCGCGCAATTCAGCGCAACAGGGATGTGCCTGCGGAGTCAAAGCATCGGAAGGGACAAGCGGGGAGTTAACACAAGAAGCGCCATCTAGCCACTGGAGCTAATGCTTACTCTAATGCTTACGCATTCACCACCGCATAAGTGGCAAAGATCATCTATGATTTTTTATAGCTATACACGATAGCCTGCTGTTCCGAAAAAAAAAGTTTGTCGGGACCACGAAATATGTTTTAGCCGTAATGATTGGTGACGGACTATCTGGGAACAACCCGTTTGCAACGTAAAAATCAACTGCTATTCATTATGCCTGGGAACTCAGTTTCAGGGGCTTTTCACAATTGAACCTGCCCCTCTCTTACTTGTGAGATAGCTTCTCCACGCAGTCCTAAACTGCTTGAAGCTTTCCAAGCTGTCCTGAAGGAGCGATTCAGCCGTGCTGTTTTTGCCCGTCTTCTGCTGCAGGTCGGACTTCATGCCGAACGCCGACCGAACGATGACGTCAGCAGTTAGCCTCTGGAACAGCTCGCGAGCTTCGAACACTTTGTTCTGTGAGTGGAAATTCTTGAGGACGCCGAGAAACTCGTTGGTGCAGTCGTCCATAAGGCCCGCCATCTGCGATTGCAATCTCCCCAGTAAGTGTCACGCTCACAGGGCTTCCTGTGTTATTTCTCCGACGGGCCCGAAAAACATGACCGCCATCGTCCCTGCGGATATTCAATTACATGGCCACACACACAAAAAACGCACTAAACAGTGGAAGGGAAGTAAATACCAAGCCATTTGCCTATCAATAAATAAGTAAGTTTCAAAAAATTTGAAGCTTATTCTATCGACAAATAAACGAATCAAGTAAATATATAAAGCAACCTGCTTTTGCCCGCAAGCGCCAATAGAGGCCTCCTTCTGGCGTTAAGTCGATAATCCTTGATAGGGGCGGAGCTATGCACCAGTCTTGAAGGCAGCTGCTCAAGAACGAACACGGAACGGTGATGCCTTGTGGACAATGCATTTTTATAAATTCAACAGCGGGAAAGTAGGATAATTATAGTTCAGTAGAAAATTCCTCGATCGTAGTAGCGAAGATGGGAGGGGCGCTTTCCGATGCTTGGAGGGCAAAATGTATAGGTCATGTTAGCAGGCCATAACTGGCAAACAAGCAGTGAATTTCTGTAATTTTGTTCATCATGGGCTGTTTAGTTCAGTTCTGATCAATCGGCTTGCTTTTAATACCTTAAAACTGGCTAGGTATCACTAAGAGGAGTGGTCGCACGTATAGCATTTCTAACAAGCTCTGTTCCAACTCACGGCGTCAACGCCGGAAGTAGTGCAGGCAGATTGGCGGCTTTCAGTACTAGCGGGCAATTCATACCATTTTGACTGGTGGCTGTATAAGGTCTTCAGTTCAATTGATAATCGTACGGCAAGGAATCTGTCATAAATGGCAATTTTGGATGTGGGGCGAATGTGAGGCGCGACATACCCATCAATTCTGGACAAGAGCATTTTCATTTCACTTCACTTCACTTTATTACCTTAAAAGCCCCCGAGATTGGGGGTGTTACATAAGGGGTGAGTTACATGTATAAATCAGATATAATAAACAAACAAAACACGTAAAGTATCTAAATATTTCGCTGTTAAATATAGTCGCTAAACAATTCACAAATGTTGATGGACAGGTGATTGCGGCGATCGAGCAGGAAAACGTTTATGAACACAATTTTTTAATATAGTGTAAGATTTGACTACAGGAATCAATATATCTGCATATCGCTCGATGGCAGTCTTGTATTTTTTTTCTATTTACATTTTTGCTATCGTCAAAACCGTTCCCCGTTGGGTTTCTACGGGAGTCTTAACTTTTAGATGCGATCGATGGAAACACTTAAACAGAAAGATTTTTCTACATATCAGAATAATGGACCATTACCTTCTATATCTCTATAAGAGTGTCTTGCAATTTTTCAATTTTCAAAATTTTGCCCAAGAAATCTGGACATGAACCTTTGTTTGCAGTAGTACGGAAGCGCCAGGTAGATACCGAAGCTGAGCTGAGTTCTTTCAGGCTCTAATGGGAGCCAGGCGGGAAGTTTCTGTAACCGAAGGCCAGTAACCGTCTAGTCTTGTATTGTGCATGAAGACAGCTCCAAGGCGCCATTGCCAACAACAGCTCTCCATTGTAACACGAGAGTCAGGCTGTTATGCAGATAATTATAGCTTTTGTGTGACGGCGTACGCTATGTCATGTATCGTTCTGACACTGTTGAGCTGTGGAAAGCGGAAGCTAATAATAGCATTCAGTCTTCTTGAAAGGTGATCATTCATTGCTGGCAATGGCCAAGAACAAAGGGCTGTAAAAGCCTGATGAGTGATTAAACTTGGGAAGGTTGGTAAATTGGAGTGGGAGTGATTGGGCAAATTGGGCGAAGCGCAGCAAATATGGACATAAGGGGATACTTGCGCCAGTCGCCTATCAGGCGTGGTTTCACAAAGTGAATTAGATTTCTTAAAAGGGCCTATCACGATAGAGGGGAAATAAGGACATGATAAGGGTTATCTCTCACTGGCCAGAGTTTTATGGTTGCTGGACACGTGTGCAGGTAATTTGCGCTTTGTATGCTCGCTTTCGTAATTGCTTCTTTTTTTTTGTTTGCAAGATTCACGACGTACAAATTCTTTCCTTCCTGCAATAAAGTTCAGCTAATGACAGCACCTGTCTTGCCTAAGTCTCCCTTCTGTCCGCGTTTGTTGCGTTGTTGTGGTTCCTGACTATAAAACCCTGCAAAACCTTCTCAACAAGTTAAAAAAAAGCATGAAATTTCCCAGTTGGGGTGAAGCGGACAGCCGAAAGAAAATTACGAGAATGAGAATTAAAACAATCTCTATCTCGAAGATTCGGTATAGTGTTCTGAGGATCCCGCTTAGCTTCGTTCTCGTCTGAAACGTTTCATGGCAGCAGTGACACATCAGAGATAGCCTACAAGCTCGACCTTAGTGTGAAACCAGATTGAAGTTTTTACAGCGACAGCTGTTATGCGCCCCTCCATGGCTTGCGCGTCGTAGTCGTCCGGCGTCGTCGCCGTCGGCGTAACCGGTTGGTGCGTTAACCGTGCCTGCGGTGAGTGCATGGTCAACCTGGGTCGCATAAGCCTACGCGTGACTCTGTTTGCAACAGCTGCCTGCCAGTGCAGGGGTGCATCATTTGACCACTACGTACCACTGCGATTGGAGGTAACTGTATCTTTTCTACCTCAATATATCCCCAAGTCTAAACGCCTGAACAGCTATCGCTGAATATCGCCTTACATATAGTCGAAACCGTCCTGTAAATTTTTTTCCTCTGTAATGTGCGGCATTGCTCTGAGATAGAAGGCAAATAAACAACCTAACCGGCGCACTTAGATGAACACCACTCTGTACCCGTAAGCTAAGGGTTAAAAAAATGAAAAACGTCTCCCTGGAGGGAAGGAACTAAAGGAGGTGTAGGAGCCGAGTTTGTGCTTCTCAAAATGCCTAATTAGTGGGCGGCACATGTGCTTTTATTAACGGGAGAAACTGGGCTAACCGGCTCGTATTCATGGTTGAGGAGTGCGAAAAAACGCAAACGGAGAAAGAAGACGAAAACACAACACAAGCACCAACTCGCACTGAACTTTTTGGAACCAGCAGCAGCACGTGCATGAAAAGACAGATAAAAAGAAAACAGAAATCAGTATGGCAGCAATAGCGGTCGCAAATCAGGCTAGAAGACAGCACGAAAATCAATGAAAAGCCTGGAACATCACCAACAAACAAGAGACAGGAGGAAGCCTTGCACCTTAAAGGAAAGCAATTTCATTTTTTATTAGGCTGACTGATGTGGTACTGATGCACCTATCCCCCGAATGAGCAATGCGAAGCGTTCCCTTTTAATTCGCGCATGCGTTGAACATGATGGGTGAAAAGAAGGAAAGTGTTTCATGCCTGGATAGACATCACAGCAGATAACTGATTAGCATAAATGGTTTGTGGAACCGCTACCACCCTCACCATTCATCACTTTTCCTGGGGCACTTGCTGTTTTATAATAAATTCCGCGTCCGCCGCTGTGGATGACAGTGGCGCTGGTGAACACTCACAACTTCAGGTTACCCGTCACACGAGTACACACTAAAGCACAATTTTGGACAGCCACCGTCATGCCTTCTTTTGTAATATCTCATACGCGACATACGAAGGTGATGGGTTTGGATCCCTTTGGGCTGCATGTGGTAGTCTTGTCTTCTATTATCTAATCAGTTTTCATACAGGAAAGGATCACACTATTAGTTATCATTTACTATATACCTTGAATTGAAAAAAAATTGTTTGGCTTTTCTAGGTTTCATTGATTGTTGGCTTCCTTCAAATGCTTGTATACTGCACCCCTGATTTTCTAGCCTCGACTTCTCAAACACATGCGGGAAAGGACCTTCGTCACGTGACCACAGCTTACCTTCTTCATGTTGCTCGTCGAGAAGGCAGGTGTGAGGAGGCTACGCATCTCTTTCCAGTGGTCGCCCGGCGTGTTTACCAGATTCTGTTTGTTGACCGGATGGACGCGGGCGAAGCCTGATGTCACCTGCGATCGCGAAGTCGTCCCATGCACCACGACACAATTTAATTCCTGATAACATGCGTTTGAGAGCCGCCCATTGCAAGGACGGTGACGTCTGTAGCGAATAGATGGGCCAGTCGTGGTACAACATTATCTATACCAGTATCTTAGATCTTAAAACATTTCTTTGTAAGCAAGGTTCACGCATGTAGACCAATGAGCGTGGCTCTAATTATCGGTCGTTATTATCCTGTTAAACGCATTGCCCTCACAACCATGCGCATGCGTCAAAGCGTACTGTGACTATTTATGCATTAACGTTACCTCGCAAATTTCGTTTTTATTTATATTGTTGTAGTACTCATAGCAGAATTGCATAATAACGCATGACAATTTTGTATAACTTACGCACACTTTGTATTACGTTCACTTTTTTCGACTGCCGTTTTCTTTCACATTTTACGTCCATCGATCTGTTCTGCATATTCTGGGAGCACATAGTATCCCTGAAAGTCGAAGTGCGAGAAAAAGTTCTCTTTGCTCAATGCTTCGCTAAAACGGCTGACAAACGCAGTCAAGTTCTCTCGCATTGAGTTCGAGACTTGTTATTCTTGACGTGAATAAATTTGAATTAAAGTTCCAACACCAACAGCAGATGGATTGTCAGTCCGTAGTCATCTTAGCCAAAATTGTAGTTATCATGTTTTGTATTTAGAAGGGTAGATGCTTGGGCTTGTTGCTTCATTTCGAGGGTAAAAAAACGTAACGCCAAAAAATACGAGAACTCAGAAAGACAGACACACAGCGCTGTGTGTGTCTTTCCGAGCCCTCGTTTATTGTGCGCTATGTTTTTTTAACCTTTAGATATTTTGTATTGCTTCTGTTCCTGCTTCTCTGCTGAATTGAATGGGTTGTTTGGGAAAGGAAATGGCGCAGTATCTGTCTCATATTTCAGCGGACACCTGAACGGCGCCGTAAGGGACACTTAAACCGCGCCATAAGGGAAGGGATAAAGGAGGGACTGAAAGAAGAAAGGAATAAAGAGGTCTTTTTTCTGCTGCATTTTACATTTTTGCTCGCTTCTTTTTGCTCAATTCGTCTCTAACTTCTAGTGTTGTGTAATACCTTTAGTATTCTTTTCTATACTGCCACCTACCGCCACCACTGATATTTTGTTTCCCTGACTTGAGCAATGTGCTAATTGTACAGAATTGGCTTTCGTTTTTGTAATCTGAAGCAACTTCTTAGTAAAGTATAACTGTGCCTTTGAAGTTTGGCTTCAAGGCTCGGACAAAGAATCCTTAGCACATGACTGGTTTTTATTCCTGTTACTCTGTTCTTCGTCTCCGTACTTTGCGGCTAACTTTCAAATCTCAAGCACGTAGCAACTAAGCTGAAGCCAAAGTATTGTTGCAAGAGTACTATAACAACTGCTTGCGTCTGCGGGAGGCGCCAGCTTGCCTTTGACCTCTTATTTGTGTATTTGTGCAAACAACAGAGCGCTTGACGGTACTGTGCACACAGAAAATCTACGCGCAGTACCCAGGGTAACTTCCTTAGTGTATGCAGAAAATTATGCAAATGTATGCAGACAATTATGCCAACTGAGTAGACGACGCTATTAGGTACGGAAGAAAAAAACGCGGCCGGATTGCAGGCCCTTCCCCAGAAGGCTAAGAGTTCTCAGTTAAGAGAAACTTTATGGCTTTAAGTAGACAGCCACGGAATCTTTGATGATTTCGTGCCACGTTTAGGTTGAGAACATACCGCTCTGAACACATGATTACTTCGTTGGTACCGTATAAGGATGAAAACATTCATTGCATTTCTCAGCTGCACTGTAAATGGTCACGGTACGAAAGCGTGTTTTTAATACCAAGCTGCACTCATAAGTTGCGCTTCTTTTGTGATAACGGTGATAAAAACATTGTGATTTGACTTTAACAGTTTGCTGACAGGGTTAAATTATAGTTCATTGACTCCCACGCATTGCGCAGCATCCAAGTTCGGCTTTAAAATCTCCTTCGGCCGGTCTTACAGCAGCCACAGTGATCCATCAGCACATTACATATTTAGCGAAGGCACAAATACTCGAGATCAACAAAAATTAGGTTCCTCACTTCTCTTTCATAGAAAGAAGAACAAAACTGTTTTTAAAAACATCGTCAGGAAAAGAAAATTACAGGAAGTGCAATGTCCAACTCACGCCTCGGCTGTGAAAGTTTCCGAAGTCCTTTATCTGGATCTTCTTAATCAGCTCTGGGTCCTTTGCGATAAGAACGGGAAAGGCGCCGTTGTAAAAGCTGCGCAACAAAGATGGCAAGACGATGAACCAGGACGCCAAATGTTGCACTAGAAGCGACTGAGATAACGCTGTGCCAATCTGAACGAGAGAAAGTATAGTCGCCTGGATATATAACAAGAGGCTGGCGAAAGTACAAGTCGTAAATGCTGTTCTTTTATTTGGTTGTACTCATTCATTCTCCGTACGGCGAAAGCAAAGTGTGCAGAGCTATGATTAGACAGAGGCGCCATGAAGGTCAGGGTAGTATTAACACAGCTTTATAACTCTACTGAATCCACAAAGCGGCCGCAGATGTTGAGTTGGCGCCCAACTACCTTGTTTGATGCTGGATGCCTACCAGCCTCTTGCTTTTAGTGCCTAGTGCCAGCCGACAAACACATCGTGTCTCTCTTGGCCTCTTGAACCTCTTGGCTAGTGACAAGATGTGTTGTTTTGTAGTGAATATCTATGCTATTATAAACAGTTAAAATAGCCCAATTTGCTTATTATTGCTTGTTTAAAACGTGCAGAGGCGAAGCCTTTTATGGCATTAAATGATTGTTTTTACACTTTTACTGCGTACAGCTGTACTTAGTTTTGAAAGCGGTCTTGTGCAACGCTAAGCATTGTACATTGAGCTCTAAGATCGTCTCTATAATGGATAAGCTAAGAGCGTAACAGTTGGATTCACATTTATTTCCGGAAATTACATTAATTTCATTTTTGTTGCTACCGAATAGACGAGCAATAGAGGAATACAATATGGTTTAATTTAAACTGCAGCTCTCATGCTTCCGGTGGGTCGGCGGGAATTCTTGGTGCTGGCTCGCGCTACCTGATACATTCTTTTCAAGAGCAAGTCTAAAGCTTAAGCTTTTACCGAAGGAAACATAATCGATGAAATCATAGGACATCGTTATATGCTGTGTAAGAGGGTCTCGCCTGCCAGCAGTGCACATGTGTGAGTTGGCTCAGTTACGAGGAAAAGTTATGCGAAAGCAATCACCCCTTGATTGTTGTTGAATCGAAGGTTTTCCTGAAAGTAGTTCCGAGAATCGAACGGGTGTTTTAATGGAGAAACTTCGCGACACTGCAGTTATTCCGGCGCCTGTGAGTTCAGGGCCATAGGTAGTCAGAGGTAAAACATTCTGATGAGATGACCCTGGAAAGTATTGTCACGGTAGCCTGTACGAAGTTTCAAAACCTAGGCATATTGCATTCTTGTTCTCATAAATGCAGGTGCTAATGAGGGATACGTTTTCTAACACAAGAAACCTGTGGTAGAAACAAGGAATGATACGTACCCTACGTAGTCTCCGTAATTGTCCAACCATTCTTGGATCGCCCTTGCTGAGCCCTGCACGTTCAACGGGTACTGTTCTTAATAGGAAGCGAAATGACGCTGTAATCAGAGTGCAAGTAGAGAAAAATAGTCACCGTGAGTAGCGTTGGCACGATGTCTGTAATCCGAGTCATTAAGAAACCACCCATAGTCCCTATCTCTCGACGCAGAGCCTCTATGCTCGGTCCAGAGGTTCTTTAAGTGACTTATATATACATGAAGCCCAGAAAATCTAGACTAACGGCACGAGTTAATGCGGTTGTCACAACATACTGCAAGGGGCTGAACATCAAAACCCACGTCGATATTAGGAATCTTTGGTACGCACCACTCTTTCTTAAAGCGGTCAGAACTAGTCTGTGCGAAAGGAGGAAGCACTCTTCCACATTCCTCGTGCCTCCTCCTCCTCCTCCTCCTCCTCCTCCTCCTCCTCCTCCTCCTCCTCCTCCTCCATAACCTTCTGCTACATTCCTTTATGGAGTCCATATTCGTGCTCCGTAAAGAAATGTGGCTAGGCAACCGCATATAGTGCTCATGGTTTGGCGTTTGTAATTTTTTGTTGGCTGTTACCCGGCCAGAGAACACTACTTTAAGGCAGAGTTATTTTAATGAATATAGAGTAGGTATGCCAGGTTGTTAATCCAGGCTTCTCCACTACTTTAAGCAAGTTCCAAATTTCTACACGCGCTCTTCACCTTTAGTTACACAATGAGAGGTCATTCACTTGTAAGTCTGTAGGGATAACTAATTCGCTCGGGTCTTAGTGGGGTGGCTCGTCTCTGTGTTTTGTCGGTATAAGGAAGCTATCTATCCTGCTCTGCCTACGGTGGGTATGCCGCTTCTTAATATTTTTAGACGCTTGTCACATGACGTCGGTCGTTGCTAGAATGCGGAATGTGAAACTTACTGAATCGCCGACCATGTCTGCTCTGATGAATTAGTTTTTTGAAGTCAATATGGGCTGCCGTTTCACGATATAACAGCGGAATCAAAAAATGTTCCTTAAAAAAAGTGACGTTCGTTTTTTCTCTTAACACACAGTACCTTGCGGATAAGTTCTGAGAGGTTGCCCGAAATGAAACTTGGTGGAGGTCCGGGAATTCCGATGTCCTTGAAGAAGGATAGCCTTCTTTTGCGTTGTCTGAAAGGAAACATTACAGAAACCGCTATAATGACGTCATTACCCCTACAAAGAGCTTACACATTTCTTAAACTGGGTGGAAGGCCTTGACATCGTACTTGAAGAAAACATCGTGCTTTGAAAAAGGGCACATATTGGTAAAGCAGTCCCACCAGCTACGACCTACTGAAACGTCGCACGAGTCACTACATGACAGTAATAGAAATCCTCTATACTAATTAAACTCCAAGTCTGCCACAAACTGCACAACTGCACACTTTATGAATCGTAGACAATTCATTGCACTGATTAATTTTGCAGCCCAAGAAAAAACGCTAGTAATTTACTTTGCAAAAGGTATCCCGAAAGAAAGTTGTCAAAGTTGTGATCTAGTGCCATAGCGCCTAGACCATGAAATGAACAACGAATCTTCATTACAAAATTTTTAATTTCGTACTGCTTTTTGTGCTCTATGTCGCCGGGGCAGTTACAGTGAAATTCGCCCTAGTTAAGTGCGGCTATTATTCTCGCTTACTGTGACCGCAGGTCTGCCCATTCTTGCTTTTTTTTTATCGCAGAGAAAAAAAAAGCAAAGATTTCCGAGAGGCTCATCTCAGAGGGCGGCTGTAATCCTGTAGGTTGGACCATAAGTTGCGCCTTCTGAAGGACTACGAAAAACCGACGTACTTACATGACGAACCATGTTGTGAAAGCGATAAGAAAGCTCAGAAGGAAGACTTCAAGCATGCTTGAATCGGTGCGGGCCCAGGTTAGCCTTCCACATGCAGCTTGGTGGGAGCCGCAACATGCAATGAACCTCGCGCACGGGACGCGGTAGGTTGGAGATTGCAGGCGCAGACAACCCTCTTATCTCTAGTTCTTGCACCCATAATCTCACAGCTCTTACAACTTTGGCGCGCACGCCACCATGGTAGGTTTATATGTTATGTCCAGAGGAAGGCTTATCAGGAACTCGACGAGAGGCGGTAAAAAGAGCCTTGAAGTAATCGAGTCCTGTGTTGTTGATTCTTGCTGCTTATATAAGGGCAAGGATTTCCGCACTGTTCCTGTTACGCAATAAATTATTTCAGAATTATGCGAGTGAAGACCAAACTTAATGAGTAAAAAAAAGCGATATTGGTTACTGAACTATGTGTATTATTAAAACATCAATATCACCACCGCTGTTAATGCTCATTATCAGCAAGCAGAGGAAACTCTCTCGGAAGCAAGGCGAAGATGAGCACTTCGCTATGACATGTGATGCCTCCAAGAGGCAGCCCTCGGTCTTGCAGAGTGGCAGTGTGAGTAAAAGAGATATATGCGTTTGGTGTTAGCGCAAGGCTAAAACTTACCGAGATAACTTGAGCTGACTTGCACATTCGGTGCACTAGTCAGCTCTACTGGGGATGCGGCTGATAACATGTGACGCAGCATGATATCTGCAGTTTTGCTGTTTTTGCTGTTTCAAGGTAAGAGTGACTACCTACGTTGTCGTTTACAATGCACTTGCGTGGGTTTTATAATGATGGTCACACTGACCACATAAAGCAGCTGAAATACATTTCTGGGCTCTAGCTAGAGGGTTCGCATGCTGGTATCATTGGAACCTTCCCAGTGGACAGGTTGCCTGTTTTCCCTTTTATTATTTTTACGCAAGCCCAATTTTGCGCGTACATCGAAAATTGGATCTCTAAACAGTGGATGTGGACAACTGCATGGTACTTAACACCGTTAAGGCTTGGTTCCTTCCTAAAAGCGGGTTGTAGCCTCAGTATGTGGGGCCTGAGGCCCCCATCTACTCTCAAATTATCTGGGGTAAAAGAAGCTGAGCTCTAAAAAAATGTTTAACAAAACCTAGTGGTAGTGGCAATAAATTTTTCGAAACGCTTTTATCTTCGGCGCAGTTTCTTGTACCCTTCAGTTTTTCCTGAACTCCGTAAGTAGCACCGTCCTGCCGCCTCCTGAGAATGCCCGAATGATGCAATATGTGCAACGGAGGCTCCGTGCACCCAACTCTGCTTCAACAGCAGCGATTATGAAGCCCTTCAACGATGTGGCCGAGTGTTCAAACATCCGCGACATTATCAGATTTTCTGGACGTGCACCTGACCGCAATGAACGTTGACGTCAACGGGGCGGCTTGTCTGAGTCACCGGCAATGCCTCTATGTTTACGGAGGTCTTGTACGCGCACTCGACCAAAGGGTGCGCTGTACCTGGACTATGCGTGCCCTGTTTTGGCGCTTTCGCTGACCCTAATGCTTATCGTTAGGTTCAAAAGGCCGTACCGCCTCTTTTTACGCTAAGAGCTGGATGCTTACACGTGTGCATCTGTCGTGTCTTGGTGCGTTGTTCCTGTTACACCCGGAATAAAGGGGCTATTATGGGCGTTTCATTCAAGTATCTTCAAAGTACCACAAGTTGCAGCTCCTAATGTACGCTAGCGGGAGTTGTAGCGACAGATACGCGGAGTGAAGAGTATTAAGGCAAGCTTGTTGCCGGCTCATAAGTTGACGGTTTATATACCATTAATTTAAAGAAAGCAATTAATCAATCAAATAAATAATCAATCAATCAGTGATTCAGTCAGTTAATCAATCAGTCAATCATGTTTAGAAATTGTTATTTTCGGTGTACCATACCCAACAGTTCTAGACGAAAGCATTTTCAACGGGAAACTGTTTATGAGCGCAATTTTTTTTTCATATATTGTAACACTTCACTATACCAATCAATATGTCCGCAGATCTCCTATCGGAAGGCTTGAATTTTTTTTGTGATTAACGTTTTTGCATTCGTCCAAAGCACAGTTTCAACTGCTCGATGAGAGCAATGGAAATATTATAAAAGAAAGATTTCGGTACATACCTGAAGAATGGACCATTGCCTTTGATATTTCTATAACAGTCCCCTTACGGTTTTCCAATATGACCAAATTTTGCCCAAGAATGTTGGAAATGTAATTTTTGCAGCAGGACAGGACAGAACAGAAGAATGCCGACAGGACGATGTGACGATGTGCTCCAGATCATCAACACTGCGCCGTGACGAACTTTGTTCGGTTGTAATGAGTTGCAGGGCGCCCCTGTAAAGTATGCAGATAAGTGCTGACATGCACTAATCTGCACCGTCTTGCAAACAGACTGATTGCGGTCCACGAAGCTAGGAGCTGATAATTTCAGTGAGCAGTCAGGTCCCCTCCAGTGGGCAAACTTGGCGCTGGTGATTGCTGCAATAGCCTGCAAACGAGCTAAATATTGCGGTTGATGTGCTTTTTCTGACATTTATACCTTTGTAGTTGTGTTGCGAAATCACCGAAAATTTCAACTGTGAGGACACTGTCACTAATATCGCAGGATAGTGGTAAAAACAAACGTGCAACATTTTTCCTTCGCAGACTTCGTGCGGGAACGTGTATTTCATTCTAGGCAGCCGAAAACTCGTGAAGCACTCGTCTAGAGGACTCCTTATTGCGTGAATTTTTAAATCTTGGGGCAGACTTCACACGAACACAATAAACGAGAACAACCTGCACACCTTGCATTCAGAATGGGTGACTGAACCTTGGCGATTAGCTGGAGGCGCCATCTAAGGCGCAGTTTTTCCAGACGAGAAAGCAAAAATGAAGAGCACGTGAGTCGATTGCCACACGGAAGTATCACAAACAGCGCGTTAGGGAAACATTTCTTTTATTGGGGATGACTCTCATCCTAGGGTGTAAACATGAATTCGTATAAGAAGAAAAACAACGTTTGTAAATGAAACAAGTATAAAAAGAGTGATGATGATGTCGATATCACCGCTGAACAGTGAAATCGGCGCGGCTCAATGAGAGGCCCGTTTCTGTCAAGTACAAGACTCCAATGCGTAGATGCGCAGTGCACGCCCACAGTAAGTGACAGATGTCGAGTTTAACGACCGTCATCCCGAAGATTTTTCTGGATGTTTTTCTTTGAGTGCTGGCACTTACATTTTTCCAGACTTCGACGTAATGGTGCACCAACTGCTTGCCACGTTTTTGTGTTTTGTGCTGAATGGCTTTGCAGCCTTGGAAGTGGCAGCGAAGGCAACCTATTTCATCAATTTTCGTCAGGCAATGTTTGGCTTTGATGACATCATTAGATGACGGGTGGTGGTGCCTGCCCCGTTTCGTCTCATTTTGGGCTGGTGTCGCTTTGCACAGTCTCTTTTGGCCCCTCTCAGATCTTTCTACCCGGAGCGTGAAATGACATCCGGTGTGGCGATTACGGGCACTGGTTCCTGGGCACACAGATGCGTCGCACGCTTCTGAAGAAGCCCTTTTTGCAGAAACAGCCCTGTCGACAGTCGGCAGTGCAGATGGGTCCAACCACGGGCTTGGCGCAGGTGGCTTCTGCGCAGGAGCTACTTTTGCACGAGCTGTATTCCTCGTTCAGGCCGCACTTCTGTGGCTGGTTGTTGAAGATGCCACCACCTGGGCATGGGAAGACAGAAGGATGTGGTCAAGTGAATGACGCATGGTTTGGAGACAAAGACTGTCGGCCTGGGTCAGAAAAAAACAACCGTGAATGGAACGTGTGGACGCATGTAGTTCCTGTCGAATAAGGTGCTACTCGTTTGGGGACTGCAGCTACACTCTAAACACGAAAACACCTAAATGGGAGTAAAAAGTGGAGTAAGCTGTCCTCTAGCCCACTCTCTTTTATAAAACGGGGAGGGCGCTAGGGGACACTTTACTGCCTTTTTTGCTCCTTTCTGTTTAGAGTGTACGATCTGGACAGGATAGCTGTTGACACTAATGGGATTTATCACAATCCTACTCGTAAACATAATATTAATCTTATTCATAAACAAGATGCTATCACAATCTCAATATTTCATCTTACTTCGCTGCCGTCAACATACTTAGAAGCGGTGTTTCAATTCAATGCCTGGTTCATTCCGTTTGCTTCGAGTAGAGAAATTTATGTATGCCACCGACAGCACCTTAGTTTTTTTGTATACGGTTCTTCATGCATTCAATCAGGCGTTCTCATTTTTGCTGTTACGACATGTATTTGTACTCTAGGCTGCTTCCTATACGTCTCACTCATGTAATAGCCCCCTGGGGGGCTGAAGTATGTATTAAAAAGTAATACTAGGCAAATATAAGCAATTTACGTGAACACTGCATACAAATGCTCAAATCCTTAAAGGCGCACATGAAAAGATTCTAATCGTAATTATTCGCCATGGTGCACCTTTGTGCGGTGACGCATGCTTATGCGGGGCCAATTCGCGACCGTGTCCAGCAAGAGTTACACGGCAGAATACAGGCGCAGCTGGCGCTGTTCTTATCAATTATCTGTTCTGAGTCCACTAGACAGAAGCGCTTAAAAAGGCGAGCTAAAGGTAGGTTATGGCGAAGTGATCCATCGCACGAGACAAATTTATATTTTTCATGCTTAACGTGTGTTTTGACATTTTCGACGGTTTGGTCATCGTCTTCCCGAATTTGCATCCAACAGCCCAAGCACTACTTACAGTTGCCATGCACCTATTTGTATGCAAGAACATAGCATTAGGTTCCGCGTTGTTTTTCTGTAAAATCGCTAGCCTGTATAGCGCAATTAGTCCACTGTTTGGCGTTAGTTATACGTACACCCGTGATCATGAAACCAGAATTACAGAACTGCACCAGGACTCGTTGTTTTCATCCTTTACCACCTTCCTCTATCCTACACTTACCCAACTCCGCGTGCAGAGTTGCATGCTAGTGCAATCTTCCTCAGGCTAACTTCTCTGACTTTTGGGTCTTAAAGTAACCAGCCTATCAGATCTAAAAAAAAAACAAGCGCTAAAATGCTGAAATAATTGCTCTAACCACTGCTTATCCCCCAACTCTGAAGTTATTCTCATAATCCACGTCTTTCCAATTGACAGCGTACGCATGCACAGCTGCGCGCTGAGCACATGCTTACCTCCATGGTGTGGTCTCTTCTGAGCCGTGACAGCAGCAACCAGCACAAAAGCAAACACGACCAAAGCCAGGACCTTCATGGTTCTCGTGCTTTCCTTGGTGCAGAGCAAGGCTCGAATTCTCGAGCAGCCTGGAACGGGAGCGTTTTATACTCCTTCCCGCGTCACGTGCCGGCTTGCCGCTTGCACTGAGAGCGTGAAACACACGGAAGGACAGGCAAGGCCACGATCGAATCTCGTCGGTTGGCTTTCCAGGGTGTCCACGTGCCCGTAGAAGCCTGTTTCTAGACCGCGTCTATCTAAAACCATGCCGCGCTGTAGAAGCAAGAACTATCGTTGGCGAATCGTTGCTCATATCTTTCGTTGCTGTTGACTCGGTAGACTGGTCGGTGTTGGTCATCGCCTCTGCACTGGCCTATGAGGACACTCATTGATGCACAGCTGTCATGCCGTCACTGTTACCAAAGAAGCACATCTAAATACTACGTCATAGCAGCCGCGTGAGCAGTGATTCGAATCAACCCGCACCAGCTCTATCTTCTGCGACGCTGCATAAATTTGAGGGAATGGGATGTCATCAACCCCTTCTTTTTAGTGAGAGAGAGAGAGAGAGAGAGAGAGAGAGAGAGAGAGAGAGAGAGAGAAAGAGCGAGATGGCTTTCTATTTGTTGATAGTCTGAGTGTACTGGTATGCGACGTTAGTGTTTTGGTTTTGAAACGGACACGTCCGGAGGAACCTGTCTCGGTTTTTGTCTCGACTGGAGGCTCGTGTCGTTAGCGCGTGCCTAGCCTTCAAGAATAAAGATGTGCTTTGAAAGCTCACCGTCTAGCAGTTCCCGCGGAAATGTGTACGGTTGTTTTACGATTAAGAATTAACAAAATTAAAAGGCTTTTCTTGGAGGAAGGCGATGTATTCTAGACACAAGCTTTGGAAATAAATTGAGATGATCATTGGTTGGGATTACGCGACCAGAATCAAGGAACAGGAAAATGTTTCGAGCAAGTAGGCTTAGGCCGGCATCCTAAAGTGGCAAAAGTTTTGGCATATTTTGTGATATACGTGGCTGAGTTCGAATAGTGGTGCCACGGTTTCTACACTAAAGGGTCAAAACAAGATTGCAAGGTACCTCCCTTTTAATCCTCATAGCGTTTCGGTCCGAACAACAACTTCAATAAAATCGTCAATTAAGCAAGAAGAGAAAATGCATGTTTTTCCCATCGACGCCTAACTGCAGCGAGATAAGCAGAAGCTGAATTTCCACTAAATATATACAAAGCCCTTTAGTCTTCGGGCTAAATGAATGAAAATGAAAATTGGTTTAGAGGAAGGCAAATGGCTCAGTAAATCTCTCACATATCTCGGTGGACACCTTAACCGCGCCGTAAGGGAAGATATAAAGGAGGGAGTGAAAGAAGAAAGGAAGAAAGGGGTGCCGTAGTGGAGGGCTCCGGAATGATTTCGACCAAATGGGGATCTTTGACCCGCCGCGGTGGCTCAGTGGTTAGGGCGCTCGGTTACTGATCCGGAGTTCCCGGGCTCGAACCCGACCGCGGCGGCTGCGTTTTTATGGAGGCAAAACGATAAGGCGCCCGTGTGCTGTGCGATGTCAGTGCATGTCAAAGATCCCCAGGTGGTCGAAATTATTCCGGAGCCCTCCACTACGGCACCTCTCTCGTCCTTTCTTCTTTCACTCCCTCCTTTATCCTTTCCCTTACGGCGCGGTTCAGGTGTCCAACGATATACGAGACAGATACTGCGCATTTCCTTTCCCCCAAAAAACCACCTATTATTATGGGGATCTTTGAAGATTTTTCAGGAATTCAGAAGGTAAAGTTATGGCGGTATTTTTTTCGGCTGAAATTCAGGTACATATCGGGTCACCCAGCAAAATGTTCCATAATCCGGGTTTTCTTGGGTAATTTTTTGCAGAAAAACGGCTATATACTGTTAGCGGTGAATGTTGTGTTGAACACAAGAACTCTATTTCTTGGTAATGTTTTTCATAAACAATATGAAGCTTGAAACTGCATCAATAAGTATCGTACAAATTATTTTTTCCTTTCCTTACGTTTACCCTATCCTGCACACTGCCGTTCCCTGCCTAGTACTTACGTGTCCATGCAAGGCCGACTTTACCTTTTTATACGGCGAATATATTCATTCATGATCACGACGATCAATTTAAATGCACAAGAGCCTAGCAGGACCTCCTTAGCGTGGGTACTGCTTAGAACAGAGATGCAAATAACGTGCCTGCTGTTCGCTCTAAAAGTACTTTTCAACTTTTTTTTTTACAAATTAAGCCTTGTATGAATAACAAGCATTAATAGAGGGTCAAATAGTTTTATTTGCTGTTTTCAGCATTTTGGACTGGAAGGCTGCCTTCTCTGTAAGGAGACTGTCGTGTAAAAATCGGTTTGAACCGAGTTTTAAAAATAATTGTCGGGGCACAAGAATGGCGTAAATTCGTGTTTTAACCGGAAACGAAGTCTCTTAAATATAGGTTATAAATGCTTGGACAGTGAGCATAAAAGGGGAAAAAAGATTCTTTTCTTTTGCACCGAGTTTTCCCTTATAATTGCGGATTAAAAGCTCAAGAAGAACTGCTGTTCATTGGGGTCGAGCTAATGTGAAAATGTTGAAGTAGTTGACGATTATGAGCACATTTAAAACCCTCAAAGTGATTATTTAAACAGCCGTGTAAAATACTTCACTTCCAGCGGATTTCTTTTGAGACAGTCACCTCAGGTGCTTGATTACAATTTCACAATTTTTTTTGCACGTACATAAAGTTTTAAATTCACAATAAAAAGGCACTTTTAGCTCCAGGTATCCTCCGAAAAAAAATGAGACAGAAAACTGCCTCCATCAGGTTGCACATTGGTGAAAAAATAAAGATATCGACTGTGATGGGAAAGATGCCTAGTGTTCAAAAACTTCGACAGTGTTTACCGTTAAACTAGTTAAACCTGTGGGTAGAATATCGCAGTTTTAAACCGTGGCGCGGAATTTCGTATCTAACAACCAGTTTCGAAGCAGTTCAGAGTTCCTAATGACTATAATCAGATCATCGACAGTGAACCTGAGTAGTGCTAGGATAGTCTTTCCTGCTGTTGGGTACAACACTGGCCAATGGCAATATGTAGCGATGCCCGTGAGAACCATCGAAAAAACCCTGTGCTCAAAACTATCACAAAGAATGGTACACAGTGCATCGTGAAATCTTTTTTTATGTGCAAAGAACAAGAAAGCAGTGAAGGTTTTACTTCGGAAAAAAGCGACGAATTCCGGTTAAGAAAATGCGATTAGGAAGGCGATAAGAGAGATGTATGAAATTGCAGAAAGTACTTCTACATTATTTTAAGATCGCCGTGTCGGTGACCGCAGCTAGGTACGCACCAACATTTCAAGAGATTGTTCAAGGATTTGAAGTCGTAGACACGCTCCGAAAACGTTCTCATTATTAATCTGTGCAAGATGTTTTTCTGCTCAGTCGTTGAATCAATTCACAAACCCGTTTTGAGCTAGCCACTCAAACATAACATAAATATAATTCATTAGTGTTGCTTGAGAGCTTTTTCAATAACCGATAGTCTAGTACAGAAACGACGACTCACAAGACTAGCAAACTTTATTACCTAGAAAAAAAAAGAACGGTGGAAAACTTGTGCTTCTCAGCAACCACGTCTTGTGCAGGGCGCAACAGTATTAGTGCCCCTCGATCTTAGTCTAAAGCTATTGGGACCTGCTGCTGAATCGAGTCTCCCTTGTGGCCCGGCTTGAAGTGGGGTACGGGTGGTGGGTGGGGGTCGCGTTCCCCAGGTACCGCAGGTCGAAAGTCACGAATTGCAGGCGGATAGGAATCGTAACGGCGCCTTGGTGGTGAAAAAGGATCACGTTCCCCACGAAGTGGAGGCCTGAAGTCCCGAACACCAGGTGGATGTGCGTCGAAACGGGGCCTAGATGGCAGAGAAGGATCACGTTCACTGCGATCCGGGGGCCTGAAGTCACGAATTCCTGGTGGCTTGGGCCCGGAAGGTTGGTAACTGCGATCAGGGGGCCTGAAGTCACGAATGCCTGGTGGCTTGGGCCCAGAAGGTTGGTAAGGCCCAGACGGCGGATAAGGACGAGGCCTAGAAGATGGGCCCTGGGGAGGGTATGGCCGGGGACCAGGAGGTGGGTACGCAGGTCCGGGTGGAGGGTGCGGACTCGGTGGCTCTGAAAAGGGTGCGTTGTGGCATTCGCTAATGCAACGACCTTGCGGGTCCCTGTAGAAGCCGTCGGCACAGTAACAGCCAAAGTCGCAGGTTGAGAGGCAACCTTCAAACTTCTTTGGTGGACAGGTGTCCTCGCCGCAGCCTCGGCTCACGCATTGTTTCCAGACCTCGTTGTGTCCACATTTCTCCGGCTTTGGTGGTCGCCATGATCGATCTGTAAAATACGGACAAAAAAGGGGTAGGGTTTTAACGTAGTTAAGCCGAGCAGACGTGCGGAAGCAAGACACCTTGAGAGTGACAAGGTCACCCTCAAGATCACCCTCCAATTGGCTGTATCTGGCACGACGCTCCTCCGAACTTACCCGATCTTCCTCCCATTGGCTGCAGTTTGCGCGACCTTTCTCCGAACTAACCCGAGCTTACACGAGTTACTCCGAGGATTCACGCAAGATTTTTGGTTGGAACCATGTTATGTAGTGCTTTCGCACAAAAAATTAACCAGAGGTAAATGTTATTTCTTTACCGATTCGCTACAGATAAAGGCAGCAAAGCCTATTGAATTTCCGAATAGTCGAGCTCAGGTGCTTCAGTATCGATGGCAGATGCCGGGGCTATCAAAAATCCTATCCTTAGTTTTTATTATTATTTTAATAAACCACTACTACTAGATCTGGGAAGGATGGCAGACAAGATGACTCTGATCTCACAGCGGAGCTGCATTAAAGAATTTGCGCCCCCACCCCCAAACCAACATATAATGCGCAGAGCAACCAACAACAATAACGAAAACAGTGATAGTAGAGACATAGAAGCATACAGTGAATCTGTCATCTTCCATCTAAAATACCATACATGAAATAACTGTCATTCATCCCGGAGCACTATGTTTCTAGAGGTTCGCGTTTTTCTCTGCATATGCGTACATCTTCCAAGAATGTTGACTTCGCTAAACCGAGGGTGGCTTTCACAATTTCTGCAACGGAGAGCCAGTTGTGCTCTGTGAAATGAAATTCAAGGAATCATAGTGCTCTCTGAGCATTCTTGAAACTGGTTGTGACAGTCGAGCACGCCTTTCTAAAAGCCTATTACAACAGAGTGCATGGCAGTGATTTTATCAGTGGCCTATTGCTTTTCCTGTCAGAAGAAGACAGGGCAGCCAACAGCTCCGCTTCATGCATCTGTTAGCCTTGCTGGGCGCTACAACACTTCAATAAAGCACAGCTGTTTGTAGTCTAGAGTGGTCACGTGTGCCTTCCTTTCCAGTCCTTCGTCTTTCTGACCGCTTTTCTGCTTAAAGTACAGGATTTCCCTGTAAGCTAGTGGGCATGCTGCGAGGCCTTAGAACAGCTTGTTCGCTTTTCAAATTAGAATGATCACTGCGACTTGACGATCACTACTCGATCACTACGACATGACACCAAATAGCCGGACAGATATAGGAAGTCTGTATTTACATTTCAATTGCCAAGATTTTTTTCAAACGCATATATAGAAATGTCCACTGATACCACCAAACCCTAAACCTTACTGTGGCTCACTGGTTCTGGCGCTCGGCTGCTGACCCGATAGACGCGGGTTCGATCCTGGGGTCGATTTTCGATGGAGGCGAAATTATTGAGGCCCGTGTACTGTGCGGTGTCAGTGCATGTTAAAGAATCCCAGGTGGTGGAAATTTCCGGAGTCCTTCACTACGGCGTCTCTCACAGCCTGAGCCGCTTTGAGACATTAAACCACTATACAACAAAAAATCTAAACCTTTCTCAAAGTGCCTCAAAAATCTTTGCAGGCTTGACAAAGCAACCCTCCTGCCTTTACAAAAATTTCTTTGGGCAGTCTATAGACTGTCGATAGACTTTTTTCTATAAAGTTTATAGACTATATACAAACCCTAGTGAACAGTCTATAGGCAATACAAATCCTATAGAGAGTCTATAGACAATCTATAGATCTAAGGCCACACACGTTTAGTAGACTTTTGACTATAGATATGGTCTATAGACTATGGATAGACAAAAGGAAATGTCTCTAGGAAGGCAATAGAGTGCATAAGAAGTCTATACACTGTGCATAGGTCATTTCTGTAAGGGTGGTACTCATTTCTAACGAACGGCACTAACTAACGCTTTAACGCTATGAACAAAAATTACGCGCCTTACCTTTAGTCTGCGATGCCGAAGCCACTGCTGCAGACAACGCCAGCAGAAGCGCAGCTGTTACTAGAGGCCGCATTGTGCGGCAGCCGATCGGTGCTGAAGTCTTCGATCTTGCCTCGGGAAGGTAGAGCAAGGGCTTTTTTATGTACGCCTCAGCCTGCGACGCAATATTTCCTGACAGGCCGACATCACGAGTCTAGTGGGCGCAGCAGGATGCCATCATGCCCTTGCGTCACGAGACACTCGGATGTACCTTCGTAAACAGGAGATTGACAGACAGCGCAGCCAGCTCGGAAGTTGTTCGCGCGGCGCCGGAGGATGACGGTTAATCGAGGAAACCACTCGAAACACACTTCCAGGTAGCGGTAGCTCAGCAGCGCCTTTTCTCGTGTGTGCGTGAAAGTTGCATATGATTGAATCCAGTGTTTCCACGCCAATGTGGTGACTCATGTCGAACATTGGTTTCTTGAAGTTTTTTCAGCGCTACAAAGACGAGAACACAGGAGGAAAGAAGTACACAGGACGGGCGCTGTGCTTCTTTCTTTCTAATTGAAGCACATCTTGCGTCCGCTCTATCATGACAACGTGAAAAGCGTTCAAGAATATCAGTAAGAGTATGCTCAAACGAAGTAGCTTAAGTTGGCCCTCTATTATAAAGTAGCTTGAACGTACGGATACTACGTTACAGGCGATTTTACAAAGCATTAAAGTAGCAATAAATTGACGCCAAACATCGTTAATTAGCAGTCGTTCCTTCCTGTTAAAGAATCAAGCCGCCCAATTTGTTTTGTTGTCCAAGTTAACTGAGACCCACTGCGAGTCGGTTCTGTGCTGTACGGACCACACAATAACCAAACAGCGAATAAAGACGCCAAAACAGTGTTTATTGCCAACGTGCACATCGCCCCCGCCACGTGGGGCTGCATCCAGCTTCCTTCACAGTGTGATGTAGTGATTCACAGTGCTATGTAGTGCTTCACAGTGCTATGTAGTGCTTCACAGTGCTTCCTTCACACAAGCTCTGCGTAGTTAATTCGGGGACCACCAGGGCCCAGGGTAGGCATTTTGACCAGAGTAAGGGTAAGGAAGAGCATGAGGTGGGTGGGGCCTAGGCTTTGGGTTAGATCGTGGAAGCGTGCTTGCGAAGCTTGTGCTTTCCCTTTGACAGTCGGTGACGCAGAGGTGTAGGCGGTTTCGGTGGTATCTGTCGGCGCAGAAGCAGCCAGAGACGCAGTCTTCGACGCACCCGCTAACCCTTGCAGGGTTGCATGTGCTTTCAGAGCAGGTGCTGCTCACGCATGTCTTGTAGACCTCGTTGGGACCGCACTTCATTGGAGCTGGTAGGTACGCTGGCACTGCGTACATAAGCCCAAAAGAAAATAGTGCAGAGATTGTGTCACTTTAGCTTAGTCAGAGCCAACCACTTTTCAGCTTTGTGCGTACGCAACCATTATGAAAATAAAATCATTTTTCTACGAAGAAGGGTTTATGAACAAAATTTTTGTTGTCATATATTGAAGGATTTCTCTATAACAATCAACATTTTCGCGGAATTCAATTGAGACGTCTTGATATTAATTTGATATTAACGGTTTTGCTACCGTCAAGAACGTTCCCCATTGGGTTTATGTCGCCGTCTTGACTGCTCGATGCGAGTGATGGAAGCCCTTAGAAAAATTTTGCTGCGATGATAAGAATAAACCCTTACTTTCTATATTTTCAGAACAGTTGCTTACAATACTGCAATATTCAATTTTTTTTCCAAAAATGTTGTACATGTAAGGAGTTTCATGAGCGCGAGACAGCTGCACAACTTTTGCCAGCGTTGCTTACCGAAAGTTGCATGTAATCTTAGGTATTAGTCTCCTACGTAAGAAATGAAATTAAAGAGCCGAGTGCTTTGTGTGAAACAACATGGTGAATGCACATTGTAACCGCTTTTTTTCAGCAGTGAACTGATCCCTGCGAAGAATCACCAGCCTACACCACATTAATACACCCTAAGTTAGCATATGCAGCCGCCGTTTAGAGCCCACATCAACAGTACTTATAGGATTGAAGCCATTCAAAATCGCGCAGCCAGGGTTGTATGCTTCAGTTGGTTATGGTTCACTAACGTAACCGAACTAAATAACCGAGCTTGCTTACCCTTACTAAATTAGGGTGCGAAAATTACTCACTTTAGCCCTCTTTCCCCGACTCCACTATTCACTTCAGCCCGACACCTACGTGACAAAACACTCCTTCTCTTTAAAGGCCAACTCTGACTTTTTTTACTACCGCGTGACTTTACCTAAACTTTCATGGCACATTTTGTACAGTTTTATGGTATTTTTGTGCGAAGCTGAAAATTTTCGCTGGGAAAATTTTTCATTTTTAAACAGATTTACTGTGCTGGAAGTGTAAAAATTCAATCAGAAGAGTTTAAAAATGATTTTAGAAAAAACACAAGCTATTATCAAGATTCAGGTCTACAAAAAGCCTACTCTTGGGAACAATTGGGTCAGGTATCTTTGCCGTACCTTAAAGAATTATTTACAAGTGGTTCCTTTGCGAAAGTAAGTTGTTCAGAAATATATTTTCGAATGAGATCAACAAAAATGTATTTTTTGACTGAAACATTGTTGGCAGGATGTAAAACATTCTGTAAGTGCTGTAAATTTAAAAAAATATTTCTTGATGGAAAGGAACGAAAAATAATGCTAGCAAAGTTTGAGTTTTATATCAACCTGTCATCTACCCTTAAAACAATAAACAATTACGTAATGGGCTAAGAAAATAATTTGAACGAACGCTTAGATCTCGAAGTGAAAGTCAGGTGTTCAGGAAAACTAGTTTTCACTGCTATATGGTTTGGTTTGGTTTATGGGGGTTTAACGTGTCAGTGCGACTCAGCCTATGAGGGGCGCCGTAGTGAAAGACTCCGGAAGCTTTGATGAGCAGTGTGATAAGATCAATCAACGTCCTAAACAAAATTTGCTAATACATGAGGCATGTTCGCAGAGATGCTTAGTAAACAAAAACCTTGATTTCCGAAGACTCGAGTGCCCTGCTAATCTTTCAGCTCAAAATTAAACAGGCTGCTCGGTTCTTGAGGCCATACTTCTTGAAGCCATACTTCTTGAAGCTAGGCTTGAGCAATGAAAGAAAAATCGCCAAACTACACGCGAATCGTATTGCCCTCTCAATTTCTATAATTAGATTACATGCCGCCGTCATCAAAACTAAGATCACGATGTTATAACCTGATACATAGCTATGCTGCCACGGCGATTCAAGAAAACCAGTCATGCTGGCGTCCTTAAAAGCGAGAAGGAGTGAAAAAGGAGGTTACGCTACCTGGATTGCTTAGACCCGTCGCCGTTGATAACGATAGGGCAAGAAGCACCACAACCAATGTTGTTGTCGCCATTCTCGATTCGCCCGCTGGGCACACGGTCAGCTTCAAAGATGGCGCTTCAACTGGTCGCGCCAAGTGCTGGTTTTTTTTTCTTCTCTTACTACTCCAACCACGCGCAGGCGCCGATGAAGAAGAATGCAGCCGCTACACGCTGCGTGACATCCATGTAAATGCGGCGTCGAAGTTTTCGTCGGCGCAACATCGCAGTTGCCTCGGGCATTTCTCAAAGTACGCTTTCCTCAGCGCACCGGACGGGTTCTTGCTGCGCAGCACGGAAGGCTATAAAGGAGGGGGCATATCTCGTTGCCTTCCTGGTTACGTCCTTAAGTAGAGACAGCGTGTTGGACGTATTTACATCTGAGGAGGAATTGCTGGACTAAGTGAACGTCGATATATGAGCCGGTGTTTCTTGAAAAAGAAAATACAGGGAAAGGGAGATAGCTGCAAGTCTACGCTATTGTCTAGAGCAGTGTTCTAATTTTTAAGCTGTGCAAACTACCAAAACTTGACCAATAGCGCTGTCATTCTAGAAGGCCGGAAAGGACCGAAAGATATTTCATAGTTCTATGATCAGTTAAACATCAGCCTGACTACGCCCCCTGCAGGGCGAAGGCCTCTCCCATGTATCTGCAATTAACCCGGTCCTTTGACATCTGCGCCCACCCTATGCCCGCGAACTTCTTCATCTCGCCCGCCCACCTAACTTTCTGCCGCCCTCTACTACGCTTGTTTTCCCTCGCAACCTACTCCGTTACCCTTAAGGGCTAGTAAAACTGTCAACTCAGAAATGATGAATTAAGCGGCTAACGACCCTCGTGAATTTTGTTCAGCATCTTCCAAAAAGTAATACTCCTCAAAACACGTAATCTTGAGCAGGTTAAGCCTGAAGTGACCACCTTCAGGTCACGTCAGACAACTTTTGGCTTTCAATTCACTGCCGATATTCCATACTTCTGGTCTATGGTATACTTGTATATTATACTTCTGACACCATCGGAATAATCTCTTTCGTTGAAGACCAACCGTCATGATATGTGTCTTTTTTAAGCCCAAATAAAAATAAGATAACATATAATTTATTGACTATAAATATAAATAGAAACATATATAGATAATAGAATATAATACAAACATACGGAATAGGGTCCATTGTCATGGACTGTAGCGGAACCATCCGGAGTAAGACCTAAAAGTGGAATAAAAACAGCACTTTCATTAACTATTAACTGTAGAAAGAATATTATGATTGTTAATTCTTAATAAAAGCAAAAGAAAGTTAAAAAGCAAAAATGGAATAAAAACTTACATTTCAAATAGTTGTACTAAATTTTTCATCTTAATAAAAAAGAAGAAGACGAGTTCAGTGACCGTGGCGAAGTTTTCTCTAAAAGCCCCCTTAATCTGCTAGGAAAGGTATGCAAGACTGAAAGATTCTGCAGATTTTAAAATCAAAAGGAAGAAAATGCACGAGGAGAGCAAACAGCACTACTTGTTTCCTTGACAAGGTGAAGCAGGCAGATTGAATTATTTCCACCGGTAGGGCATATACCAGGAAAGCATGAGCTCGAATTCTTCGAAACCTCAAGAGGTCGTAGCCGTGCAAGCAAAAAAAAAAAACGCTCCATGTTTTCCACCCCACAGTCAGCGTAGCCTGTCATCTAAGAAGAACTGGCACCGGGCACAAAGGGTAGGAACTTGGCATATCACAAATGTTGTTATAAGGCGCGGCGAATAGGAAATAGGAGACGACTGGGCGCATGTTACAAAAGCAGCTAAAATTTATAGCGGGCGAACAGGAAACTTGACATAAAATGAACACGTCGATTGCGGAACTTCACCTATTAATCATATAGTAGAGTCAATTGTTTTATGATCTTATTAAGGCTCAGTAAATCTATAGGGGATAAACTAAAGCAGACCCCTGACGTTGGCCGCCAACAATGTTTATTCTATCTAATTTTTTTCGTTTTCTTCAATTATATTCAGTGGCGATGTAATGTAGCCCTGCTCCTGCAGTCCTACGTTAATCGCCCTCCGTGTTCTCGCGCCATTTACTAGCATTTTGGCCTCCTATCTCACATGTTACCTGTAGCTAATACGGAATATTTTAATTCGTTGTCAATATTGGCCATTATAGCAAAAAAGTGTCCGGCCTTGGAGTGAGCGTATAAAGCCTCTTTTGGCACGAGGCAAAGTGTAAAGAGGGGAATCCCCGTTTCTCTTTCAGTCGAAAACGAAAGAGGGAGAGGGCGAGTGGGAGAGGGAAGAGCGTAGGAGGCGACGGGTGCCGAGTGCTGGATTGGATCGGGAGAGCGGAGCTATGGTGCAGCGTGCCGTACGGTGATTGATAGACTGAATCGCGCCATCCGCTCACCATTACTGAAGCCGTCATCGGCATCGGCTACTCCGTCCTCGGGAAACGCTAAGGCATACTTTGCCGCATGATTTGCATTCATGGTTCGTGATTTTTTTTTTTTGGGTACGGTTTGGTGTGGTGTCAAACGTGATTACTGATGCTTTCTACGCCATGTTGGTGCGATATAATTAAATGCCTCACTGGGGAAAAAGTGTGGCGTTGATCACAGAATCGTCTCTCTGGTTGGAGGGGAAGGGACGTCGCCGGAGCGAATAATTCCAATATATGCTAATATGGGTTTTTCAAAGCCTACAGGAAACATTAAGTATTAGACCCTACTACGTACACTAAAATAGCAGCCGTCGGATGCTCATATAAACAACACCGAATACTCTAAATATAATACTTTGCTAGTAGCTCAGTTCAAAAAAGTAAACAATAGTTTGAGTCCTTTTTCTATATCCCACGGTAAAAAGCACTCGTGGGGCAGTTTTTACCTCCCTGTTTTTTATTATAACACTGACTGACGTACCAGCTGAAAGGTATCTGCTGTTTAAAAAAATCTTTGCCCATTGAAATTTGACGTGCCAGACCGCGTCGTTGCGAAACTGTGCGAATTTGGCGCGAATACTGTGAAGCCTGCAGGCAATTCCTGTCCGTTCTCACAGAATTCCTGTAATATGCGCGAAGTATGAAATAAGTTATGTGTTTTAATCACTTTGTTTGATGATGATGATGATGATGATGAGTTTTTATGGCGCAAGGGCAGCTTTGGCCAAAGAGCACCATGGCACAAGGTAGTTTTCATTGCACAAGGTGGGGTCAAAGGGTCAAAGCATTTGACCCTAAAGAAGCCGTGCACCAGACCAGGGGAAAGCTTGCAGCCATTGTATCACAGGTGGGTGCCCGGCGGCACTGGAGATCGAACCCCGCACCTCCCGCATGCGAGGCGGATGCTAAAACCACTAAGCCACCACTGCGGTTGAATCATCTTTGAGGCGCAGGGCTCACGTCAAGAGCGACAGGCCGCAATTCGATTGCGGATGATCTTGACAGTCACGCAGCTTTCTTACGCCCACACATTTGACTTTAAACGCTGTATAGAGTGAAGCAGGATTTAGGTGGAGCTGAGAGGAAGTCGTCGAGTGCTGGCTGCACCCTCTCGCCCTCTTAGCACTCTATATAGCTTGCCATCGGCCATACCATGCTGAATACGCCGGTTCTCGTTCTCAGAAAACAGCGCTTGCGCGCCTAACATGTGATACGATTCAGGGCAAGAATCTGAAACCCTGTGGCAATAGGTGAGAAAATAGGTTCCTCCCAAACGTGGCGCGCGTGCGCAACTGTGACGTCACAGGGCACAGCTGTGTCTCTCAGCTCCCTCAATAGTGTATGACGCACGCGCACCGCATTCAAGCTGACGGGTGCCTGACGCTCCACACCCTTGTCTCGTCGATCAGCGCGCTGCCGTGCGGTAGCGGAGCGCGCAAGAACTAAAAACGAAGTGATAAAAAACACGCTAAGTAAGTGTGGCCTTGGCGCTTCACCCATCGATGGAGCGAGAAAACGAGAAGTAAAAGTAAGGCGGCGGAAGACGCGAAAAGTGGCGGCACACGTCCCTCTCCACATCCCGTCAGGTGTGCATGGAGCGCGCAGTCGAACATGTGTGAGTGTGTGCGTGTGGAGCCAAATACACGTGCCGCCGTAACCTCGAGCGCGAGCAATCACTGCGTAACGCGATTGCCTCTAAGGGTTTCCCAGAAACTTACTGTGTTCTTCATTGCTTGCAGAAACTTTTTTAAATTGCCTGATGCAGGGTATCTGCTTTGAAACTTTTGACTCATTTGGGCCGTCTTGATTAAGCCATTTGCCGCTCATACCGAACAATTCGGTACAAAAGTATGTCTTCGAGGGAAACCGCCTGTGGACGCAACTTTTTCGTATAATGTAAGATTTCGCTATAACAATCAATATATGCGCGGATCACCCGACGGCAGTCTCGAAATTTTAATTTCCATTTTTCCTATCGTCAGAAAGCGTTCCTCATTGGTAATGTATGGAAGTCTTAAATGTTCGATGCGATCGATGGGAACACTTTAAAACAAAGATTTTGCTACCTATAACAAGACTGGACTATTACCTTCAATGCTTACATAACAGTTTTGCGCCATTGTACAATTTTCAAAATTTTTGTTCTGAGATAGTTGGACATGAGTACGTTGGGGCGGATGCTCCGTTACTGTGAGATGTAGTTTCTGTAAGTAGTTAAAGCCAGTTTAGGCAACTTTAACGAAAATTGATCGCTATGTCGACTTCTTTGCCATGTTAACAGCAACCTCTGTGCGCCCAAAGAAATTCAAAGTATTTCAGCATCAAATGGAACAGAAACTTATTTGCCGAACGTCGAACGTAAGCGCAGATGGCTGGTTGCTTGGGCAGCTACGCGAATCATCGAATATGGAGGTACAAAACTCAGAACTAATAATGAGGGTGCATCAATTCACACTTGATAGTGCATATTTTGTATCTATTTACACACTTATACACCTGCAGGAGGAAAAGACTAGCACAAGTGACTGATGACTTGTCCGAAAGAATCTCCACTCGCAGCGGTGCGGTTCCCAAAAACGCCAATAACGAGAATGGCATGCCTTTCCCAATCCCAGCCTTGCGGATGGTTTGGCGGAATGTCATCGGTTGCAAATAGTCAATTTTTTTTTGCGCGTCCAGCTGCCTCTACAAATATTTCTTTAGATAGTTTATAGACTGTCCATACACTTCTGTTTTATAAAGTCTATTTTCCTCCTCCTCCTCCTCTCTAAAAAGTCTATCGACTCTCTGTAGACAAGCCCTAGGGAACAGTCTACAGGCAAAACAAATCCTATAGACAGTCTATAGACTATAGATTTATGGCCATACAGTTTTAGTAGGCTTTTGTCTATAAACAGTCCATAGACTATGAATAGGCAAACAAATACCTATAGGAAGGCAATATAGTCTATAAGAAGTTTATAGACTGTCTATAGACCCTTTTTGTAAGTTTGGTTGTTGGTCAGGCGTGCCAAATTTTTTTCTAATGTGAACGAAAAATAATACTCGGTTGTGAAGAGAAAAGGACGCCATGTCATGCTCGAGTGGAGCGGTATGAAAAAACTGATAACAATCGTTCGGGAAACAAAGTATCAGAATAGAAAAAAGCTCCTTCGTAAAAAAATATCGGTTATATGGCGCGCAAAGCTAGTAACGTTAGGAAGCCTGCTCAAAGAGATGTCATCAATGTTTTACGTATTAAAATCAGAGGTTCATACTCAACGCATAAGAAAACATGATTAAACGATTAGAATAAACGTTTGACTCTCTTCGGAGATTATGATCCCATTCGACCATAAAGCTTAAGCTTTTGTACTGAGACTAGCTGGCTAAATGTATATGACGTAAGAGCATACAATCACTGTAACCAGCAAAATGTGCACAGTGGTCGCTGCCCAAGAATCATAAAAAAAGACACACGAGTCTGGTGCTCTGCAGCCCACGGAGCTGAGATTTTTTTTACCTGAAAAAAGCCGTAAGGACAAAATACTTGTTTACTTCATCGCGATACAGGTATTTATACCTCTTAACATGTTCATATAGGATATCCACATATCCCCGCTATCACCATGGTCATTTCTATCTCTTTGTTTGAGGGTAAAGCTATAAGAAAGACCAAAGGGTGAAGGAACGACACGACAAAGAAGGAAGCTTGAGTCACCAGCCATCTCAGCACCAAGTTTTACATAAATATATCTCACTAAGCGATTCATTAGAGTATGTATGAAAAAGTTTATGGTTTATGGGGGATTAACGTCCCAAAGCGACTCAGGCTATGAGAGACATCGTAGTGAAGGGCTCCGGAAGTTTCGACCACCTGGGGTTCCTTAACGTGCACTGAAATCGCACAGTACAGGAGCCTCTAGAATTTCGCTTCCATCGAAATTCGACCGCCGAGGCCGGGATCGAACCCGCGTCTTGCGGGCCAGCAGCTGAGCGCCATAACCACTTAGCCACCGCGGCGGCTATTTTATGAAAAGAGAAGAAAAAACAATACGCAAGAATAACAGGGCACTCGTCCTAAATGTTTTCAAACTGGCCTGGAAAAAAGGCGTCCACAACGCTATATGGTGCTCCTAGCTAAATAATTCATTCAGCTCCATATATGGAACATAACCTCTGTTACATTCGCGCGTTGCAGTTAAGATCACGCACCTCTATGAGTTGCGCAATAATGCTCCCTGCCGGAGATTGCGTTAGCATAGGTACAATTCTCAAGTTGTTTACCTCGGACAAAGGGAAATAAGTGGAGTCGCGTCGATATCTTTAAATAGAAATGCATTCTTTAAGACTACCTTGGAGTGATGCCAATAGAGTTTCATTACGACGGAGATTGTCTGCGTGTTGCAGAAAATACATTTTAGTATCGGGACGCGATGATAAACTGGGTGGCACAAAACATACCTTACTTGGAATGCCTTTGATGAAGCGCATGCTTTAAAGGGACACTGAGGAGAAGTTGAAGTTGGCTTGTATCGATAGAATAGCAGCTCCTGATCACAAAAACGCCACTCTTACTGAAAACAAAGCTCTTGTAATGTAGAAAATAGCAAGAACCAAAATACAGGTGTCGCCGTCACAGGCCAATCTCGCAAGTACAAGCGTGATGACTTGGAGGAATTTTCCTTACTTCATGGAAACCACGAATCTCTGAGGCTGGCAAAGGAATGTTTGTGCACCGCACCGCTAGCGCTCAGAAATCACGGAGTCTGCGTTTACGTCACGTTCACGTCACTCCGTTCTGAGACGTCATAAGAGTTGCCGTGGCGTCATAAGAGTTCCCTGAGTTTGAATCAGAGCGGCGGGAAAAACTTTTTCATCTTCGAATCCAAATTTCTTTGAAATAACTGCACCTTTCGCGCCCGGTCAAGCGGCAACAAAGTCATGAAATGCCGAACTATCAGATTTTGCTAACAAAAAAAAAATGAGAGTTCTCCTCAGTGTCCCTTTAAGCAATGATAAGGACAATTTGTTCATTTTGGGTAGACGAGCGATTATCTAGTATACGCTTGTACGATAGCATGATAACAGGGAGAAAGGTGGGCACGGGGGCTAACCTTTAGAAATAGTTATGGGCAAAGAAGAAATGCAACCAATTTTAAACTTTGTTCGTGCGTCCTATGAGAGATTTACAATAAAGGAAAACGCAGTGATGGCGCCCGGGACCAAGTTATTCTGTCCTGCTTTTGCGCACTGAGATGAAAAGAGAGAATAAAGATATGATAGCAGGTCGTGTGATGGAAGTTGCCAAAGCTCACCAATGTGTGGGTATTTAAATCGCATTTTTTAAACTTTCCATTGCTGTTGCGACTTCTGCACTAAATACATGCTTGTCTGGAAATACTCTTGGGTTCGGTTAATATCCTCATCACTGCCACAAGAATAATCCAATAGAGATATTTGATAGTTTACTTCAGCTGAAGAATTATTATTTAGAACACTTCGAGTTCTCTCACTTTCGATCTTCCATTTATGGCGTATGAAAGCATTTTATAGATGAGTATCTTTGAAACTTTAGGTGCTAGGCGTTTTAGGTGCTGCCAAAACGTGAGAAAAACACGAATATCCTGCAGACTAGACATAAAGAAATTTGGTTAGTGCCGACGCCTAGGGCATATTATACCGAGCAGTTTCTTTCTTATACTGTTCCAGTATTATTAAATAAATTGAACAAAGAATTGTTTGACCCCTTTCAGCATTCAAGTGATGTTATTAAGCGATTTTTTCTTAGCAAGATTACGTAATATTGCACTCAGTTTAAACATATACCTGTTATTTTTTTTTCGTTTCCCTATGACCAGTTATTTGTTTTTCTAATACCTATGTTTGTGCTGCAATGCATAGCGCTGCTTTTTTACAGTGTTTTGTTATTTTGTTTCAGTGTTTATTTGGAAAATTGAAAATCTCTGCCTGTGTACTGTACTGCCAAGTTGATAAAGGGGGCAGGACCTCTGTCAAGCTTACGAGCTTTTAGTCCTGTCTCCTTCTCTGTCCAAGAGAAAATAAAGACAATGAAATGTTTGATCAGTGTTTCAAGTGATGTTTAGTGCATCGAGTAGATGAATTCACTGGTCGAGCTTGAAGAAATGGTGATGTGTTTGCGTACTTTTCTCTATAGTTTGTGCAAGAAATTCGCGTTCTTAACATCTCTAGCACAGAGGAAAAATTTTTCAAGAAAATAAAAAATTTCGCGCTCGCCACTTTTTCGCACATGTGCCGAGAAAAGTTTTCAGAACACCGGTACCTCGAAAAAAATGAATTGCTTCACTGCCTACGGCTTGGCGCCAAGCTTAGAGGGTTTGCATTATGCGGTCGAGGAAGGAATTACAAAGCGCACCCTTCAGTTCATGCCGGATGCTTATACATAAGCCCAGGAACTTAAGCTTTTTCAAAATTTTCGTCTTCCAAAAACTTGTGTGGAGACGTGTATGGTGTAAGCGGAGATTTTTAAAAAAAGTGGGCCCCATAATAACCGTTCAGTTGCATGAAATCACAAGATGAGCCTTTTGATGCTGCCGCTATCACTCTACCATATTCGGACAAGCATTTGCGGCTGTCCCAGAATGAGCGGATCATTTGTCAGGTACTTAGCCATAAAATGAGAAGAACATATAAAAATCTAGTGCCAGTCCAGGCGATAGACGACAAATGCAGAGAATAAAAAAGCTTCTCAGGAGGAGGCTCTGTGCCCGAAGCCGAATTTAATATTTCAGAAATACGAATTGTGTACTATGGTGGCTTTTGGTTTTTCGTCAAGCGCTTTCTTTGTTTTATAATAATTCAAACGTCATTTATAGTCTCATGAGTTTTTATTATCATCATCAACAGCTTGACTACTTCTACTGCAAGACAAAGGCCATGTATCTCCATTAACCCTGCCCTGTGCCAGCTGCGGCCACCTTACACCCGCAAACTACCTAATATCACCCTCCCACCTGATTTTCTGCCGCCCCCTGCTACGCTTGCCTTCTCTTGGAATCCGCTCCGTTACCCTTAAGGACCAGCGGTTATCTTGCCTTCGCATTACATGCCCTGCCCAAGCCCATTTCTTCCTCTTCATTCCGACTAGGATGTCATTAACCCGCGTTTGTTCCCTCACCCACTCCGCCCGCTTCCGGACTCAACGTTGCACCTGTCATTTTTCTTTCCATGGCTCGCTGCGTTGTCCTTAACTTAAGCTGAACTCTTTTCTTTAGCCTCCACGTTTCTGCCCCGTAGGTGAGTACCGGTAAGGTACAGCTGTTGTACACTTTTCTCTTGAGGGATATTGGTAAACGGCCATTCATGATCTGAAAGAACCGGTCGAATGTCCTCCACCCCAGTCTTAGTCTTCTAGTTACTTCCCTATCGTGATCCCGATCTGCAGTCACTACCTGCCCTAATTAGACATTTCGCTAACCAATTCCAGCGCCTCGCTACCAATTATAAACTGCTGATAAGCTTCTGATTGCAATGCTGTTAACTGACCTGTGAAGTATGGCTTCACATATATATAAGTACAGCCTACAGATATTAGTTGTATGCTCTAAATATATATGTTATGAGACACTGTCACAACGCTGGCGCATAATCTTCACTGTGTTATTGCTCGTGCCAGCGAGCAATTGCGAGCCACCTAGGTTGTGCAGAAGATCAGCTTATGCCGTATTTTGTAACCAGCTCTTTACTGTTCTGTTGTTTAGTTTCTTGGGGATAGGTCAGCCTCTTTTTGGCTACCACAGCCGCTGTACATAATTGCTTTTTCGTCGCCAGCACTGATATCTCAGGAGGCACTTGCCACTGGTATAAAATGGGAAACGTAATAGTCACGAAATTTATTTCAAGAAACACGACTGGTAAATATTTCTATAACAAAAATATTGTGCGGTCCCGCAGAGGCCTCTTGAAATGACAATACCCGGGACGGCTGCAGCTTATCTGTAATAATGTAAACATTTTATATTTTATTGTATGTTATGTAACGATGCGTCACTTTTTATCTAAGGTTCGTTACGTTATACACATTACATAGCCCCAACCTTTACCTCCTACAATGATAGGCCTTTGCCGGCTAAATGTTAATTGTTTTCTGAAGCGCATATTTTCTTACTGGGCTTGTTACTTTCTTCCATTTTGCGTTATCATATTTGTGTTGTTGTCACAGCTTGTTTTATGAAAGTTCGCGTTCGCTGTACTAAGCTGCGATTATTACGCATATCTTTTCAATGGCGGCATTTCACACTTCATGCGTTTTGCTTTTTCTTATATGGTTTAGTCTTTCGTTCTTTCCTTGTTTGAAAACAAATACTGTCCCGTGTCCCATGACGTTTTTTTAAAGCCTTCAGGTTCTTCAGGGAACAATAAACGATAGAATCAAAATAATGTGCTATGCTATGTGTGTCGTTTTATGCCATGTTATGCGCGCCAAGGATGCTTAGAGAATCGCGTCCGAAACCAGAGGGGTGCCTCAAGTCCCTAACACGCAACAAACTTCTTGGTCGGCCGACTTTGCATTCTGTTGATGGTCCGCTGGGCAAGGATGCCTTTATATAAAACAAAATCGCACTCACGCGAATGAGAACCCGAACTGAGGGAACGTCTCTCCCAAGTGATTTCGCATGGATAATAGTTAACTTTGAGAAATTATTTACCAACATTCCAGCATATCATAAGGTGCCCTGAGCGGAATAAACAAGCCCATTAATAACGTGTTTGTATTCTTCTTGTCGCGAAAACTTCTGACGGCACATCGCAATGCAGCCTGTTTACAGCAGGCGCCTGATGCACACGTGGGAAAGGGGGTCAGCGCTCATCGACATTCACGGCGTCGCTCCAAACACTGCGGGGAGAACCGGTCGCTTCCCGGCTTAATCGAGGCGATAAATCGCACGCGCGGTCCGCCACAGAGCTGCAGTAAGAATAAAGTGGGAGTGCATTCTTTCGTACGTCTTACGATTTGTCCTTGAACAACAAGTCGCGGACGTCGCTGAACGCAACTTCGATTGCAGCCGTGTTTCGCTGGCTATGGGAAGCCGGGAATTGCGAGAAGCCAGCTTGCCTTCCCATATACCCTCGCACAGTGCAAAACAGTGCAGTATCCGCTAATGTTGAAATTATAGTGGCGTAATAATTGAGCAAAGCGAGTGAGTTGTTCGTTTGTACGCAGCGTTCATGGTTTAGGACGCTAGGTGTCTATCTTTACGTGTTTATTGATTCAGACAACCGGCGCCTGCGGACGCGTGTTTTATTTTTAACCGGAGAGCACCATTTCCATTTTTGTCCTTGATTGCCACGCGTCATCTCCCTTTCTTTCTCAACGCTGTGCACTACTGTCGGGGGAGAGTGCGAACGGAGAGGTCTGTAGTGGCCTCATTGGCGTGTTGACAAGAAAGCAGCCGCCGTTGCGTACCTGGCGTCATATATAAGGTTCGGCGTTCGGCTACAATTCTGCCGAGAAGTGAACAGCGGGTGTTTTGGAAGACACGTGTGCACTCAAACTTACAAACATGGGGTTCAAGACGCTCGCTATTCAGCTGCTTGCGCTTGTCGTGGTGGCTGTGATGGTCGCAGAGGCTAAGAAAGGTACGTCTCATCCGTGTTCGTCATGTCCTCGCCATGACTTTAGGTGGCTGCGGGAAGCTTAGTGCCAAGATAAAGAAAAGGTGCTTATAAGCGACGCACGCGCTAGTTTCACGAGAGGAGTATTTTCCGGGCATATCTGAGAGATTATTCCGTTGAATGAGCATATTAAAGAAAATCGATACGTAAAGAGAACCTGAGGTTACTGGAGTGAATTCAAGGTTGTTTTGAATCTATAGGAATTTTTAGGAGTTCGGACCTTGTACTATGATTTTATTGTAGTTCATAGCGCGCATTTTGTTTTTCTTAAGTCACCGAGGCTTTTACTCACGCATGCGTTTTGTTGCCCAGACAAGATGCTAGGGGCTTTGTAGTCAGTGAAGCAATAGTAACGTAATTTAGTTTTCAGAAGCGCATTACTGGCCAATTCTGTCGAAACACTTTCTGTACTACTCAGTGTGGGTGTGGAGCACCATATTAGAAAATGAGGATTAGAGAGTTAAACACATAACTTGTAGTATTTTTTGCAGGCGAAAATAGTCCCTTGCCCATAAAGCAGATTAAATGATTGAGTAATTGAGCGCTAAGAAGTGGCTTTCATTTAGTATGTGCCATGTAAAATGTATGATGGACAACTACAAATTCCTTGCGCAACAAAACTAGCGTAATCACTCAAGCTTCCCAACCCGCTGAAGTGACCGTGTCAGACAAAGGTTTTGAACTGAAGTGACCGTGCAAGAAAAAGGAGAATAACTACACCACTGATTGCAAAACAATGTTCATTTACAGGAGTGCAAATATGAGAGTGATCTGGAATGCAGGTGACTGGCCTTTGAGGTGGTTGCACTCCCTGTGTAACCAATGAGTTTGATCATGGTGTGCAGCGTTTTCAATGAAAAGAATGACGACCCCGTGAACGAGGTATCTCGACTTCGTGGACAATCTCGGCCGTAGATTATTCCCACGGAAAAAAAGGCAGGTGTTTGTATAGCAAATGGCGATACAAAAATCACGGCATTTATTCACTCCGGGGAAGAGCGAGCACTCTTGAATGTTCACGATTTGTTTTCGCTCTCTGAATGTTAGTTAGGCTTACATAAGTCCCGCCTCTTTGTCCCGACAGACCTGGACTTGGGGGGTCCAAAGAAATGCGGCCGCAATGAGGAGCTGAAGCAATGCCAGAGCAGCAGCTGTGCCGAGACCACCTGCAAGAAGCCCACAATTGGACCCGCTTGCACGTACGACTGTGTCACCGGTTGCTTCTGCTCCACGGGGTTCTTCAGGAACAGCCGGGGTGCATGCGTGCCCAGAAACCAGTGTCCATGAATCTAAGGACGGCACACAGGCCTGCGTGCGCCAAGACCATCGAACGTACCTTATAATATCGTGCCATCCGTCCCCGGATCCCTTGTTCCTGCCCACTTGTTCTGTTCGACGACATGTCAGTGACCCTACCTGCCCTCACCCTCCCATCCTACAAGTTAATAAACACAGTACTGTTGAAAAAATAGCGTTGCATTGCTAACGCTAAGGCGCCCGTGTGCTGTGCGATGTCAGTGCACGTTAAAGATCCTCAGGTGGTGGGAATTATCACGGTGCCCTCCACTACGGCGTCTCTTTCTTCCTTTCTTCTTTCACTCCCCTCTTCATCCCTTCCCTTACGGCGCGGTTCAGGTGTCCAACGATATATGAGGCAGATACTGTGCCATTTCCTTTCCCGAAAAACTAATTATTATTATTATTATTATTGCTGGAAGACGTACTGCTTAATATACGATGTTATTCTCTCTTCGTTGTGGGGCTAGAGCTCATCAAGCGGAGGACAATGCTTATTAATCACATAAACGTTACGGCCCTGCTCCAGGAGTCGTGTTCCTGACATGGTTGGGAAGAAGGCTACTGCAGCGAATCCGAAACGCCTTTTAATTGTTTTTTTTATTAAGCACAATAAGTCAGCGCTTGATGACTTTTCGCCTTGAATATTCCTGACTACGCGGGGTTCCTTGAAACCTTTGATTCTGACTTCGTTTTAACAAGTTTTTCTACTGTTACATTTTTGTCAGTTTTCGCTGTGTTTTTCACACGTTGTGCGTTTAAGAATAAAAACATAACAAAATGAAGCGGACAATTTTTACTGTAGTGTAAAAAAATTATGTTCACAGCTTAATACTTGTAGAAGTTCTGCAAAGGCTGCTGTCGGTGCACTACAAGCCATGAATTAAGCGAGGATTCCAGACGACATTCCTGATAAAACGGTCTATTGTGTGCGTTACATCAGCGGTATTCATGAATGCCATCAAGCCGGATTAACAGTTATCGTTTGGCGGTGATATTCCATAACCGTGGTGCTTGGAGGTGTAGCTCCAAACAAAAAAAAATGTAACGAATTCAAATATGAGCAGACTGCATACGATACCTTCTTGCCCCACTATCAACTTTGCATTGGCGGGGGGAGGGCATGTGGCCGACCATTGTCGCCACTGCCGTGGTTGCACGCCTCTGTTCCGCGATACCACTATCCTCAACAAGTTCGCGTCTAAACTAAGCAGAGAAATGTATGAGGCCTACTGTATCAAGAAGGAATCCGGCTCGTGTGTCAGCAAAACCTCGGTTAACCTGTCCGATAAAGAGTATTCACATCTAGATTGCATGATGTCTCTTACACGCCTGCGCGCAAGTGTTACGTGATGATCGTTTGTCATGTCACCACATGATTACGATGATTGTATAAATGTGACGCACTGTTGTAATAAACTAGTTGAAGTTCCGCGCTCTGTCCTGTTGGTTTTTTCCTCGTCCTTTGTCTTTTTTTTGCGCGGTTTCAAGATGCACTCGATCAACTTTTCCTTGCGGCACCGGTGCTGAAATTGTTTATTTTTTGATCTACTGCATTTTCCTCCATCACGGTGCCCCTGCAGTCGTTTTATCTGATAAAGGCACGAAATTTACATCAGCCCTTACTCAGGAAATTTAGCGGCTCAGTTGCACCAGTATCCGTCGAACCACTGCCTAATCAGATCGACAAGGATTGGCGACATGTTGTTTCCTAGCTTCTTAGGAGCTCACAAGGCTAGTTCATGCTCCTATCTTGCAGAAAAATACGTTTATTTAGGCAATGTCTAAAGGCGACCGGCTTGGCAATTTCAGTATTGTGAGCCGTGAGAACCACGTGCTTTTTCTTTATTATTTTGTTATCCAAAGGTAAGAGCCAGGATATCTGCAGTGGCTCTTCAAGCGTATTTTATTTCAGCTTGCTAATGCGGCTACATGATGACGCTTCACGTTTCTTTAATATACGCTCATACTTCGTGTATCTGTCATGCGAAAACAACAGCTCTCTAATGCCGGCATCCACATGTGAACTCAAGGAACTCTGTGATTCTTCTTTTTCCGTCTTTGGCGCAGAGGGAACAAAAACTTATGATTATGAATTCCTGTGGGGAAAATTTATCTCTGCCAAGCCGAAGGCGGCTTTAGTGCGTGCTAAAAAAAAATGCGCGGCGGCTGTTTCCCATGGTGTGTCTAAGCGGAGAAATCCGGCGCAGTCGCTGATGTCGGTGTGGGATTTTCGGTTAGTGTTTTCGCATGCTGCGCATAACTAACAAATTCGGTCACAGGCGCACGCAGAGTTCTTCGCTTTAGCAACGTGCGGAACACTCGGTACAAAAAGATGGCAGAGGGTTAGCATAGTTAAACATGTTATTCAGCGAAACCTTCGCAGCAATGGTTACGTGACGTCATCTACGTGACTAATCACATGACCCCTTCCCTTTTCCCTAACACAAGAGTGAAAGGTCACCCAAAGGTTAAAAATCATCGTAAGGCCAAAGGTCTTGACCATGTGGTGCGACACCATGATGGTCCAAAAAGTTAGGCTGAAGGGCTTAGCTGTGGGGCGACTTATAGCCATGCATGACCTCTAACTTGGTGAAGGTCAAATTTAGTGCCACGCGAAGGGCGGCACTACCTAGCGTAGAGCTTTTGAAGCTTTCACTCCAATAGTGGTAGCGTCTGTTACGGCGCGGTTCAGGTGTCCGCCGATGTATGAGACAGATACTGCTCCATTTTCTTCCCAAAAAACCAATTATTATTATTATTTTCGGCGCACCTACTTCCAACGGCTGCTGCCACTTGACCACTCTTGGCGCAACGTACGTCAGGAAGCTCCCCATTTGTCAGTCGCAGAGCAAATGCACCGAATCAGCGCCTGAATTCAAAGCTGATGGAAACTTATCAAACGCTCTATGGAAACACAGATTCATATATATCCCAGCATTTGGTGCAAGCGTCACGTTGATTTCGCGGATATTTACCTGAGATGTGTAATTAATCGGCTTTGGAAAACACGCACATTTTTGCTCGTTTAAATGCGAAGAGAAACAGCACCGCTACCTTGCGGCGTTCAAGTGAAACATCAAAGGCATTGCTTGACCTTCTTATCGTCAGGTTCCAAGAAAACAGGCACGCACCGAACTGACAAGCAGGGGTTTATCAGTGCTCTTGATAAGCCCCTCGTCAGCATGCTGGGACCCTGCATGCTGACGACTGACACACCCTCTTTCTTCCTCTCAAATTCTCTCACACTCATGCTCACAAGTGCTCACGAGAAGTGCTGATGTACTCTGAGATGTCAGTGCACGTTAAGCATCCCCAGGTGGTCGAAATTAATCCGGAGTCCTCCTACGGCACCTCTATCTCTCTTAATTCTTTAACTCACATCTCCTTCCCTTACCTGACGGCGCGGTTGAGGCGCCCACCGAGCCATGGGACATTTACTGAGCCTTTCATTTCGTCGAAGCCAATTTTTATTTTAGTTATTGACAACACAATGAATGAAAACCGAGCGACACCGTTTTGTAAAGGTGTCCTTCTTTTTTAACATCACACCCGAGCTGTTGCCCCGAATTGCTGAATAATATAGGGTTCCGGATGCGTTAACATCAAGGCAAAATCTGCGACGAGGAATAGGAATGCTACCTTGTGGCGTTCAAGTGAAACATCGAAGACGTTGTTTGAGCTTCCTATCGCCAGGTGTCATGGTCTCACACCAATGGCCAAGGAGGCTATGCCTGTGGAAATTGGACGACAAGAGGTGGGCAGCCAGGCACGAAGGGCTCATTCCAGAAGCCCAATGGCTTTTGCCGCCGCTCTTGCCTGGTTCATTAGCGAAAGCTGGTCCTCCGAATGTGAGCTGGACAGCGCCGCCTCCCTGTCGTTAGTTGTTGGCTTGGTTTGGTTTATGGGGTTTTAATGTCCCAAAGCTTCTCAGGCTATGAGGGACGCCGTATACAGTGAAGGGCTGCGGAAATTTCGACCACGTGGGGATCCTTAACGGGCACTGACATCGCACAGTACGCGGGCCTCTGGAATTTTGCCTCCATCGAAATTCGACCGCCGCGGCCGGGATCGAACCCTCAGTTGTTGGGTTATTGATTATTGCTATAACTGGGTTTTTCTGGCATGCTCATACAATATGGTATAAGCCAACCACTTCACCACAGAAGGCGCAGTGCGCGCCGTATGAATTTGGAAGCATGTAGCTGAATTTCAGAGGATTTATATAAGCATTGGATTGCAATTTCCTTAAAAGGAACCTTTGCTCCCTGTTTAGATTCTTGCGCGTTTCGGGGTGTACTTTCCTCGTTAACCTCTAATGTTGGAGTAAATCCCTGCAGCTTAATAGTGGCTCAGAATAATTATGTTCATGCGAACGTTGGGGGACCCGGGATTACAGCGCGCGGGCAGTGGCGTGAGTGTCCTGGATTGTCCAGAGTGTCCTGGAGGACATATGAGTGTGGATTTAAAGTCTGTATTTTCTTGAGTTCAGAGTATTATGTTTGCGTATTGAGTGCTCTGAGGCTTTCAGAACGCTCACCCACACACTATCAGCGTCGTCATCTTCAAGTGCACCGATAGCCGCTTCGTTGTCAGCGGGTAACAATATCGTTTATTTGCATCAGAAAGTTTCTGTCTCTGCCTCTTTAACATAGCACGATAACTCTAGAGCACTCAGAAAGAATCGTTGTAACTGCATGCCTGCGCTTATATATATTGTCACGACCCAAGGAGCCGTGGAGGCAGACGTATGAATGAAGCCCAGAATGAGGCCTGTTCTGATCAGAGAGCCACAGGCCCAAGCCCGAGCACTGCTGATGCGTCAACGGCCACTTCGTCGTTGTTACCCCAAGCAGCGAGCGCAGGTAATCGGCCCTCCAGTATTGGAAATGGATGGTTTCACTCCGGTCCCTTGCCGGACCGGTCTTTGCCAATACATTTCCAATATTGGAACTTGATGGTTTTACTATGGTTCTTTGTAGCACAATAGAAATCGGCCCGATATTGAAAATATTGGGCCGATTTCTATTGTGCTGTTTTGGTTGGCTGCCTGTGCTGCTTTTGATTGGGTTAGCGCGGATGCCGCGCGGTGTTAGTTAGGCACGCGGCAATACGCTGCAGGTATTGACGCTGTTTCTAACCTGGAAAGCTGGAATCTACGCCTACAAGCGCCAAGGTAGTCGAAACTACATTTCCCGTTGCTGGTGCGCGGCTCCGCACACCAAGGGCAGGTAATATACTACAAACTGGTTGCGGCCGTGCTCATCGATCAAGCTTTCGTGTGCGTACGTGATCTATCCTCTTGATTAACCGGCGCTAGGCTGGCTCTTACTCTCCTACACGTGTCGGTGTGAAAGCTGATCAGGGCCACCACATTTCTTCACGGGAAGTGAGTACACCTTACGTAACGACACGTGCTCTCCTTGGTAGTTTGCCTCGGAGACAGTCAGCCTTGGAGCAGGGCGAGTACCTTTCTTCAAAGACTCAAGTATTTGCTTCATTGCTTCAAATACATGCAGGAATTCATGCATCGACACGCTCACCTTTCCTTAAAGACACCCCAGCCTTACAAAAATTTTTAGACAGTCTATAGACTGTCCATAGATTTCTGTCTATGAAGTGTAAGGACAAAACCTAGAGAACAGTCTGTAGGCAATACAAAATTTATAGGCCGCGGAGGTGGAATTTCGATGGAGGCAAAATTCTAGAGGCCCGTGTACTGTGCGATGTCTGTGCACGTTAAAGAACCCCAGGTGGTCGAAATTCCTGGTGCCCTTCACTACGGCGTCTCTCATAGCCTGAGTCGCTTTGGGACGTTGAACCCCCACAAACCATAAACAAAACAAAATTTATAGACAGTCTATGGACAATATATAGATTTATGGCCACTCACATTTAGTATACTTTTCTCTATATATAGCCGCCGCGGTGGCTCAGTGGTTATGGCGCTCGGCTGCTGGCCCGAAAGACGCGGGTTCGATCCCGGCGGCCGAGGCGGAATTTGTATGAAGCCGAAATTCTAGAGGCCCGTGTGCTGTGCGATGACAGTGCACGTTAAATAACCCCAAGTGGTCGAAATCTCCGGAGCCCTTCACTACGGCGTCCCCCATAGCCTGAGTTGCTTTGGGACGTTAAACCCCACAAATCCAAACTTTTGTCTGTAGACAGTCTATATAAGGCGAATAGACAAAAAGAAATATCTATAGGAAGGCAATAGAGTCTTTAAGAAGTCTACAGACTTTATATAGACCATTTTTGTAAGGGCGCAGTGAAGAGACAGAGATGAGCACCCGTTTTTAACCATTCATTCCTTCCCTGGTGTGCGTAATTTCTCTACGCACTTCCCTTCGTTCGATGATTTCAATGAGCTTTCAACAAAAAGATAATACTTCTGCTCTCGGTTCATTGGGAACATGCTTTTGATGTACTAATATTATTTGCGATGGAGTTCATTCGAATATGCTTCTCAGCTGCCGAATGCGCAATATGTACTCCTGTACAAAGCTTGCATTAAGGCAGGAACATAAATTGGAGCGTACATAAATTATGACAACGCTACTGGTGTGCTGATTTTAAAAGTATATCGTTTTGTCAGCCACTTTCGACAGCCGTATGCTGTCTTTTTTCTTTCATTAGCTCAATTTTAACGGTGTTCGGCCTATGAGCATGAATTCGCGGGTTTGATCACGGGCACTGCAGCGGCATCTAGACGGAGATAAAAAGCAAAAGAACTGAGAAATTGCTAATAAAAATGGATAGGGCCTCAATTATTGCAGAGTGCTCCACTAGGGGTGTGCCGTATAGCCTATTCTTCAGGACATAGGGCACGAAAACTTTCGAAATTATTCTGCACAGACTCATTGTGGGTGGTACAGCGCTAAATTGACGAAAGAACGATTAGAGGACAACACATGGGAGCGCTGCCTAGGAAATAAATCTTCATTAAGAACACACATTTTATCATCAGAGTCATGTTACACTCACTTGCACAATGTACTTTCAAGGCCGTTTTCTAGCTTTTTCTAGCCCTTTCGTCCGAAATCGCGGTAGTGATCATTCAGATCGAAAGAGCTTAATTCCGAGAATAAATTCAGGTTTTCACGCAGACGGTTGTCAATGCATCGACCGTTTTCACCTATGTATACTTTTTTTTGCATAACAATTGGAACTCATAATCTACGGCGCAGGCACAATCCCAAGCTCTAACCTGTGTGATATTGGGTACTTGAACGAGGGCTAGCTTGACCAGCTATTCATCCTTCTTTGCATACACCTTGTTTCTTAGCGTCTAGTACACCTACTCAGGTCTTTAACAGCGTGACTAGAAAGAGATCAGGAGACGGGATTTGCATCTCCAAACTCACCGTGTATAATTGTCAGGTTTAGCTAGTGATCCATTTTGTGCTGTACTAGTATGTTTGTGATGTACTAGTATGTCTGGTGTTCTGTATGCTTCCCGCTGTGACTTCTCGTTTTCTTGTGAATGTCAAACATTTTCTAACCAGGAGACGGGATAAATGGGGGCTCTCTGTCCACCATGCTAGCCTAATAGCAGCTAGATTATCTAGTTTGAGACCTGACTGACATAACCACCCGTCTGTGCGTTACGGTAACAGGTTCCCCATCTGTACCATAGAGCTAGCAATTTGTCTTGCGCAGACGAAACCAGGTTTCGTCCGTGCTTTCCCCTATGGCTAGCAGAGGCGAGAGTTGTGTGTCGCGCATTGCAGATATAGACGTACAGAAACAAGCAAGCCAGGACCGGTCTCTGGCGGACAGACTGCACGGATGTTAGCGGAAGAGGCGCCTCAAAACGGGTTTGCCTTTCTAAAACACAAGCAGGCATGCACGAAGGCCATAAAAATGCGTCGGGATGCCCTCTGGTTGTGGCTTGAGAAGAAAAAAAGAGGGGGGGGGGGGTGCGATATAATACCGGAATGTCGAGATTTCCAGGCAGGCGACGCGGCAGCAGCTCACGACCTGAAATGGGTCAGGCGGCCCCAATCGAGAGGTCATCGCGACAGCAGCAGCGTCTCGCTTAGTCGCTCCAGAGCCAGTTCTCGCCCAGGGCTTCCCGAAGTAGGAGCGGTAGGAGACATCTCAGCGTCTCGGCTTTTCCCGGCTCGCGACTTTTATCAGACAGAGGATGAGGAATATTACGACGCTGCTGTTCGCGATGGTCGCGATTGTGTCCGTTGTAGTTGCGGCTCCCAAGACAAGGAAAGGTGAGTAGAAATTGTTATCGCGCTTACTTTCTCCGAGCAAGTCAGCGCTTTTTCAATTACCGAATCCTTTTTTTTTTTTGTAAAGAGCGCGGCTCTGATCAGACTTGATAGGCAGTGCCTTGTTTAGAGCTCGTTTTATACTTTGTACCACATTGAATGCGTGGTATCGATGTTCGCTTCAACTGCCGTTTTGCTGAGAGAAGAAATTGACATTATCTGTAGTATATTTGAAACAGTTCCCTTTTCGGATCCGTAAGATTAACAACTCGCGTCAGTTATACGTCAACGACTCATGCAACAGACTGCGTTGAGCCTCCTGTATCACGCCAAAAGCCTTTAGAGGCATTTTGCGCTTCACGCAACCTTGTATAAGGCTTTAGTAGACGTTCCAGCTTTCGTATTTTCCTGTTCTTACTAGACACGACACAGTCACAGGAACAATTTTTTTGATGACAAGTACAGCATATTGTTCTACGAAGCTCAGAGCGTATTCCCGACATAGTAAGTCGTAATACAGATTATACGATTATTTACTCTAGGCAAGTAAATCTGTTTCAGGCCCTTTGTTTGCTCAGTGTGAATGTCGGCGCACGAGGATATGCCATAAATGTTAGTGCGATCCAGGTAAATATCGGCCATTCACGGTGTATGGGTCAGGAGAAGTGCGCTATTATACATTTGGCAGTAGAAGTCCTCTTGCTGAGAACGTCCGAGGTTGGAGGGGGGGGGGGGTGCATTTCTTTTCATCCTATCTTCACTGGAAGATAGGTTCAGTACTGCAACTTTTATACTTTCTTTTTCAGCACGAAAGAATAACAATATATTTTGGTTGTCAAACGTAAAAGGAGAATGATTACGAAGTTAAGCGTTTCCGTTCATTTTTAATTTGTTCATTAATTATATTCGAACTTAGAACCATAGCATTTGCAAGTATTAAAACCAAAAGTTGTTCATCTATGATCACTGGAGTTTTCCTTCGTATTTAACTTGAAAACAGTCATAAAACTCCACTTGTATTCTAGCGGGGTAACTTCATCCAGACTTAATTAAGAACATCGATTTCAAGTTTCACCGAACGCACCCCTGAATATTTGCTTGCGACGCTTTTTAGACCATCACGTTCCCGCCTGGCTAACTCCATGTTGTAGCACCAGCTTAAAACTGTCTTTTCTTTAATTTTTTACTTTTAGTAATTACTAGGTGTTGCTCACTGTGCTAACCAAAAGGAGATGAATAGCGTACTGAAGATGTCTTGGCCTGGCGATCTCAGGATCAGCAGTAACACTTATCTTGAAAACGCTGTATATAGCAACTATACGCGCAATAAAAACCACACTTACTTTGCCCACGTGGCTCATAATCGTTTGAAAAATTTTTGCCGGCAGTGGCCCAGGACTATATGGTTCGCGAAACGGATTGACGATGAAACTATCGCGGTGAATAAGTACGCTTTGGCGAACAATACCCCGGTTCGCCAAACAAGTGTTTGAGAAATTTTGAAGACAAGTCGGATCTAATTAAACCTAACATCTCGAATCTATGACTGATGCGGCCCGCATGCAGACAGACATCTAAGTGCTTGGGTGCAGATGACTTGTATAAGCAATGACTGAGTGTCGCTACACGTCTTCCCTCAGAGCATGGTTGAGCGGATAACAGCCAATTTCGCCTCAATGATAGGACATTCGCCGGGACATTGAACTAAATAATACGCATCCTGTGCAGTGACTCTTGGAACTGCATAAACAAAAGAAGTTTTGCAGTAGGCCTACTCTGCATGAGATATGAGCGTCAGCTTACGGTAAGATATACGTCTCCATTTTAGCTCCCTACCATTCGCATATTAAATGACAGCGTTAAGCTCCCGTCCAGCGCGGAAACCGCCGTGATTGTCGGCGTTGGTGTGTCGAGAAAATTCTGATTGGTCGATAAGGTCGTGACGTCACACGTCAGGCTGTGGATTGAAAATGATTAAAACAAGAGTGACATGGTCGTTACGACGTAATTTGACTGAAACGTCAATATTACAGTTAAGGATGTAAAGCTAAATAAATACGCTGAAAAGAAAATTGGAATTAATGACAGGGAATTGAACCCATGATCCTTCGGTTGCTACTCCTACGCCATTTAGGCACGTTCGTTAGGCTTGGCAAAAGAGAGACCTTGTGTATGTTGTGGTTCCAAATATGACTATTAATCCACGCTAACGAGTGCGTGTAATTTTAAGGAGGTATTATAAGGTAAGAAAGTAGCACATAATCATTAACGCTGCCTCGACATACCCTTAATGTGGAGCTTAAGTGTTCGCCTAACTTTTTTTCATATATGGCTCAAATTAAATCAAAATTTTATATACATAACGCGCACGTTAGGTGATACCTGTTAATTACTGGAGTTATGCTGCGTAACTTTTCCCCATGTTTCAGCAGTTTTTTTCTCTGCACATCTAGAAAAATTTTCGCGGGAAGAAAAAGTTTCAAGACAGGCGCAGACCTAGTCTCTCGCATTCTTCCCATTTGCGCGTACGTTCCATCTTAGCAATGCGCTACACAGCCCGAGAAAGTCAGTTCTCCGCTCAAATGATTCGTGGCAGCCCCAATCTTTCAGCGCCGGGCAGCTTCGCCCAGACTCGCGGGTAGAAAGACTGCGTCCTCGTGGCTCGTTTAACCAGACGCTCCCTGTCTCGCGAATCGTGGCCACCTGAAATCGTTCCCGAAGCCGGAATGCCTCCCGCGACAGCGGCGACACATATGATAGCCGCTGCCGGCCCGAAACCGGTCCCCGTGAACCGCACGTCGCGTAGTTTGAGCACGTGTGCAAACTGAGCGAAATATAAAAACAAAAGCAACTGGTAGAGTGCTCGTATGATGGGGGGGGGGGGGGGGGGAGCTGAGGCGCAGAGACAAGTTCCTCGTGTAGGCGTGCTATCGGAAGCCCACTTCGAACCAAACGCGCACGTTTCGGTCATCTGGTATTACTCCGACGGAAGCTGTCTTACGCAACGTCCTCACTGATAGCGCGTGCTGCCGGCCGTGTCGCTCTCATTCGTTGTTCGGATGTAGGAATCGGATTGGCCGCCTTGTCACTGGCTGCGAGATGCAGTGGAGTTCGCTTAATGTTGTCGCACCGAGACTAATAACAAAGAAGCAATTCCGGAAGGCCGGTGCAACCAGTTCCCAGTTTACGCCATCGTGTTTTGCGTAACTGAGAGATCACATTTTGTGGTTTCAACTGTTAGTTCATGCTCCCAGAATTACGTTCCTTTGCTTCATAGAGCCATTAGAGAACTTGAATAACGGAGTTAGACGTTTTCCTCAGTACGTGAAAAAAAAAAAATGATCCTGATTTTGGGAAGGATATCTCAAAGATTAGCATCAACAACTTTTGGGAACGTTCACTGTTGGAAGTTAATTGCTGTTCCAGCTTTTTTTTTTTTGCGGAGTCGGTTGGTACTGACCGCCTTCTTTATCTAATTGTTTTCTCTAACTTGCACTACCTTGAAATTCGCGATGCCTAACGACAAGAAAATGCGAGCAGTACGGCAATTAACCGAATCGTTACATGAAGCTGTGTTCGAACTTGGTGCATATTGTTTAACTTTTTCATACTTGTGAAAGGTTTGATTTATGATATATGATTTATGGGGGTTTAACGTCCCAAAGCGACTCAGGCTATGACTTGTGAAATGACGCTGTCTCTAACTACTTGAGGGTTAGATATAGCGCATACCAGTTGTTTCACCTAAGATGTTCTGTAATTTTTATTAATAGGCTTTTTGAGTTAGAAGAGCGTTTTTTCTGCACAGCATTGTCAGGAGTGTAGCGCATCAGAATAGAGCCAAGACGCGTCAACTGGTTAACTAATATTAAGGAGTTTACCTTTGTAACTATTAATGTTAGTCTCCTTAATTACAGTAAGTAATATATTAGTTTCTAAATTAAGAACACGTAGTTACCCTTGGCGCTATGGTGCAGCAAACATTGTCCACATCGCGGCAAAATGCATGCGCTTTCGATTAGCTTGCCGGCAAAGCAACCCCTACAGTGCGCTTAACTCATCGGGATAGCCAAAATTTGTGGGGCCACAGCGCCGAGGGTGACTACGTTTTGGAAATTCAAAAACTGATATGGATATTACTTATAAGTGGGATACATGCCTACCAACAAATAATGAGAGCAACGGTAATAGTTAAAAAAGTTAATTATTAAATTTGCTTTAACCAACCTACTAGTTAGCACGTGTCACTTGTATTCTCATGCGCTGCATCGCTGGCAATGCTATGCTCCAAAAAGCTCTCTTAAAATTGAAAAAAAAAACATTGTTTGAAAATTGCGGAACTTCATAGGCGAAACACCCGGTATGTATACTCGAATGAAGCTTGAGTTCTGGAAATGAATTTTTAGCGCGCTGCGGTTAAGTGACTTAGTTGTATTTCGTATGGATGCACATGTTCGCATCAATCTTTTTGTTAACCGCTCGGTCTTTCCTGTGCCACTAAATCTCCCTCTCTATAACTGTGTGTGTGCCTGATATGATTCCTCAATCTGAACAACTTAAACTCTTTCGCTTGAGTTTAATTGTGTCTTCCCTCAATTGCTTCTATTGTTGAGCTCTTATACCGCTTACACTAGAAGCTCTTAATAGCATTCGGGAGGGCGAGTCCCCTTGGAACTGCGGCTTTTTTTATATTCTTCTCAGTATTACAAAATATGAATGGTGCGAAAATTCACCTATACCCGGAAAAGCTGGCCTATCCACAAAATGTGCGCAGGTGCAATGATAAAGAAGTCGTAAATCCGGGGTAACACTTATATGCAACGGACGTCACATGACGCGACTGTCTTAAGAAAGCCAGTGTGGCCAACTTTAGCGACCTCCAACGAGCAAAGAACGAGTTGTGCTAAAGTATAAAAAACAGCAAGATAAAATGACGTCTCGCGTGCATAGGCGTTAAAGGTCAAAATGAACGCGTAGTGTTTGTAACGTTATAGGTGCTGAGTTTCGCTGTGTGATCGGTGAAGATGTTGTCCTGCAGTCATCGACATTAACCGCTCGCTATCCAAGGGTGTTGTAAAGAAGTCCCAGTGACAGCCACAATTTACTTTAGAAACGAACTTATATATTATAATATTAACAGATGGCTCTTGGCGGTGCAAGGCCCGATTGAGTGGACATAAAGTGCACTGGACCGTAGGGCTCTAGACTAAATTAGAAGGCCTCAACTATCTTTAAATAAGAACAAGGCCGTTATTGTATTTCGTTTCCATTTAAACGTGCGCGCCGCGGCCTGGGAACCGAACCCTTCGTATGCTGTTTAAAAGCAGAGTGCCATATTGGCTATTCTCACGAAATCCACGCCGCGATGCATCGGAACCGCGAATTAGTCTGAGAAAGTTTTGGGTTTGGTGTTAGGATGTTTAATGTCCCATACTGACTCAGGCTATGAGGGACGCCTAAATGAAGGGCTCTGGATAATTTTGAGCACCTGGGCTTCATTAGCGTGCTCTGATATGGCACGGTACAGGGTCCTCCAGCGTTTCGCCTTCATCGAAATTCGACCGCCGCAGTGTCCAAAGATATATGAGACAGATACTGCGCCATTTCCTTTCCCCCAAAACCAATTATTATTATTATTTAAGCCGTTATCGAACCCACGTCTTTCGGGTCAGCAGCCGAGCGCCACAACCACTCAGCCACCGCTGCGGCGGTAGTCGATAGGGCGGTTCACATGCAAGCGAATTGACGAACAGAGCGAACAGCGGCGCAGCGCTGCGAAGCGGTTCGCGAGCTTTCGTTTCACATGCGCGTTTCCCACCGCCGCGAAAACCAATGTTGCTGGCAAAAGATATGCGCCTGCAACCAGTTTTGGTTGCCTGCAAACACAAAAAGGCGTAATATATAAGCCCTATTTTGTCATTTCTTTTCACAGTTTATTTAAATAAATATAATTCATGCGTTTTAAGCTCTAAACAGCACTTTATACAATTTCTTTTTAAACAAAAGTTCGTACGTGCGGCGTACAAACTCGCGTGGCAACGCCGAGCCGTCATTGGTTGAGATGCGGTGGTGCCGCGTCGCCGCCGCGAAAATTTCCAACTCGCCCGAACCTAGCCGCTCCAGCCGCTGGATTGATTGATTGTAAAACATTTCTTGCGTCGAGAGCAGATTGCAGGAGACACACTAGATGGCCGCTAGCCCATGGCTGGCGGCGACCTCATTGGCCCGCTCGATTGCCCGTACTTGAATGTTAGGGTCCGAGCTGGCCAGCACGGCCTCCCACCGCTCGGGAGAAGGGAGCTGTATCAACTCCGCCGGAGGCGGATCATTTGCGCAGTTCCAGAGAATGTGGTCGTATGTGGCCCTTTCACCGCATTTATGGCAGTTTGGGTCGTACTGGCCAGGGTACATGAGGGCAAGCCGCTGGAGCTTCCTCCGCCGCTTGAGAGATGGTATATTCGCCGCGGCGGCGGAATTCGCGAGCGGTTCGCTTGCATGTGAAAGAGGCTTAAGAAGGATCGGCGCGAAAGACCGCGCTTGATCTGGGTATAGTTCTGTTTTTGTTTATTTGTGCAGCTTTGTTTCTTAGAGCCGGCTAAGCCCGAAACACATGCTAACTTGCTCAGGGTAGAGCTTACTCAAACTATACCACTTATTTCACTATCAACTCCGTAACGTTTGCGGGGTGATACCCAAAACAGTTGCTGTCACGGACTTACTGCACTGCGTTAAATGTCTAAGAAATCCTTTTTGTTTACTTTATACTCCATAAACTTTACTCTCGTCGGTATTGCAGATGCCTTGCAATGAAGTTCGTGTTTACTTCACGATTCTCAGTCAAAAATAAATTCACAAAAGAGGTGTAATATCAGTATGTGTCGGCAGTGCAGCAGCATTAGCATCTGTTGGGGCCTTAGCGGAAGTAAGGCAACTTCCGGTCTGATGACGGCGCATTCCTCCAACCAATGGGAATGTTCCCGTCTAGTGACGCCACTTCCCTCCAGCTAATAACGGAGCTGTGGCCTGGTGACGCCATTTCCTTCTAGCCAATGAACGACGTATTTTAGCGCCATGGGGTTTTTAAGGCTATAGCATTAAAAAAAAAAGTCTAGTTGATCCTGACGTAAAATCTACAACTAGAAGCGAAGCTTGTCTGCAACAAGTTCAAAAAGTTACATGGATAAACGACGAACCATTGAAAAGGAGCGACTCCTTGATACTGTCAGGTTCAGTACTGCTTCAATGCTTTGGGATCTTCTATGTGCGATCCAACGCTACGGCTGAGCATATAAGGTGCTCGTCAGATGATTCTCGCTCGGGCATCTGCGTTGATATAGCGGTGAAAATAAAAAAAAAACGTGAACTGAGATGCGAGTCGCTGGTACAGAACTCCGGGGGGTCGGAACTAACACATAACCCTACCTACCCACCGCGATGCCTTTGCGTGTAATAATAATAATAATTGGTTTTTTGGGGAAAGGAAATGGCGCAGTATCTGTCTCATATATCTTTGGACACCTGAACCGCGCCGTAAGGGAAGGGATAAAGGAGGGAGTGAAAGAAGAAACGAAGAATAGTTGCCGTAGTGGAGGGCTCCGGAGTAATTTCGACCACCTGGGGATCTTTAACGTGCACTGACATCGCACAGCACACGGGCGCCTTAGCGTTTTTCCTCCATAAAAACGCAGCCGCCGCGGTCGGGTTCGAACCCGGGAACTCCGGATCAGTAGTCGAGCGCCCTAACCACTGAGCCACCGCGGCGGGATGGAATCCAGTAAGGAAAAAAAAAAGATTTTTGAGGAAAGGAAATGCGCAGTATCTGTCTCAAACATCTCGGTGGACACCTGAACCGCGCCGTAAGGGAAGGGAAAAAGAAGGGAGTGAAAGAAGAGAAAGGTGCCATAGTGGAGGTCTCCGGAATAATTTCGACCACCTGGGGATCTATAACGTGCACTGACATCGCACAGAAGACGGACGCCTTCTGTGTTTCACAATTTCTTGTATGCCCGCAGACGACCCAGTGACCACCGCCGACCCCAAGGCGTGTCCCGGCTGGGAGCAGTGGCAGGACTGTTCCGGCGACGACTGCCGGGAGCTGAGCTGCGACAGCCCCATCTCGGGCCTGGACTGCAAGGACTGCACAAGCGGATGCTACTGCGGTGACGGATACTTCCGAAACCACCAGGGAGAATGCGTCAACTGGGACCACTGCGCAAGGGAATAATAAACACACACCACTCCTATTTCTCCCGTTCCACGCTTTACCCTTTACTGCCTCTCCGCGCAGTTGGACTCCATGCCCAGCAATTCTGGACAAAAGCATTTTCGAGCATAAAATTGTTTATGAACCCAATTTTTTCATATAGTGTAAGATTTCACTATAACAATCATATGGATCACCCGACGGCAGTCTTGAGTTTCTTCCTTTATTAAAGTTTTTGCTATCGTCAAAAGCGTTCCCTGTTGGTTTTCTATGGGAGCCTTCATTGTTCGATGCGACAGATGGAAACACTTTAAAAGAAACATTTTTCTACATATCACAAGAATTCGCCATTAGCTTCATTGCTTCTCTACGAGTATCTTACAATTTTTACGATTTCCGAATTTCTGTCCGGAATTGCTGAACTTGTCTGGACAGAAACATTTTTGAGCGAGATACCTTTTATTAACCCATTTTTTTCATATAATGCAAGATTTCACTACAACAATCAATATATCCGCAGATAACCCGATGTAAGTCTTGAATTTTTTCCTATGTATGTTTTTTCTGCCGTCAAAACCGTTTTCCATTAATTTTCTATGGTAGTCCTAACTTGAACTTGAACTTGATCTTTATTTACTAGAAAGGCTAGTGGGTCACCTGGGCTAAAAGCTGTAATCAAACAGCTTGACGAGGCCCAGGCAACTCTTACAAGGCAGCATAGACGAGACCACTAAATAATAACAGTACTAATTATAACGATGAAAAAAGGTTAACATGAAATATTCAGCTCTACAAAAAATAAGAAACACTTACAAGTAGGTCAGTAGCAAATATGTACACAAATACTGCATTTTTTTTTGTTACAGATTCACACAAATCGCATGAATAATGAGAAGGCATCTTCGTGAGTAATTTGAAGGAAACTGTGAAAGAATAACTATGAAACACTGTAGCGAAAAACTGCATTACAAAATTTGAAAAAAAGCTGTAGCAGTTGAACAGGTGTTAAACATTTGATGTGTTGATATTTGTTTAATACGGGCGGAAGATTGTGACGTGAAGACTGGAGCTTGTAATCGGTGCGGAAAAAGGGTACGAGCCGTGTGTCTTTACTGCGTGTGTTTAGGATGTTAGTGTGATGCTGCAATGGACCAGTAATTGCCAAAAGTGACCGAAAGCTGACAGGTGAAAAGTAATGTGAGCGTAAGAGCCTCTATTCATACATGCAGTTTACATGAAGAATTTTGTACTGCTGGAAAAAAATGTAGGGTGGAAGATAGATAATCTAGACAAAACATATGACGAATAGCCTTTCTTTTGTAGCACGAGAATTTTGTTCAGGTTCTATTTAATTGTTGTACGCACACCAAGCTGCAGTAATTAATTTGTGAGGCAAACAAAGCGTAATATATTTGAAGTTTTATTTTTACCGGAAGAATAGCCCGTGTACAGGATATTTCCCCAGTTGCAGGGGAAAGCTTCTTACATATTTTCTCAACGTGTGAATACCATGTTAAATATGAGGAGAATGTAACGCCAAGAATGTTGTGACGCTCAACCACTTCAGTATCCTGTCCATCAAATTTAGTTGGTTGATCTAAAACGAATACTTTATTTCGAGCCCGGAAAAGCATGACCTGGGTTTTTCAGGATTGATTTTAAACTGATTTGATTGTTACCAATGACCAGTTTTTTCAAACAAATGATTACATCTGATCACTAAATTATTTGCATCGGTACCTGAAAGGAGAATATTGCAGTTATCAGCATATATAACGAAATTAACTGCAGTGTCGACACAAACTATGTCGTTAATGAACAGATTAAATAAAAGAGGACCTAACACGCTCCCTTGCGGGACGCCATTTAATATCTGTGATGGGGATGACATTCGATTGTTAATACATACGCATTGTGATCTGTTTTCCAAATATGACTTGAATAGCTGAAGAGGTTTAACACGAACGCCATTTATTAAGAGTTTTCCAGTTAAAATATCATGATGAAGAGAGTCAAAAGCCTTGCTAAAGTCTATAAACAACCCAAGGGTAATTTGTCGGTTTTCAACATTTTGGATAATGTGTTCTTTTAGCGTCAGGGGTGCTGACTCTGTTGACCTTCCCTTTCTGAAACCATACTGCGGATCTGAAATAAGGCCTATCTTATTGAAAAAGTTATTTAATCTCGTGTATAAAATTTTCTCAAAGCCCTTTGAGAGAACTACTCGATGCAATCGCTGGAACCACTAAAAAAATATTTTCTACATATCAGAAGAATGGGCCATTTCCTGCAATGTTTCCTTAACGGTGTATTGCGATTCTCCGGTTTTCGAAATTTTTGTCTGAAAATTTTGGACATGTTTGTACTATGGGTGATTTCGGTGAGTGATGGTTTCAAGAGAGGATCGTAAAATTCACCGAAATCACGGTAAGTTTGTTGGAGAAGTACTCAGAAACTTCGCGTAATGAAGATACAGATCTGAAATGAAAGGTTTGACAGGAACTCCTCTGTTAGTGAATAAATCATGTCGTAGAAGTATCGCAGGCGAGCCACCACGTAATGAAGGAAATGAATCCAAGTTTGATGATATGTTTTTTGTGTTATGAGGCAAGCAGCTGTGGTATAAAGGGGGTAGATTGCTTTCGGTACGATTCAGGGCATGCGCCTTCGTATGGATGCTGAGAGGTTCCAGGCCGAGTCTCGCTGCATTGTTTTTTATTTTTCCAATAACATTTGCCCTGCCCCAGGCGATGTCATGGCTGGAGGAGACCAGATGTTCCTCAAGCGCATTTTTTTGCCACGCGATATCCGTCGACCTCTATGTAGGGCTGCTTCCCGGTGTCACCGATATACTTCATCGTCATCACCAGCCTTACTGCACCCACTGCAGGGCAAAGGCCTCTCCCATGTCTCTCCAACTAACCCTCTCCTTTGCCAGCTGCGCCCACCCTATGCCTGCAAACTTCCTAATCTCATCCGCCCACCTAACCTTCTGCCGGCCCCTGCTACGCTTACTTTCTCTTGGAATCCACTCCGTTACCCTTAAGGACCAGCGGTTACCTTGCCTTCGCATTACATGCCCTACCCAGGCCCATTTCTTCCTCTTGATTTCGACTAGCAAGTCATTAACCCGCGTTTGTTCCCTCACCGACTCTGCCCGCTTCCAGTCCCTTAACGTTACACCTGTCATTTTTCGTTCCATGGCTCGCTGCGTTGTCCTTAACTTAAGCTGAACCCATTTACACATATACCCATATACATACGCTTACAAACAGAGCAAGATATATGTGACAGCCGCGAACTCCTCACTTTTTATTTTGTCTTTCAATGTAACCACTGCGTGCGTAAGCTTCGACGCAGGGACCCGTGATGTCGACTTTGTACGATTGAAACATCGGAGACAAGCTTTCGCTTACGCCGGGGTCACACGGTTTCGGGATCCTTTTTCTTTTCTCTTGTCAGCAGGTTGTGGTGCTTCATTAGCTATCTGATTTTCTTTGACCCGTGCATACTAACTAGGATAGCCCGAAGACAGCAGGTCGCGAAGTATGGTGGCCAGATTAGGCGCTTTTTTCATTATTCTCCGTGGTTGGGTAGAGATTCTCCGCACAGCGCAGAAATGGAACAACCAACGACTTCTTGTCAGAGGCCGGGAGCATGGAACTCAAATTAACCAACAGCATTCGTGAAAAATACACTGTCCAAGGGATTTGATTCTAAGTTATGTAGCGGGGCTGTCGAGCACATTTCACTGTCCTAAGCTTCGGAAGATTGAAGACACGTGTCCGCCTCGTCTTCGATAGACTAAGGTCACTGAGGATGCAAAAGGGACGCGCTGCAGAACTTAGATGGAGACCATGGGGCTGCATATTCTTGACAAAGGCTGTACATGCCGCTGTGTGTGTACTTTCCGAATACACTAGATAACATTACAGCGCCATCAAGATTTATTGCGATGTCTAGGAATAATAGACAGCTGTCAAGTTCTTCCCCTGTCGTGAATTGTGTGGCCGGTGTTATACTTTTTAGGTGCTGCAGGAATGCTCTAAATGTTAATTTCATAAACATATTAATCTAGAAAAAGGTCAATTAGAGCCATAGAATTATTAAAGCATAGAGAAAGTACGCACTCTTTCCGAGACCGCAACGGAATATTGAGGGTTGACCAGCTTTACAAGCCCAAGCTTGCGATGTACATGCATACGGAAATAAGAAAAGATCGTCAGAAATTTCAACTAACTTTCATGGTAACTAATCAGTTCTTTGATCTTAGAGCGAGAATTTACAGAGTACCGAAGCTGCAAACAAATTAGGGGGACCATAGTCCGAAAGACCAAATACATATGCTTTTGAATAACAATAAGGATCCTATGACAATAATTGAACGGTACTCGTAAGCAGCTGCTTTTTAACGCTGGTTTGGCCGAAACAACGCTCTTTTAGGCTTATCGATTGCACTTACCGTTTTAACCGAGGAATGAAATACACCCGCTTTCAAAACATGCATTGGGTGGTTTCAGTATTTTTTTCTCGTTTCATTCTTTATGACCGCAGCGGTAGCCTAATGGTTTGAGCATCCACCTCGCATGTGGCAGGTGCAGGGTTCGAACCCCAGTGCCGCCGGGTACCCACCGGTGATAAAATGAGTACAAGCTTTCCCCTGCCTGGTGCTCGGCTTCTTTAGTGTGAAATGCTTGGGAAGTGGGTTTCTGACTCCACCTTGAGAAAAAGAAAAATACCTTGTGTCATGACGTTCTTTGGTCAAAGCTGCCCTCGTGCCATAGAAATTCATCATCATCGTTTCATTTGTTCTGTGCAGTTGTGTCTGTGTGCCGAGAAGTAAGACGACGATATTGTAAGTGTTATTAACTTTGTTTCCTTCTTATCTGCTGCTTTATATGTGCGTTTTGTCTATATGCTCTCGATGTATGCTTTTACTTTTTTTTTCTCCTTCATGTGAATAGAAGTTGATTTGTGTATCTTGTTGTATACCGCCGTTTCCTCTGCGTACAGTCTGTATGTGGTCCCGGACCCAGTCAGGTGCGAGTACGCGCATTTTGTGTGGGGCTCTATTGTTTATTGTACACGAAAACTAAGAACACAAATAAAGAAACAAACATCGAAACAGTCATCCACGTACCGAAGGAAGATCTTTCTACGTAAAATGAAGCTGGAGAGGGCGGAAGACTACAGAGTCTTGATCGGCAAATTTGCAAATGCGACAGAAATCAGTGTCCCATAGCCGTAGCATAGACCTGTTTAAAAATTTTCATCTAGAAGGTTAGGTGCACCCTGGACAGACAGAACAGCAGAAGTCTGCTGAAGCCTGGAACGTCAAAAGGTGTTCTTTCGGGTAGAGTTGCGTCCGTGCAAAATTTCACGGCTAGGTCAATTGGCTCGCTCGTAAAAGATACCCTTCGCCAAGATCCGCATCTGCGTTACACGACAATGTGAGGATTTTACAGTTCAGAACCTATAGCATAGGCCAAAAAAGGAACTTTGCACTGCAGCTTCATCCCTGGGACTACTAGTTTAAAATCGTGTCGACGTCGGGTTCTTCTGCAGCAAGCACTTTCGCAATGTTCCGGCTTCAATATCACTTCAACTCCAAAGCTTTATAACGTAGCAACGCAGCAACGGCGGCAAAGGCGGCCATGTCATATAGTATGTGCTAACGGCGGGAGCTTCCAAGAGGTAGGCATTCAGCAGCGGCTGAAAGCTGAAGAGCGCCATCTCAGACGTTGTAGCCAGACATAGAACACTTCGGGCGGGCCTTTGTCGCCAACCTTTGAGCATGCACCCCTCTCAAAGAAGAAACCGTGCAGTAACGATGAAACTGTATGTCGTGTCGACCACGCTCCTAATCTACGCTGCTGTTTGAAGCAACTACGGTTAAGGATTACTGAAGAGGTAATTATTGTTCGACCATTACAATATCGCATGGAAGTCTTCTTTTATGCGCACACAGCTTCATTAAGCCGTTGTCTGCTTCATCGGCCCAAGGGCGCTAGTATCAACAACGCTGCACGGTTTTAGGAGAAACACAACGTAACTGTTGCTGCGGCGCTCTCAAAGGAAAAGTGATCTTGTTTTTGGTTGTGTTTCTTTAGCGTCACCACCTGGTGGCGTGAAGCAATAACCCACGCGGGCACTCTTTTCAACGTTTTCAGGACGAGAAGGCCTATGCATCCGCGCGTCAACGGCTTAACGAGTTTTCTCCGCAGGCAGGTTCCTGCGACCGCGGTAAAAAAAAAAAAAAAAACGTTTTTTTTATTCCTTCACTGTATCCAGCGTAGGAACGTGCAAGAACTCGTGTTTTTATATTCAAAGTTGTGGGTCGTCTCTTTTTCAACGAAACCTGTCGGAGATGTTGAGACTAACGGGAAAGCGATTTCGAATTCGCGAGGGTTCCCGCTGTACGTGAATATTTATACGGTGGTGTTCTGAGGGAGAACACGTCAGAAAACGGCGTGTTTACCAGGTTTTGGAGCAGTATGTCCTAAAGCTGAACCTTGTAAGCAAGAGGAAAAACAGCGTACGGTTTCTTAAAATATACAGCTCTGGACAGGTGTCGGTATTCTCTACCGCGTGCGTATCCAAGTCATAACCCTGCTGTTGCCTTCCAAATACGGGGTGAGGGCAAGTGCGCGGAGCGAGAGAGAATGAAGAACTAAAAAGACTAAAGACCGACATGTGGTACTTCTCGTTGTCGAGTTATTTGTACAGGCTTGCAAGGTTAATGTCGAATGGACAACTAATGCTTCGCCACATCTCCTCCAGGGATCTGACACTTGCTTGACGTGTCTTGGTCGAGTCTTATTTTGTTGCAGAACTCGGCAGTGTCCTTGTTATACACCCTAGATCCCGTCAAAGTTGACTACTAGCGTTGTCACCATTCGTTGCGGCTACGAAGTCCTCGCCTTGAGTGCAGCTGTTTATGCGTTTAGATACATACCTGTCAAGAGCCAGTTGACGAGATAGTTGGTTCTGCATGGCGAATGCACAGCGCAAGGTACAAGTCGAGGGTCAGAAACAGGACGACACACAAGGGTGCTATAAACTGAGTTTTATTTCGGAGGCACAAACAATAGGTAGTTGAAGAAGGCGGCGGTGCATCAAGAAAGTGCTGCGCGGTCACTGGAATTCAGACTATTCATGTTAACGAGCACAAAATGAGTTATAATAAATGAACACGTTCAAATCCATAAAAGCGGTCAAATCGATAAAAGCCATGAGGTGTAATGGAGTGCAAACAACAACAAAAACGGTTAAAACGAAATGTAGAGCTTAAAACGGGACAACAGGGGCTATAAAAAACGAAACAGCCTTTTTTGGCCAATCTTAGTAACTAGTGGCCCTATGGCCGCTAGCCACTTCATGCTAACTCCTCCCCCCTTAAAAAAAACAAATTAGTTGAAGTAATAGCACCTGAAAGGCGCGGGTTTGATCCCTACCGTGGTGGTCGAATTTCGGTGGAGGCGAAATATAGAGGCCCGTGTTAAGTGCTATGTCAGTGCACGTTAAAGAACCTCAGGTGGTCAAAATTTCCGGAGTTCTTCACTACGGCGTCCCTCATAGCCTGAGTGGCTTTGGGACCTTAAACCCCCATAAACCAATAAACCAATCAAGTGATAGCTCACTTTACACAATTGTACGGACTTTTAGGAAAGTGTACATTGTTTTTACCATAATGTAATGCCGCCGGGCACATGTAGAATGATGCACGGCTCTTCTGGGGTGAAATGCTTGGGAAAGGCTCTTTGTCCAATACCCCCCCCCCCCCCCCCCCCCCCTTCTCGGCGGATTGTCAGTCCTCGAGTGACTGAAATCCGACTTGTGCGCGTAAAGCCCATTGCGGTTTCTTTCACAGCCTTTTTTTGACAAGGCTTAGTGTCAACACCCACTCCCGTCAACTTCTAATCGCTGACGTTTATTATGCAGCAGGTGATGTTCGTACGGCCCTCGCAATCAGAAATAATTGCTCATACGTGCGTATTAACACCGACACAACAATCTACTCGGGTGTCGGCATACCCTGACAAGCGTCTGATTTCGCAACTGGTAAGAAACTCGCTTCGTCGAAACGCAATTAAGTTCCATTCAACTCCCCAGACATGAGCTGACAAATATTCGAAGCGAGTGCGGATGTCGGCGTGCACCCAACGCGCCTGTGTTTGCGTTCACGAACAAGAGCCCAATCCTGAGCCGCGGTTCAAGCGACACGCTGACACCTCGCTTTCTCGTAAAACGGGGGCGCCACTCGCGCGTCGTGCCTCGACGCTTAATGCGAAAGCTTGTGTTGATCGCTTTCCGAGACTCGCAATTGGTTTTCCGACTACCCGTTTTCTGCAGCTTGCCGAGGCTTCTGGTTGATGCCACGGAGGAAAGGAAAGAAGGATAGGAAGGGGGGGGGGGGGTTGTGTGGGATTTGGTTCTGATGGCCGCGAAGCTTTGAACTTTACCCCACGCGCTTGCTTTTTAGCGCCACAGTTGCTCGAAAGCAGCTGCGTAAGATAGAGCTCCGGGGACTTTGTTGAGGCTCGTATAAGTACTCCAACGTCACCCAGATTGGGTCTTGAGCTGTTTCTGGCTTGGGTTTACATCAACGAGCCCAGAGACTCTCCACGACTCGGGATGAGGTCCTATGTTCTTACCGGTCTTCTCGTGCTTGTCGTTTGCTGTAAGTTTCTTAATTTGATGCTTTTTATGTTACCTTCTAAGCAAGGGCACTTTAGGCTGACGTTCAGAACTACCTTTGATGTGTAATATTGCACAAAAACGTAGTATTAAGTTGCTGTCGCAAATTCCTTGCCTAAATTGACATATGAAGAGAGGAAAACATTCTACCTGGATCCAGATGCTAAAAATAAGAGATAATAAGATGATAATAATTAGAATTGACGGGAACGTCTAGTATGCAATAACTGGCAGGAATTTTAACAGAGAATCTGTCGTTCAGTGTTAGAGGTTCATAAATAATACGGTGAACCCTTAGAACTTATTTTACGGATGTCCCGCTCCTAGAATAGCAGTAATAGAGGTGCCAGTACTTGTTATGACGCAGACAACTTATTTAGTGCTTTAGCTCGGCCTTTTCAACGCAACAAATTTTAAGTGTGCTTGCTGAAGTATACTTATATCAGCAACTGATGCTGTGCCTAAAGTTCTTGTGTGAACGACTGGTATGTAATGTGCTGCAAGGCCGAACAAAGAATTCCAGCTGAGTTCCATTGTATTAGCCTTGTAGCGCAGGGCGCAGGAGTATATTGCACAAATGTATATTGTACAGTGAAAAGATTCGCGGCAATATGTACGAGGCACACTATATTGGTGTAGTTTTTCGCGTGCGCATAATCTGAGAAACACGAGGCTGTACAGGTATGCGATGTCTGCGATGTTGTCGTGACGTAGAAGGGTATCAAATCTAAATTTATCAAATCTATCATGTCTAAAGACTTGCGCCCAACAAACTCTTACGAACAAGAATTCATATCCTTCAGTTCGGGTGCTTTCAAGCCAGAAAGCCCCAAAACTGCAATAACAAAATGTGCCGTGCAGACCTAAACATTGTGCTTGAAATTAGCACCTTCGCAATTGACTCAGTTTTATATAAACACACAAAAGCATGTCATCTTCTACAGTAGTAATGACATAAATAGTAGCGTAGCTAAAAACAGCTTCCTCTCTGTCTGCCAGTAAATAAAGCAGCATAATGTTTGTACACCGTGCTTCTGTGCCTTTTTGCAGGACTATAAATTATAAACATGAATTACCAGCCACCCAAAACAGAACGCTGTTTATCATTTACAGTTTTTCCTGAAAGACGGTGCTGTTTAACATTTGCATAGACGTGCGCGGGACATACAACGGTAGCCATTTTACAGTAAGCCAGGATGTTAAAAAGGCTGTCATCAAAGTGCCTGTCTCACTTGTCGTGTTTTCCTTCCGCCAGGTGTCGTCGAAAGCAGAGTCGCACTTCAGTAAGTATGTTCGATTTATTAGAGCTCGAAATAAATGTCTCACAGCAGCAGTGGTGGCATAAGCAGTATGAGACAAACTCCTGAAATGTAAGACACTAACCTGCTCACTGACACTAAACTCCGGTGGCCGAAATTTCCGGAGCCCTTCACTGCGGCGTCTCTCATAGCCTGAGTCGCTTTCGGTCGTTAAACCCCCATAAACCTAAACTAATCATTTCCGTGTTGGTTTGCTTGACTGGCTGTAAAGATCACAGACATGCACTTCACTCGAGCTAACGGAAATAGGCTTTCGCTTGTGAGGAAGTAGACTATAATATTGAGAAAAAGGCTCAACCTATTTAATTACATTGCTGGACTAGAGGCAGACCTTTGTGTGCTGTGGAGAAAGTTTCATTATGTCGCGAATTATAGAATGGGTCACAGTCTCCTTATCTGCTGGCTCCCCCATGCTCCCGCCAATCTCGAAGGAGGAATAAAACCGATGATTTTTTATTTCCTTACAGATAGTTTACTTCACCCCTGTTGCGATCGCTCGCCACTTTAGAAGTGATTGTAATCTTTTTCGTAAGTGCTAAATGAGTACGCTAAAAACAGATGACCACAAGCTGCGCAAAAGTTAGTTCCTGGACAGTACCTCTTATGCTACAACCGCTAATACCTTAAAGACCGAACAATACTATCTCAGAGGAAAAAAAAAAAAACTTGGCAAGGGAATATCACCAAAACCAGTCGCCTCAAGGAATAAACATTTGGAGATTGAAAGGTATTGTATATCACAGCGTAGTCGCTTTGCGTTAGCAACAGCTAGGTTTTCATTGATAGAAAAGTCAATACGCCATTAAGATGTTAACGTTCAGGCACCCACAGATGTAGACATCACTATCTTTACTTGCATGGTAGTCCAGCTGAATAACAAACGTGATAGACCGATGACTGAGCGAGTCCTTTGCCAGGTTCCGTAATGTTTGCTATGCTATGCTTATGCCTACACTAAGCCTATGTCATGCTTGGTGTGCTATAGCGGAAGTGCAATTAATTCTGTACTCAAGCCGTTGGAAGAAGGCGGCCCGGGCGGCCTTAGTTTAGCCGCCGTATTTACTCTGACATAAAGAGGTCACGGCGTGCGCGGCTGGTGACGTGCGGTTCGTGAGCACGCCGTCACTCCGTCGCTCGAAGCAGTTATAGGAAGAAGCATTCGGCGAACGTTTCGCCGGCAACGCGAGCGCAAGCGACGACTGCGTGAACATCCGGAGTTGCGCGCGCTTCAAGACTGCAACGGTGAGCTCACGTTGACGAGAAGCGACTAAGGCGCCGGTAACAGGAAGTGAACGTCTTCCAAACCGTAGGACTTGAGGGACAGACGAATCACGACAGTGCCACTCGAGTTTCTGAGCGCGAATTCAGTGCTTACCCGTTCGGCATCCTGTGGTCGTTCTGCGTGACGCACTCAGATAAAGAGCCGCCGCAGTGCCTGAGTGGTTATGGCACTCGGCTGCTGGCCCGAAAGACGCGGGTTCGATCACTACCGCGGTGGTCGAATTTCGATGGAGGCGAAATTCTAGAGGCCCGTGTACTGTGCGATGTCAGTGCACATTAAAGTACCTCAGGTGGTCAAAATTTCCGGCGCCCTTCACTACGGCGTCTCCCATAGCGTGAGTTTCTTTGGGACGTTAAACCTTCATAAACCAAACCAAACCAAACCAAACCAGCACTCAGATAATGAGAATTCCATGTCGTTTTTGCGCGCGTTATAACCGCCTCATTCATCGCTAATAACCTTGTGAAACGGGATCAAGCGACCAGCTGGCGCTGAATTTTGGCACTGAATTTTGCAGCATTTTTCATGGCCACGTAGAATTTTGTACTCACTTATGGTGGCCACTTCCGGCATTTAGCCGCTGTGTGTTTGTGTGTCTGTTTGTTTGTCTGAAGACAGTTTTGTGGCAGGCTGTTCACCTGCCATCTGAGCAGTGGACAGGTTAGCATGAGCAGCCTACCCACTGTGTCAGGCGGTAGCTCAATTAATCGTAAGAGGCACCTCGCTAAGAGCAACCTTGATCTCAACCCAACCCAATGAACCGAAGTCCCACCGATTGCAGCACCTGCCATAGAAGGGCACTGGTGCATCGCTTGACCGCTGCATCGCTGCGCCAGGAATGCTATAGGAAGACTCCCGGGGACCCATGAATGTAGAGAAGGACCAATTCCTCATATATGAACATCAACCTATTATCGCTATCCGAACAACTGCCGTCCGTGTACACTGGACCTGAACACCGGAATCGAATGTAAAACCAAACTGTTAGCGCACCTAATTCGCATTTGGCCTAACTACATGAATCGAACATAACTTTTTTTCGTAGATTTTAGATGAATTATCCGGGAAAACTCTCGCTACAACCAACACCACATTTTGTTCTTCCACTTTTAGGTACGGCCGTGATAGGAGCAGGCGGAATCTAGGAACAATGCCAATTCCAGGTAAGTTGTTTTTCTAATAAACAACTCTGTGTACGGCCTTATACAAACACGAAACGTGTTTTCATGGAAAGAGATGAGCGTAAATGATATTGTCGGCTTTAGGGTTCACAAACACGTGGGCTTGACCGCGGAGGTCGTTGTAGTACATATTTTGGCGAAGCATTCTTTCTCCCTTGTTAGTGTGCACTTATAGTGGCCATTTCCCGCCTTTGGGCGGCGTGCATTGTGGTGCAGGGGTTTATTACTTTTCATTCTTTTAGGTTGCCCCAACCTACTCAATGTGTTTGCCTGAAGACGTTTTTGTAACTGGCTGTTCACCTGCCCGGGAGGCGGGCAACCTGCCCACCGTGTCAGGCGGCAGCCCATTTAATCGTGAGAGGCTACTCTGGAAGAGCAACCTGGGTCACAACCCAACCCAAGCAACCTAAGTCTCGTTGGTGGCAACATTTGCCATGGCACCTGCCTTTTGCCACTGCACCACTGCTCACCTGCCCACAGGGAGGCTTACTTGCCAAGGTGTAGCCAGTGGTAACCAGGCGAGAACTTGGGGCGCTTCTTAGGCGGCACCGGCCCTAAGCGCACAGAGGTAAGCGGAATGAGCAGCAGTGGTTAGCAGAAGCACATGATTCGAATGATGCTTGCACAGTAGCTAAACGGAAGAAGAAGTTGGGGCGGTATTTAGGTGGTAGCCTGGTGCCACCTACTAGGTCGTAGTCTGAGTCGTACATGTACGGGAGTGGTGGAGCTGGAGAGAGTGGGGAATAACGATCTCGGCTCGAGAAACAATCTTTGTTTAACTCTATTATCGCTGTGTATAATTATCCCGGTCCCTAATTATCCCATCCAACACTTCGCCTTAGTTGTCCGTGTTCTGAGTAGAGAAGGACAGGGACAACTGCAGGGAGTCACAAGAACCATTCTCCCTTCTGTGGACGTCAATCGGGTGATCATGATGACAAGTGTAAAGGACTAGTTTTTTTTTCTCGAGATTTTCCCCCCTTATAATACAGCGCGAAGAACACGAGGAAAGAAAGACAGAATATTCGAGCTCTGACCATCGCATGGCAATTTTATTTCAGAAAGCGCGAAAGTATAGGCTTAAATCGACTTGAAAACGGAAATACTAAAGGGAATGCTGAAGTCAGCATATCATTAAAAATGGCTGTGTACGTATTATGTGTGCTTTGCTGGGTTCAATACTTCCGTTCGTCTTCATCAAATTCATTCGTTAGTCTTTTACTGCGTTCGTCGTATATTCCTCGTTCGGCGAAACCCTCTTGCTTCTCTTGTGTAAAGCCTCCACCTTCTGGGCACCCCACAGGACCAGACGGTGCCTGGAGGGCGCCCTTAGGGTGCCTCCTTCGGGCCACCCTCCAGTTGAAAGGCATATTGAACGAGAGGATCCAGCCATTAATGTTGATGATGATTAGATTTTATGGCGCAAAAGCCTCTGTGGCCAAAGAGCGCCATAGTACAAGGTATTTTCTTCTACTCAAGGTAGGGTCAAAGATCCATTTCACCCGAAATAAGCCAAACACTAGACCAGGGGAAAGCTTGTACCAATTGCATCACCGGTGGGTAGCCGGGGGCACTGGGGATCGAACCCCGCACCTCGCGCAAGCAACGCGGATGCTCAGATCACTAGGTCACCGCTGCGGTGACCGTGCCTTAAGAAATTAAGCACCGCCCCGAAGTCTGAGGTGAACGGGTCATCCTGAACTATAGAGCTTGGAGAGAGAAAATGTTGAACGTACCCAGCAATTCTGCACAAAAGAATTTTTCAACACGAAAGAGTTTATGAACGCAAATTTTTCACATATATTAAGATTTCACCATAGCGATCAATATATCCTCACATCTCTCCTCGGCATGCCTGCATTTCTTGTTGCTATCGTCAAAACCATTCCTCATTAGTTTTCTTTTCTAAGGCATTCTTAACTACTTGATGCGAGGGATGGAAAAACTTTAAAGGAAATATTCTGCTAAGAGTTCGAAGTACGGGCCATTGTTTTAATATCTCCAAATATTTCCGTACCAGTACCCTGCAATATTCTAATATTAAAAAATTTTGTCCAAGAACACTGGAAATGGGTTTCTCTGAGGCGCCTCATGGGTGAGAATTAAGGTGCTCTCATGTCAAGCAATTTCGGACAAAAGATTGAAAGTTGCAAAATTTTAAGATACTTTTACGGTAGTATTATAGATAATAGTGCGTTATTCTGATATATAGCAAAATCTCTCTTTACAGTGTTTACATCGGTTGCATCGAACAGTTAAGACTGCCATAGAAAACCAATGGGGAACGCTTTTGACGATAGCAAAAACGTTATAGAAAAAAAAATTGAAGACTGCCGTCGGGTGATCTGCGGATATATTGAGTGTTATAGTGAAAGCTTACATTACATGAAAAAAATGTGTTCATAAATGGTTTCCCGCTCAAAAATGATTTTGTCCGGAATATCTGGGTATGTACGCAAGGCTTGACAGAAAAAGTCATGACTGGTGACGGCGGAGGATACAGGGGTGTTTTATCATGGGGTGTTTTCACTAGGGATATATCGGTTCGATTTCCAGGTACACAGATGTGGGATGAGCGTCATTGCAGGCAGGCTTTGGACCCGTTTTCCTAGGAGAGAGCGCGCTTTTAGGTCACTGACGGCACCTCAACACGAGTATTTGTCTATTTCAACGTGATGTGTCTGTTGAAAGCATCTCTGTTTCTGAACTTACCTCCATCCTAAGCAGTTTGGATCACATTTATGTTTATTTCACGACTGTTTTTTCAAGGGTAGCGATTATTTTGCCAAGGAAGAAGAAAATGATGACTATCATGGTGATGATTAATAATTTGGATGATTTAGAGCTTGGACATCTTGGCAAATAAACGCCGTTGAGACAGCGTTTTTTCTTCGGAATTGGGGCAAAGACCCGCATTTCCTTGCATTTCACCCTAGAGGAATAGAACGTCTGGCTAGGAAAAAGTTATGCCCACTGACTACCCGGTGGGTATCGGGCGGCGCCTGGGATCTAACCCCGCGCCTTCAAGACAGGAGGCGGGCTGGTTTTTCTCCCTCCGCGCCTCTACCCCGAAGAAGGAATTGAGTGGCTATCGGGAAGCAAATCAATAAAATCTATGGTAGATCAAATACATGTGGAATGGGGTAGAAAAGAATCTGGCGTAATAATGAGGACGATACTAGTACTTTTTCTATTAGAGATTTATAAGCTGTTGCTTATAAACGACCACTATAGTCCATAGCTTGAGTTGCTTTGGGACGTTAAAGCCCAAGAAAACAAAATCAAGTGATCGCGATAATAAGAGTGCACGCTTTTTCAAGGAAGGCTCGAACAATACAGAAAGAAAGAAAGAAAAAGCAGGAAGTGTATGTCCTTAGAGGCGCCCCCTGCCTACTCGGTTGTCTGGGAATTGTCGAAGTTTTTGATGTAGGGCGACAAAAAAAAAAAAGAGCATGCTAGCAGCATTAATTCCTTCTTCGCACGGACAACTGCACCATTCTTGATGCCTATTTTTGTGTCTTGCAAAGCTTTTTGTATAGAAACAAAAGAACAACTTCGACCATTCAGCCATTTTCAAGATTTAATTGATTTAACTAACTTTAAGTTGCTCTTTAATTATAGCGGGTAAATGATAAAATGGTGCCTGTTGCTACGCTATTTATAAAATTACTCTAAAATGTGCTTACAGAAACGAGCACGTCCTACTCTTTTGTAAGATCAAAGTGTGGCTAACGAATTTTGATGAGCAATTTTAACCTTGTTTGGTAGGAAGACAAGACATACAGCAATAATTTAACTTGGACTTTACTGACAAAGTGGCGACATGACCCTTACGATAGTGTAAGAAATCAGCAATTTACTCTTACTGTGAACCTGCTCGCATTCCAAAGTTAGGCGTTGTAACCTACTATTAAGTACTTCACAATCTCTTTACATTATTGTTGCCATCTTATGCATACAAAGTCTACTTTCAGGCACCCACGACACTGGCTTCAATGGCGGGTCGCCCTTCGGGTAAGTTTCAAACATAGACTCGTTAACGCTACTGACAGCACCGGTCCATGCAAAACCAAGCGCAGCCTTCGCTAAGAAGAGCATGGGAACACAAAATTCTCCTTGCCCCTGTTGTGAACCCGTTGGTATAGTCAGAGTTTAACGAAAAATTCCAGAACATGCTGTAAATTGTTTTCTTTATGCCCTCATTTTTCATATGACCAGGGTTCGGTATTGCCTGTTGCGTGATCTGAGCTCAAAAATGCTGTTTAACCACTTTGAATCACATATGTATCGTATGCTGGTGCCAGAACAGCGCTAACAACTTGATGGGAGACAATAGTTACGTCTAATTTGGAAACTGTTTTTTCCTTTCAATACGGACGTATGCAACAGGCAGCAGATGTGATTATGTTCATCCCTTCATTGCGTCATTGCGTTGATGTCGATTACATTTCGGTGATGGTTATGGAAACCTGAAAAATTTTTAAAAGACTTTGTAATTGAATTTGTATACATCTATGAAATTTGATACCAGCTTTGAACGCATTTCGTACCTTCGCTAATTTATATCTCAACTGTCATGTACCCAACACTTCATGAAACATGCCTATAATCTCGTAAGAATATGGAAGAGTGCTCTCAATTCAGCTGAAGGTCCATTAACTTTCAAGTCAGCTCTCGTGTGTGCCTGTTCTCTTCTGTTCCGTTGTTTTGCTCTGTAATCCTGCGTAATGTTGTTACCAACTCGCCTAACGACGTTCCTTAAGGTTAGCTCTTCACCACGAAGTTATATCATTGTGCTTCACTGTGCGAATACCAGACGCGCAAGGATGCTCGATGGCAAGACGGCAGTACGCTGAATATTCAGCTTAAGAATATTGAAAGCAAAAACTTCGCGGAAGGTAACAAATGGCGGGGACGAAAAAAATTATGGCGATGTGAAGAGAAGCCGGAACGAAATAACGTTTTTTTCGATTTAGTTGATATTTTCTTGCTAAGTGGTGACATGCAGTGCTTTTTACCCCGTAAAAAAAAGTAGCTGTCTTGGTGCAAGCATGCTTGGATGTTTTACTTTGATTACGGTTAGTAAATTTTTTTTTTGCCGCAGACACATACCATAGCTTGTACCCAGAAGGAAACATGCTCAAACTGAAACCTTAAGATATCTAAAGGCCTCTTGGGCATTCCTGATTCGTAATTCACTGATTATTTTCATGATGCTTTCAATGCTTTTCTGCGCCTTCCATAGGGCAACAAAACCTTCTTGCACTCGTCATCGATGACCTCAATCCAATTACCACACATTGTTTTTTTTATTTAGGTTTTTTCTTCACCCTCCTCTCGCTACAGTGTTTCCGAAATCCTCTACCGGACACAGATTAGCATGACAGCGCTATTCACACGTCGACTTAAATCTCTGTTTTTTTAAGCCAGCATTCTCTCCCTCTCTTCACTACAACAGCATGTTTCAGAATTCAGAAAAGAATGACGCTCAGAGTAGCTTTGTTACCTCAAAGCACGAACTGCCGCTAATATTGAATACTCGCGAGCCATGTCTGAAAGGAAAAAATATCAAACATAACTTTGTTTGAACTTCTAACGAAGGAGAGAGCAGCTACGGGCACTATTCCTCAGTGGATCAAGAATTTTTATGAAAATTTTACGCAATCTTATTGTCAAAGGTTGGGTAGATTTCTTTATGCCAGGAGCGGAGTCTCAGAAAGACGCTCATGAGAGGTACTTCACCGAGGTACTCCCATGATAGGCCGCCGCGGTGGCTGAGTGGTTATGGCGCTCGGCTGTCCGCCCGAACGACTAGGGTTCGATGGATAAGAGATGGATAAGTTTTTGTAAAGAAACGGAGAAAGGTCGACCTCTTCGATGAGAGGTCGACTTCTTTGACGAAAGGTCGACCTCTTTGATTCCCGGGGAAGAGGAAGAGAGAAAAATTACGGGACGATCAAGAAACGTGATGCGAGAAAGCAGCGACAGCTGCTGGATCGGCCCTCGATGATTACTTCGATGCTTCTAATCCAATGAATGCTTTTGCCCTACGCCAATGTTTTCAGCAACGTTTGTTTGAGGGCTACTTGGTTGATGTTTTCAAGGCGGAATGCTTTTTAGTGCTTGTCTTGTCCCCGTATGTGTAGCTCTAAAAGGTATTCAACTTTCAACACAGAATGTTTCTGGAGTGTTGAGGTGGGGTGGGGAGATGGGTCGGTAGCGGTGGTGGGTTCACGGGAAGCTCCGCAGCTAGGGGGTGGGATGTTGAAGTTGCTGGCCGTTGGGCTTGTAGAAAGCCAAGACTTAATTCACCGTGTCTTCACTCACACACAACTCCGACATTTTTGTGAAGGGCCACCGGTACTGCTGCTGCAGTTAAATAACGAGGGGTATTATGGGTGGGGATGGAGATGGAATGGAGGCACGAATGCATAAAAGCACATCACCAGCTTTATAAATATGAATCATTAGTCAAGACACGTGGTGCTTGAAAGAAAAGTAACGCTATAACTAAGTTTAGGAACTTCCAAGCCTCGAGCCAAGTCCCAAGTATTTTCCATTAGAATGAGCTGGTGTCAAAACGCGCCACGCACGCGGTCAACGCCCTCTTTTTTCATGTGGTATACTAGGGGCAGTAAGTTTTCTTAGTTGGTCGTCCCAAATATGGCTAGTGGAACTTGCGAATTCGATTTAGGTCGACCCATGGAACAAGCATTATCCGTGCAAGAAAAAATTGGAGCCCATGAATGAATTCGACGGCAACCATCTTTGACCTTGATTCGAGATACATTCTCACTCCGTTAACTCTTGTGCCCTTGCCTCGACAGAGACGTGACGTAACATGCTGCCTCTGATCTCATTAGGTGTCGAAGCAAAAATCAGAGGAACAGTGTTTGAAGCGAAACAAAATATTACCTTACGATAGTATCAGAAGTAAGCAGAAGGTGTGCAGTCTTGTCTTCATACGTTTACCGCCAAAAGAACCCTGCACACGCCATAGTTGCCCTAAAAAGCAGTCAAAAGGGCGCTCTAGACGCATTTTCTATTTAAGAAACCGGAGACATCTAAATTTCGGCCGTACTGTTCTTCATCAATAACCATGTAACTTCCGCTGAACTTCGATTTGGGCTAGTTGGCGCAGGGTTTTAGTATAACGCTTGCGGTTGTCCCCTCTCCGTGGTTGCTCATTCGTTTGCGCTCACCTACTTTCGTTAGAAAAATAGCCATGTAACTGCTTCTCATAAACAATGACGCAGTGTAAGTCAACAACTGATGTTTACATGATTTCCACCAGCTTAGGGTACACTTTCTCAAACTTATGAACCTACTACAGTCAGCATAGAGATCCCGAAGTCAGTCGTCTTGCACTCGCTCACACCCCGACCAGAATTTGAGAGCTCGGTAGGTCCTGAAGCGGCCCAAAATCGAGCCAAATCAAAGAAATGCGTGAAACTTCTTGTGAGAACTGACGGAGACCGTCTCGATTGCACAGCGAGCTGAAGAAAGGCAGCACCTTACACGACATCATCTTTTTTTTTCTGCGACATGATAGGCGCACGCTACTGTTGTTCATGGGCTACAGCAGCAATGAACTCAAAAGGTCTCAGCAGAAAAACGTCAATTTTATATCCCGAGTGTATTCAAAAGCCTCTGTGATTACCATGAGGTATTGCATTAACTGTGGCTAAAAAGACGTCTGAAATCTTTACAGGTACATTTTTCGGTTGCTAAGGTTGCGCATAAACCAAAATAAAAAAAATACTCTTTCGTACCCACTGCACCCGCCACGGTGGCTCAGTGGTTAGGGCGCTCGACTACTGATCCGGAGTTCCCGGGTTGGAATCCGACCGCGGTGGCTGCGTTTTTATGGAGGAAAAACGCTAAGGCGCCCGTGTGCTGTGCGATGTCAGTGCACGTTAAAGATCCCCAGGTGGTCGAAATTATTCCGAAGCCCTCCACTACGGCACCTCTCTCTTCCTTTCTTCTTTCATTCCCTCCTTTACCCTTCCCATACGGCGCGGTTCAGGTGTCCAACGGTATATGAGACAGATACTGCGCCATTTCATTTCCCCAAAAAACCAATTATTATTAATTTAATTACCCACTGCCATCGAACTTCACATTACTGGCACTAGAGCTTCTCTACTGCTGGAAAACCGCGCATATACCACGTAGATCGACCTGGTCGAATTAACTTATGTTCGGCAGGAAATAAGCATGCTGTTCTTTATGCAGTTTTGGGCAAGCAATCAGTCCGCTTATCTTCTAGCATTAGTTGACTTTTAGATGCTTCAAAAATTGAGTTACGGAAAATACATATGCGCGCTTTCTCAGTCAGCCAGTAAAGGTGTCAGCGGACGAGGAGGTCGCTTTCCTTCTTGCTTCTGTGATGCTGACGCTGATGATAACAATATCACCATGAAAACCTCATCGCATAGCCTGAACTCCGTAAACGCAAAATTATATTCTAGATGCCGTATAAATTTGGCCGCAATTCTGCTACTTCCTATTTCACTGACTTCATTACGCGAATAGCGATCATGACTTACGTGTCCTAATCGAAAACTTTCAGGATGTCCAATCCCGGACCCTCACCACGCATGAATATGCCGGTACAACCAAGTTTCCGTAAGTCACTCCTTAATGATATATTCTGTGCACCAGTAGCAAAGTCCATTAAATATACCTCACACGACGGGGCATCTGAGAATAAAACTTCGAGAATTGCGAAATATGAAGGGCCGTATGACCGAAGAATGCCCGTATCGTGAGGGAAAATCGCAGTTTGAGCGAGTAGCAACGTGCTTTAGTCCGAAATTTTCTTGCGTGTTCAACGCCAATAAAAGAAAAGTTCCTTATTGACTTTGGATGCAAAGGTTTGTTCGACCTTATTGTCTATCCGCGCCAGTTTTGCAACCCAACAAAGAGCAAATAATCGTAAGAAGAAGCGAAATATGACAGCGTCTATTTTTAATGCGATAGCGTTAATGGCCCCGTTGGCATTGGCATTTTGAGGACATCGGGATTGGTATAGAGGGTTGTGACGTCACAACCATATGATATCGCGCGGGTAATTCAAACACCTCACAACAATCACACAGTACAGCAGTGATGACGTTACTACAGGATTCCTTCACTGTTATACAGGGTCGCGACGGCATTCCACCGCCATTACTTATAGTGCCTCTGAAGAAAGAGTAGGAATCGCACTGAAAAGAAAAATGACCGAGGCGGGACTCGAACTGCTAAACCTTAACCACTGAGGAACGTTTGTTCGACTTGGTCAAAGGGAGTTCGTGTGCGTTGTGTATTGATAAAAAATAAAAAGAATAAAATAAAAACGAACTTAATTAAAGAACAGTATTCTTGTCTGTGAAGGGATGTTGTCGTAAGAAGACTCATTAACGCTATTGCGTCCCAGCCTTAAGGCATAGTTTTTTTTCGTTGCGCTATACTTGATACAACGTTGCTCTCTTGTTTCCCGTAATGTTACTTCTTTAGATATGGCAGAAGTTGGGCCTAAGCATAAACTCAGACAAGCAGTAGGTCAATGCTAAATACGTCGTAGTAATTTGTATCCTCTGGCCTCATTGAGTTTATAACAGTCCTTCGTTCGTAAGCCTCACGTCTATTGTCCTTTTCTCTGTTTCTGTGGTGCAGATAACGCACTAGGCCCCATGCCAGCCCACAGCAACGGAGGATTGCCAGGCATGGATGGCGACGTGGAACCCCGTTCTCCGTAGGCTGCTCGTACAATTTTTCTAAGCGGTTACCAAGCTCAGTTTGTCAGTCTGTGTCTCTTGCATATTTAACGCTTGGTTTTTATGGGAGTCGTTCATACGTGCTTATCTCCCGCCCGTTTTTTTTTTCGTTCATCCTCGGTTTTATATTCTTGTAGGGCTGAATTTTTTTCTGGGGCTTCTGACGATTTCATTTCATAATGACGCCTTCTGAAAACCAGTGGAAGATTTATGGGAAATTCTTGAAGTTTTATGCGTAATGTGATGTAATGCGTTTCCAGTTTCTTTCCTAAAGCCGCTCGTGATCAAAACAGCCGCTTTAACTTACGTTAGACTATGAGGATATGGGAGAGGCCGCAGTCCTGCAGTGGGTGTGGTCAGGTTGACGATGCTGATGATGATGACTATTAGCTGGCTTATTCGCTAAGACGGACATACGGCGTCAAGAAATTTCGAGGGGTTACACTCCAAACGCCGCCTATATGTCAGTAAATTGGAAGTAATCTGTACTATAGCGCACCCCCTTTTAGGTGCAGGGTATACTGCACACGCCTTGGGGTAAATTTCCATAACTAAAAATGCAATGCACTTACGGATGGCAACGGAAACAGATTCTCTCTTCATAACATGCGAGGCTCTAGGAGTTACGAAGATTCTATCCGAGGTTTCAATCACCTCTATTTGGTAACCTCCTGCGCTGCGTTTAAAAGGCTGCTTTCTTTACTAACTGCTCCAAGTTAGTATTATTTCAGCTAGGTATATTCTTCCGTTACAAAGAGTAAGCCTTCCGTATTTTTAGTGATGGAAACTTTCCTGGGTACTTAGACAGCATGCCCTGCACGCTAGGAGAGAGTGCGCTAGAGGAGAGCTCCCCCCCCCCTTTTTTTTTTTACTCACATATAGCCTTATTACTGTTTAGAGTGTAGGCCCCACAGAAGCACGCACCTAAAGGGGCTTTACGGCTAATGTGCGTAGTGCGGCTCTTCAAGCATCCGTGGAAGTCATAGCCTCTGAACGGTGAGGACCTGTGTTCCTCGTGTCTTCAAGATGTATGAAAAGCTGTGGATGCATAGCGAACCAAATGACGTGGCAAAAAAGTGAAACCTCGTGGGCTCTAAACTTTTGACAAAAGCTGTACGTCAAACGACAATATGTGATGATCAGGACACCGCCGCGGCAGGTACCACGGTATGGTTCGCCATTATCCTACAAAGTCTTTGATGTGTGGGGACTCTGGCCATGGTCCTCAAGAAAAAAAAAACAAATGTATAGATAAGCGCCGCATGCGGGCTAGCAATGACGCTTCGTGATTACTCTCGTGATCGCTGTGCCCCGTGCAGGGACATGTGCTCTTGCCACTTGCGGATAAACTTCTCGCTGCTTAACAGTACCACCAGGTCCCATCATAGGACCCCTTTTCTACCACTCTACTTCGCTGGTACCGCTATGTCATTACTTGTCCCTTACCTTTCATGCGTAATAGAAGGTTACATTTACGATTATTAGTAGTCAACATTTGTTTATTTCCTCTCATGACCAAGGCATTCCAGAGGGACTGAGTTAAGAAATGCATATTTCTCGGCCATTGTTAGCTACTATGCTTCGCAAACTACAATGCTCCTAAACAGCAATCTTAGAGTTTAAAAAATATTATGAATCAAGACCCGTCAGCTCCTCCACATTGACATACACACTTAAATTTCCAAGAGCGGTATTTAAGTGCGGCGTTTAAGTTACTTTCTTGGTGTCCGTTCATCCAATGACTACGTGGATTTATTCAAGAGGGCTGCTAATATAATCTTTACCATAATGCTCATCTCATGTTTTCGCTTAATTGAAAAAAAAGAATTTGTTAGATTTTTCATAACTTAAAAGTCGATCTTATTGATGGACGGAGTATCAGTGTTTGATGATCAGATTTTTTCAATGTTAGTAATAGTAGGATCAACAATCATATCGATGGAATTAGGTATACGGACCGAGGATGCAGTTCAAGTGGGTATGGCAGTTGCCTAGTGTACGGGTGTAGTTGGTCATCAAGGGCGGCAATAGTTGTGGGCGCAGTTCCATAGGTTGAACTGCCAAGCTTTCGCGGGAACCGTGGGGAGAAGGTGGGGGGGGGGGAGGGTGAAAGAAGCAGCGGCAGAAGTAGCTGCTGACTAGATACCGAGTGAGTGGGAGTGTTGTGCATATGTGCAATATCGGGGCAGGTACTACACACACAACAGCCTGTGCTGCCTGTGCAGTTCGAAGACGTGGTGTTTGTACAGGTGGCAAGCATGAGAAAGAGGTTGGCGCTTGCCGTATGTAGGAAGATGACCGGCGGGTGAGGTATGTGGAGGTGATGGACTTTTCGCTGAGCCTTGTCTTCTGGGCTTGCGGGATGCGTGCAGTTCGTCCATGGAGTTGTGGTCTGCCCTTTGTTACGCTATCAGGAATTAAATTAATTAAAGTATCATTCCATGCTTCATAGCTTGTTTCTAGATCCTACTGAGAAATAAAATAGATATGTCAACCCTTCATCATTAAGAAATCGCCGCTGCTAAGTTTTGAAAACTGCGACAAAAGGAAGTCGTGCGAATCTGCTGAACTCATCGTAATGAGGCGGCAGCTAGCGGTGCAGAACACAAAGGGCTTTGCTGTGGTGTACCTCAGCGTCACCAGGCGGCGAGCGTATGATATATTTGGCGTGCTCACAACCAGGATGTTGATTCATAGAAGCTATTAACTTCAGAAGACTTCCGAGCGACGTAAGCACAAGCACCAGACCGTTCAGTCAACGGAAAAGGACGTTGTACATGCTTTGTTATCCCCCGCTTTTCTTTTTTTCTCACACAGAAATAAGCTGCACCTGTGCTTTTTTTCAGTGTATTTGGGTGAATCGTGGGAGCTGTGGCGCTGCGGCTTGCGAAGAACAGTTTGTGTAATGGACCGACACTGTGCTCTGTGCTCTGCGGGAAACCCAATAAACCTTCCGAGACCGAACTCATAATAAACTCTCTTACACGAAAATGGCGACAGCTTGCGACAACCCTCGTGCCTATACTTACACCCCTCAGTGCGTATTTGTGGGCACCCACCATCATCCTTCATCGATGTGGGCTGGACTAGCATGTCACGATCATAGCCTGGCTAGCATTTTCCGCACCTTAAGGAGGGCCTTTATTTCCTTCTTTGTTGCTGCTAATAACTCAGCTATGACAAACAAATTCTGAGAATGCTGCATTTAATATCAGATCATGCAACCGCTATGTGATATCAGTGTAGCGGCCAGGGCGGGAAGGTCTGTGCAATCTTGCCGTGCAAGGTCTGTGCAATCTGAGCGCTTGTCCCCTTCTTTCTGTCTGTGTCTGCTTGTGCGCTGTTTTTTCACCAAGGGCGCAGTCATAAGCAGGTTGTAAGGAAGACAGTATGATATCTTAAGATACTAAAAAGTATTGCGAAGAGCCGCACATTTGAGTAGCGTTCGCACTAGGTCCCGTCCTTGTTTCGGAAGTCAATTATCCCGTTTCAGACGTATTATCGGGAAAAAAAAACATATTTGCTTATTGGAGGCCCAAGTACATTTGTTTCTAATACAAAGGGTCCGGGGGCTCACAGATGTACGAAATGTCGACTTGGTTGCAGGCAATAACGTTATAAATTGAACCGAATTACGCGCTGTTGATTGTGGCGGCAATAAGACCTTGTGACTAGGCTTTTAAATTTTTGGCTCAATTAGCAACGAGTTGATGAACAAAACTTATTTGAGGACTAGTACGCATGACATTTCCGAAGCTATGTTTTGCCAGTTCTTGAAGACAGGTCGCGAACAGAGACGTGGGATGGCTTCAAGGTACATAGACGAGAGCCCCAATATTTATTGCTTCTTTATTGGTCGTTACTATAAGCGCTTGACTTGTTCACGAATCCTAAGGAAATTTAGTGTTTTACATAGCAGCAACCACACAAACTTTAGTCTGTCAAGCATTAGGCGTATACTACTGACTATTCCACAGATGGGGCCTCCGCAGTTAACGTGCACTTATGAAAGCTACTGAGACCGTATGAGTGACGTGGTGCTCGAGGTGTCAGTGATGAAGCATCAAGTGATACGCCGGCACGCATAGTGAACCCACAAGTACAACATGTTAGAACATGTCACATGACAACACTCCTTCGCTTCGAATGTCCTTCGGCGCGTTACACGCAGACAGGGCACAACCCACAGGCCACAGAACTTTTCAACACCGAGGCGCGAATATTTCGGGCACAGTTGCAAAGCAATTGTAACAGACATCTTGGGGCAAATACGCCATTAAATGTGCAGTAGTTCTTTATGGTTTGCAAAACATGACTGGCGACCTAAACAGGAAAACGAGAATAGTGGGACTAGAAATTAATATTTACAGGTTGAAAGTAAAGTTGCATAGTATCGGAAAAGCACAAAAGTTTACGAAAGCAATGGGGTTAGGAAGTTGTCAGGAATATGCTTACTTAGGGTAGGTAGTAACCACTGACCCGGAATACGAGCGAGAAATAACTAAATGTAGGTAGCACTCGATCTGGCAGGTACTGCAGGCTCATATATAGCAGATAATCAGCATCCGTGAAGAAGAAGGTATACAGCCGTAACTATGGGGCGAAACGGCTTGCAGTCAGGTTCAGGGCAGTGCAGCTTGCTATGGAAAAGAAGAATGGTAAGAATAGCATATAAGGACAAGACGGCAACATATTTAATCAGGGAAGAAACGCGAGTTAATATCCTAGTTGAAATCAAGAATAAATGAACATGGGCAGGGCATACAATGCGAAGGCAATAAAACCGGTTATTCGTTATGGTAACTGTGTGAGTTAAGTCGGGTAGCAGAGAGTGACGTGGGCGGATGAGATTAGGAAGGTTGCAGAGCAAAGGTGGCCAAAGCTGTACAGGACCTGGTTAACAGAAGGTATATAGGAAAGGTACCTGTTCTGCAGTGGGCGTAGTCATGCCGGGGATGATAAGGTACAGTTCGTTACAGAAAGGGGGGTCGAAAATTGCCAGGCATCGGGGCTAAAAACATGGCTATGTCTACAGTGAGCATACCAGTTAAATAGCGCCGAAGTCCGAAGTAGTGTGCCCGTAATTTCGGGCTTTGATTAAATCTAGTGATTAAGAATTCATTTGCATCGAACAATACATGCAACCCTCACAATGCATTAGGATTCAAATATTTGTGAGGTACAGTCTGTTACGTTTTAGGTGGGGTGGGAGGGACTTAGGCACAGATCAACCCAATCGATTGTATACGTGTAACTGTTTTTGTTTACATCTGAGACACAGTTGCTGCAACATAGGCGATGGAGCCTAAGGTTACGGGAGCCTAAGGTTAGATGAAAATATAACATGATCGATTGCGTGATAAGAAAAGAGGTTACTGTGGTGATGTCAAATGCGCAACACCATATTCCGCATTTCTTGACGAAACTTAGACAAATTAAACAAGAAATTTGCTAGTTATACTAAGTCGTTCCTTATGACGCGACATGTTCCAGGCGGATTGATTCCTCTTCCTGAACTTGCGCGAGAATTTGATTGATGCCCCAAAGAAAGATTTGCCGGATACCCTGAAAAATGCTGGGGAAAATCTCAGTTAATTCATATCGTAGCCATTTGGAGAGCTTTCAGTCAAGATGCCGTGCAGTTTTTGCTCGCGGAAGAAATCGGCTTCTCATTTAGGGACCTGCAGTGTTTGCCTTGAGGGTGTATATTCAAGACTCAGTGAGAACATTAACTAAAACTGCGTTTTTCCGATTTCCGTTGCTGCGTAGCGATAGGGTTTTGCAGTTGGTAGGCGGGAAACGTATAATCAGTTAATTTAGACTTGCTTCTGCCGCAACATTTAACTTTTCCGTTGACGATATCGATGAGGGTTAGCTGGAAAAACGTATTTCAGCGAACTTGGCAAAACTGCTAGGAATGTGTGAAGCTTTGTACTTCTCAGGAACTAAGAAATGTTTCTGTCATGCGTTGTAGCTCGATCTTGACCCTGTACCGTACAACGCCCTTCGTACTCGGTGTGAAGCTGGCATTATAGTATTCACTCGTCTTTTGATCTTCACTGAGGAGGGCAAAGGAAGTGTTGGTTGCCTTTCGATATATCAGGAAAGTTGTGAAACCTTCTTTGTAGCTCCTTTGTTCCTCTGCATGGAGTTGAGAACGTTCCCTGTTGCCGTGCATATCAGAAGTTGGCGATCACGAATTTCAGAACAATTTTTTGTTAGCTGTGCCCTGTAGTTAACATATGGATACAGTAGGAAAGCGGTGCCCACGATAACGTAGTTAATTATGCATGCATCGGTTTTGAAGAAAGTTCACTGGCATTTCTTGTTTTCTTACACGAGAATTGTTTGACGGCACAGCCCACATTCAGGTTGATGTTGGTGTCAGGGCGGACGGCTGAGAATGTGTCCAGTAATTCCGAGGCAGGGACTCCCTATGTTGGGGAGGAGAAGACTATAAAGCACAAAATACTTATTTTTTAATCGGTTCGCTAGGGGTTCTCGGTTAGCTCAATTCAATGCCGTAAGAAGCTGCTTCCCCATTGACGTTTCGAGCACGTGCTCGCGAAAGGTCCAAATTTCCAGCAAGTATAAATTCTGTGAGCGTTGGCGGGGCACGCTTGTGAGTTGGTCTACAGCGCAGGCACTCGTATAGCGGCTTAGACTTTGGCTCGTGATGTATGGTCCTCGGAGTTTATGATCCGGACATGCTGACCCTTTCTTTCTGATTCTCCAGTGTTCGGATTTCTAGAATGGATCTTTCGTCATCTTCTATAAACTTTTTAGAAAGTTTACCCCAGCTATATTCATCCTTACGGGTGTCTCGTCACGTCCACAGAAAAAACTACTGCCACGGTGCTGCGTGGCTTCCTAGAATATTGCGATCGCCTATGACCCTCTCTCTCTTTTACCCCAAATTTCATTTTCCCGCTTCCCCTTGTATGTCTGTTGCAAATTATTCACACAGATTCTTCTTTTTCCTACAAGACGTTTTTGAATCCTTTCGAGAGGGCTTCAAATAACTAAAAAAATATGCTATCGCGATCAATAGTTTACGGGACACGTGTTTTTTGTATAATGTTAACTGTAACTTCCTCGCATCCCCGTATTATGGTATTGCTACAAGTGGCTAGAGCCTAGAGCATGCAGGTCTCCTCATGTGTAAACACAGTTCAGTCAACTGGGTTGCGCTAATGCGTCGAAATTATCTGTTTTTAGACTGCTGGCCCGCAAAATTTTGTTTGAGATAATACGTAACTTCATCATTCCGCTGCTCGCTTTTGATGTTTGGAAGTTGACGGGAGAAAGACGAAGCAATGGTGAGGTTGCGGAGGTCAGTGAGTGAGTGAGTGTGAGTGATTGTTAGTGAGTGTTAATGAGTGAGTGTGAGTGAGTGAGTCAGTGAGTGTTAGTGAGCGAGTGAGTGAGTTAGTTTGAGTGTGTGAGTGAGTGTTAATGAGTGTGAGTGATTGTTAGTGAGTGTTAATGAGTGAGTGTGAGTGAGTGAGTCAGTGAGTGTTAGTGAGCGAGTGAGTGAGTTAGTTTGAGTGTGTGAGTGAGTGTTAATGAGTGTGAGTGTGTGAGTGTTAGTGAGTGAGTGAGTGAGTGTTAGTGAGCGAGTGAGTGAGTGCGAGTGAGGGAGTGCGAGTGAGTGAGTGTTAGTGAGTGTGAGTGAGCGAGTGTGAGTGAGTGTCAGTAAGTGAGCGAGTGTGAGTGAGTGAGTGTTAGTAAGCGAGCGAGTGTGAGTGAGTGTGAGTGAGTGTTAGTGAGTGAGTGAGTGAGCGAGTGTGAGTGAGTGTGACTGAGTGAGTGAGTGTGAGTGAGTGTTAGTGAGCCTGAATGAGTGAGTGAGTGTGAGTGAGTGAATCAGTGAGTGTTAGTGAGCGAGTGGGATAGTTAGTGTGAGTGTGTGAGTGAGTGTTAATGAGTGTGAGTGACTGTGAGTGTGAGTTTTAGTGAGTGAGTGAGTGAGTGTGAGTGAGTGAGTGAGCGAGTGTGAGTGAGTGTTAGTAAGTGAGCGAGTGTGAGTGAGTGAGTGTTAGTAAGTGAGCGAGTGTGAGTGAGTGTGAGTGAGTGTTAGTAAGTGAGCGAGTGTGAGTGAGTGTTAGTGAGTGATTGAGTGCACTTTTATTGAAGAGGACGGTGGCTGGAGTGCACGTGGGTGGAAACTCAGCCCAGGGCCCCGGAGGCTTCTGCCGACCTTCTGGCGATGAGAAGGAGCGTTGCCTGGTAGTCGAGGCGTGCGCTGGTCAGCTTCACCTCCCGCAGCTACAGGGCCATCCGCATTATTTTACTGTTTACTGTAGATGGCGCGGTTTTTGAGGACATTTCCATGTGATATGCGTTAGGGGTGGGGTGTCGCCGCACCAAGGACATTTGTCTTCATAAATGGTTGGGTGTAGACGATGCAAATAGTGCAGGTTGGGTAGATGTCTGTTTGAAGACGCCGTATGAGGGAGGAGTCTTCAAAGCAGAAGGAGAAAGTTGAGGCCTCTATGAAGGCACTGGGGTAAGGTTGCGGGCTAGTTGGTAATCCATGATTCAAAACATATAGAGCGGAATTCAAAACAGTGCGCCCTCTTAATGCGTCCTCGGTTGCCCTGACAGAAGCTGAATTGAAATTTTTGAAGAGTCAAGGCCCGTATGCCTCATATCTTTTCTTTTTTTTTATTTCAGCATATATGTAATTGTTCCTGTCAATAAATGCCAGTTGGAAGTAAGCGCTCATGTGTCTGCTCTCGTCTTCGTGCTTGTCTGTTTTAAGTTGCGCTCTAGATGTTTTTAATCTATTAAGGCGTTGGGTTTCGCGCCGGTTGGCCGAGTGGGAGGATAGGGTGTACAGGGCAAGAGGGGATGGCCCTGGTGGTTGAGTATATTCTCGAGCTAACGTGTTCGCCCTGGCGTTTCTACCAAGGCCTTCGTGGCTAATGACCCAGATGGTGACGCGGCTTTGGTAGAGTGTGCGTCACAGAAAGCGTAACGGCTGTCGTGGGACACGGCCTCTTGTGTACGCTCCACAGACGGTTTGAGAGTCTGTGAATATGTGAGGGCTGTTGGAGTGAGTGTTTGCCATTTTTATGGTGAGGACGATGGCGATCGTTTCAGCGGCGGTTGGGTCTGGGGCTCGGACAGAGGCTGCCAGAAGTGGAGTGTTGGTACTGTCTATGGCAACACAGGCGAATGACAGTGGGTGGGCATAGGAGGCGATATCAACGTATATAGCGGTGGAATCGTGCTGAGAACATGCAGAAGTATAAGCGAACTCAGTCCCTCAGAAGTTTGCGGTGATGCGGTGGCCGCAGCTGGCAAAAAAACGGGGTAATTGGAGTGACATAGGAGAGGCCTTTGCCTTGCAGTTGGTGTAGTCAGGCTGATGATGATGATGGTGATGATGATGATGAAGAAGTTTTATGCATGATCTTATTTGCTTCGCCCACTTTAGAGCTGCTCATTACATCGCCTAACAATTTGGTTTGAATAACGCGCTACACACTAACAAAACAATTGGAACGTAGGACACAGGACAAGCGCGCTGTGTCCTGTGTCCTCCGTTCCAGTTGTCGTTTTGTTAGTGTGTAGCACGTTATTCAAACCAAATGTACGACCAACTAGCCCACATTGCTGCCTTGCCTAATAATTGTTTTCATTTCTATCAGAGCCTGCTTGAAAACCTCTAATTACTGCTAGCAGGCCACAGAAAAGCTACTAATTGGAATATGTTTTTTATTATGCGTTTCAGGATGAACCCTTCACGGAGGAAGCGTGGGAACGTCAACAGTCTGGAGGGTGTGCATATGATAAACCCAGTGCTCAAAGTGCCGGGGCCCGATGACCTAAGTATGATTCTGTTTATACTTCAAGATAAATCGTTCCGAATGTCTCAGACAAAACTAGTTTTGTTTAGCTGGACCCAAAGTTCCGTTGCAGAGAATTGTAATACCTATGCCGAAGCTTGAGTAACTTAGGCTTAGCTTCACTCTATATTGTTGTATATAAAAGCCGGCATTGTTTATTTTATAACTGTGAAGGGGGTAAAAGATACACGGTTCAGCCATTAAAAATTGTCCCATTAAGCGTTACGAAAACTGCATAATAGACCTCGCTTATTGGACGCGTGCACTGAAGCAACAGTGACCGCCGTATTGGCGTCCGTGCAGCAAGGCGAAAGGCTACGACGCGTACGTGTCAAGTTGCCTTATCCAGAGAGGGATTGCAACTGGGTCTGCTTATCAGATCTCAGTTTTTTTCAGCAGGGCGCAATGAAATAGACAACCGCTGAAAACAACGGCCGAATCATCTGAAGGGGGTTTAGTTTACAGCAGAGTTGTTAACACAGCAACAAAGCAAGGCCTTGATGCATTGCCTTAGTGCAAAGCACTAGTATGCAAGACGTCGCAATTCCTTCGCTCATAATTTCAACTTGTTAGGTTTTTAGTTAGTTTACATGGAAAGCTTTAAACGCGTTCTACTTGCACGATGCCAAGGAAAAATGCTATGGAAGGAGTAGTAGATGCACACGGACATTTATTGTAGTCATGTAAAGCGGCAGCGAGCAGCAACAAGGAGGGAAGCGAGACACAGAACACAGGACAAGCGCTTATCCTGCGTTCTCTTGTCTTTTTTGGTCCTTCCCAGACAAAAAAATGATCTTCTGTATATAGTCTATAGACTTCTTGTAGTCTCTATTGCCTTCCTATAGATGTTTATCTTTGTCTATTCACAGTCAAAAGACTGTCTATAGAAAAAAGTGTGCTATAAGTGTATGGGCATAAATTTATAGATTGTCTGTGACCGCCTATAGGATTTGTATTACCGATAGACTGTCCTCTAGGGTTTGGCTATAGAGAGTCTATAGACTTTATAAACAGAGCTCTATGGACAGTCTATGATTGTCTAATGAAATTCCTGTAAGGACTGTTGCTTCGCGCTTCCTCTTTCCATGATGATTCATCAACTAGCCCGCACCAAGCTATTAATTCATTGTAGATTAAGCTTCTTTTCGACGGTATGGAATTCCTTCAAAAAATTGAGCGCATTTAGTACGCACTAATTCTCATAGTGTATAGTCGATATGTCGGTAGACAAAGCTGTGACTTTGCTGCTTGGCGATTTAATGCGCACACCATTGAATACGCGCTGAGAATACGAGAGTATTGTCTTTCTTATTGAGGGAATGCATAGTCAGAATGCCTTGCCTTGTTATCATCAGTTTCAGATATGACATTGTATCACGCACTTATGGTTTTTATCTGAGTCTTGTAGATAGCGGCAAGTTGAGCAGTTTTCGCAGTTCCAAGTTCATATATTGTGAAATGTGCTTTCATCAGATTATTCTACCGAGTTCAACTTGTTACTTCCTTGTTGGCGTGCAACCAGGGCCCATGAATTTGGTGGATGTTTAGATTTGTGTAAGTTTTCCGTATATCTCATAATTGTGTACATCACATCTTTTTCAAGTTAAATAATTTGCATTTTATTTTGCTGCAGTTATGAATTTTTAAAATATTCCCGGCCTCCTTTAAAGACTAAAGCGGCCACTGGTATCACTGGGATCTGCTTGCGAGTGTGGCGTACAGTATCAATAGGCTACAATAGATGAAAAGAAACATCACAGCGCTAGTACCAGTGAACGCCGAGGGAACCATTATCCGATTGACCTTGCTGCGCAGAACGCTGTATCCCAATCTTTTGCCCTTAACTAGAGTCAATATCCGGGCTCTACATGTGCCTTATGTGTACAACTCCTATTTTTAGTTAGCCATCAACCTGCCTACTACGGAGGAGCGGATAACCAGCCCACTTTCTGGGGTGCGGCGCGGCGAGGGTAAGTATAGCAGACTATTCACGAAAACTTTGTCCCAGATTTGAAGGCAACAGTCATTGAAAGCAATAAACATATACAGGCATTAATTTTCTCTTTTTATTTCACCACACTATCTGTAATGTTCCTTAGCTTTGTGTAGACATTTCTCAAATGCGGTGATGCATTATAATTTCTATCTCACACTAGCGAATTTACTATCATTAGAATCGAACGGCATCAGCAACTAGTGCGATTGAACGGCTGCGGCACGTGAACATTCATTGTCATAACTTGCACTCATTAGGTTCGAATGAATTTCGCTGTTGAATGAGTTTGGGGAAATCATTCACGTTATATTTTTAATCGAACTTATACTCTGGACTCCAGGTACTCAGCAGAATCAAGCAGTGCAAAAAAATAATGTGCGCGCCTTCAAATTTAGAAGTTTCATTTCTTGAGTTTTCTTAAAAGAAAAGTGTTAATTTTTGTACGAAAAAATTCGCACCGGACGCAGTCGTGGATATCTATTACTCCTGATCTCAGCAACGGCAGTGGCTCAGGGTGAAGCTTGGGGCCTGGCCGCGACAGTTGATCATTTTCTATGGCGTATTTCTTGTTGGTTGGCGCTCCATGTCTGTTTAGCTCATAAGTGTACTTGAAGCTGTAGCTGAGCGCTTCACCTTTTCGATGTCAATTCCAAGTTCCGCGAGTCTGCGCGCTCCACCGTGTCAGCCATATTGTTTCTTGACAGTTATCAGATTTCTGGCTGACTTTACACTTGACTTGGCATTGGATGGCTGAAGTGCTGCAGTGTGGCGCCTATACAACTCTACAAAATTGTTTTTGCACGCCAGAAAATACTGTACAACAATTTCAAGTACATTTTATACGCACTAAATTTTTTTCATTGATCCTTATAGCTATAATTTGGAATTGACATATGTTTTTACTGTATAGCAGCGAAATAGAACGAATGGCATGCCATACATCGTATGCCATTTGATTCGAATGATATTCATTTTATAAGGCAGAGGTATATGGCTAGCACGTGAGGTTTCTAAATGACTCTTGCATTCACAGCACAGTTCTTACCTTGCGAACAAATACACCACCCATGTATATAAAGGGACATCAAGGACAAATTGCAGTCGGCCTTCGTCGGTAGAGTGCCGCGTTTAACTACAAAAAAACGTTTCCTGCATGCGAAATAGAGGTTGTATAAGTTACAAAAGGTCAGAAAGGTGGTTAATGGCAACCAGCACTCCCACTTTCAGAGACGAGTTACGCTCGGCAATTTCACTGGTGGAAATTTTCAACACTACAGGGTGGTAGTCATCCACCAAAAGCGTCTTGCACCTTTGCGCGTATTTTAAGCCTCACAACGATCATTTCCTTCAAAAATAGTCGAAAAATTTGTCGATTTCGGCACGTTCATTAGGAATTAGTTGGGTGGTTAAAGGGTTGGCGATGACCGAGCTTTGCTGTGAGTTTGGATGGTATAACCCCGCTAGAACGTTCCATGTGAACCGCTCGTATGTAATTATGGGAATATGGAGTTCATAAGATACAGAGAAATATATGGACATCTATATCTTGTCTCTACGGCAACTATTAGCACTTCCATAATTTCTATGCGATTTCCATGCATTGTACTTGACGTAATGGAGTCCATACGTGCTTCCATACAGCCCTTACCGACTCCATATGCTCCATACAGACTCTATAAATTTTTTTTTATGGAAACGTATGGAATTATAAAACTTCTCATACTGGAATTTTCAGTAGGGAAGGCACAGTCGAGTGATACCTTGCCTTGTTTTAGGAGTAGAAGCATATGACACGATGGGGCATCCAATCGTTTAGAACAGTACGCACACTCCACAACTTATTTTGGTCCAAAAAGTGCATCGAGCCTCATGGCAAAGGTTTGCATGTGAAGAACACGTCTCACCATCTCGTCCCGGCAATGATCATCGTCTGCAACAAGACATCGTGGGGTCAAGCTCATCCAAGGAGAAGAGAAAATTTATTTGCGGGTATTTAGAGGTATCACCTTGGTATGCAAGTCAGGGTTACGGAATGAGTCTTTGAACATGCTACCGTAGCGCAGAAGTCCTCAGCTAAATCATGTTTGCTATATCCACAGACTTAAGCAGATGGCGCTGTCGAGATATACGAAGACCTTGAACGGCGCTTCAAGCCCGTGATGAAGGCTTTAGGGGATCAAGCGACTCACAGAATGACCCCCAACGTTTGAGTAGAGCATGTTGGGGGCTGGTTGGTGCATATCAACAGAAAAAAACTGGCGCCAAATCAGACAACACAGAGCAGGAAAGACTAGTCAGGCGCAACCTGCAGTTGTTTATTCACAGCGTGACGAGTGAATATAAGAAGATACATCAAGGGGGTAAGGAGAACCCACCCATGCGAACAAAAGAATTCGTTTCAGGAAGCAACAGCAGCACACACGTGTTTCACCTCATTCTTTCTAAAAAAACGCTTTCATCCTTATACATTGTGATTGAAGGGGTGCTTACACAAGTACTACCCTTTTCTCTGACAAGGAAAGGCCAGATCAGTTCACAGACTATTTTATCCTTACTCCTTTTTAAGATATTGGTGTCCTTCAGCCTCGACACGCAGATGCTCTAAGGGATCGCAGAGGCTGCTATTTAATGCAGAGCTACCTGCACCTCGGCACTGAGTTGAATAAGCGTGCCGCGCTTTTCATAGTCTCTAGAATTTCTCTTCCATACCTGTGCAGACGTCTTATCTGTGTACGTCTTCCATTAGTGTACTAAACGATCACAACTTACTCTTTTGCGTACGTGCAATAGTAGTTCATGAGCTACGACCAGAAATGTTGATATACATAGATATTTGGTCATAGCCACGGGCTTGTGTACTCGAAAACAGCCGGACGCTGCTGAAAAGGTACCAAAGAAACAAATCCACGTCACGACGACATCTACCGGAATTCAGTCCTACAATATTTGGTGCCGTTCCGCCATTAAGGCACTGGAGGTCACGATCAAAGGCGAGAGATATAAGAAAACTTGTTCTAGGACCAGGTGTGAAGGGCATTAAATTCAACGATGATAATCTAATGGTCAGGTGTAACGGTTAGGAGGCCACTCAGTATTTCGGTGCTTAAGCTACTTGATGGTCACGTGCACGCATGAGAAAACGGGTGGGTGCGCCACTACCGATAAGCGAACGTGCTGGCTGTCGCTGCGGTGAGAACCGGATGGTTCACTACGAACGAAGGAAATGATTTTGCTGTTTCTTCTGTGTGTGGTTACAGACGCTCGCGTGTGGCCCTGTAGCCTTGCATTCGCAGAATATTTTACAAACTAAGTCCACAAATGATAAGTGCAAAAAATACAAGTTTCAGTACAGAAACTGCGTTCTGAGTGCAGCGAGCAATACTGTGCTTAGCTTCATTCTGTTGGCAAAACACATGAAAGCCGATAAGAGAATGTGCGCTTTTTCCACCGCTCATGACAGTGAATTGAGTGCAGGGTAATGATGAGGTCATCACCAGCACTGTTACTGCCTGAATTGAGATGCTGCTTTTTGAAGAAATGAACGTACGGGCAAATCCATGGAGTCGACCTGCCTATCTTTTTCTCATGATTTTAATTAAAAGCTTCGGTGAATGGTTAATGATGTTTTTTTTCATTTTGTTACGAGAGAGTGTACAATATTTATTCCGAAATTTATTTTCAGATCTCCAAAACCCGAAGAGCTCAGTTATCTCGGAAGACCCCAGCGCCTTCCAGATATCGGTATTTGAATTTTTTTTTCATCTCGCCTACAGGCTACACTCCTAGCTTATTCGATGTGGTTGGACTACATTTAAAAAAAAAAAAGACACGCCGAGTAGAAAGACTAAGTATAAAAGGTTAAAGGTGAACTAAGTCACACAAGAAATTTCGAAATCAAACTTTAGTATTAGGTGTCAGAACTCCGCTTTATGTTAACCGCGTTACTTTAAACTGCTAAAGAGGATCCATGGGGTAAGGTGAATAGGAGAAAATAAAACTCTTTTTATTCTTTCTTACAATATTATCCTACGGCTGTGTTTTATAACCTTTTCTTTCGTTTTATTTTTACTTTGCCCTGTGCAATGGGTTTCTTCTTTCTGCTCACGTAAGCCATGGCGGATGACGTCACGCTGATTGTCGCGGCTGGTAGTGAATGGCACTCAGTGCCTTCTCACCGACCTCCACTTAAATAGCAAGTCACTCAGAGCTGCCAGTCAGTTATGATACACATTACACATATTACACATTACACATTACACATATACATATTACACTATTATACACATACACATCGGTTATTATAGACCTTTTGGACCTGGAAACCAGCAGCACAGGCCTTGATCATGAGACTACTGCTATGGCGCCTCGCCGCGCAATCACAAATGTTCCTGGCGACTCGACAGGCTGGGAAACCCGTCGAATTAAGCAGTCAGAGTGGTCGTTTATTAGTGAGTGTAACAAAACATTGCCCGCAGGGCACATACTCTCCCGCACATCTTACTTTCTCAAAACAAAACAAAACAAAAAGTCGGCGAAGACAGACCTTCCAGTGTAGCCCCGAAATTTTTCTACAGGGCAAAGACCTGAAGAAAAAAAGGATAAATCGAAATGGTGCTTGTCACCCCTACCTATCAACGGTTACTCTTTTTCACTTCGAGAGCGAGGAGGGCTAATCTCGGATATGTAAAAATGTAGGGGAAAATGATAGACAATTTAAGGTGGCTAGACCAGATGTGAATTATGTGCGCACTTTGGGTTTTCACTTCTGTTACGGTGTTTAGATGTCACAGGAGGGTACAATAAAGTTTCACCTTAAGGGTGTATGAGGAAATAGTGATAATGAGTTAATGCCCATATAACGCTGAATGAAAGCTCTCGTGCGAACGCACTAAAATATAGCTTTCAAAATGAACTCGAAGGTCACAGTTAACATTAATCGAGTTTTTCGGTGGTAAATATGAAATCCACTTTTCAAAATTTCCTTGGATGGTAGAGGTATACAGCTTCACTGTAATAATTTCGACCACCTTAGGATCTTTAATCCCTATCCTATCTTCGTGTCCCCTCAAATCTTTCATTTCATTTCTCCATTCTGCCTGCTATCCTTTACTTCCGCTGACCCGGCTCAGGTGCTTCAGTATCGATGGTAGATGCCGAGACTAGCAAACATCTTTTCCTTTCTTTTTTACTATTATTTTAAATAAAACCACTTAATACTACTGCTGACCATGCACGCTGAGAGCGTTTAGAATAAACGCATACTCTCAAGAGGAACTGGTGACACTCGTTGAAAGTCGAGTATGAACTCTGACAAGGAAAGCTAAAGACTGCGCTATGCAACTAAGTTATCGTTTAGCGTCATTTCAGTCAGCACTGTAGGCCTTGAACAAGAATTCTTTCATAAAAAAATTGAATAAAAGCCATGGAGAAAAGCCTAGGAAAGAAGGCGAGCATTTAGCACTATTAAGAAGCTACCAAAATCCACCCCTTGGGCGTGTTACTTGGATATTCCTTGAGCAAAAGCTTGTGCAGTGGTGAGGGCAGCAGAATTGTGACAGAGTGCTTGGCCTATGTAACTCACATGGCGTATGTATGTTTATGCTTGTGTTTTTTTTTTTTTCAAGGAAACAAGAGTCGCGATTATCTTCTTGTACGATTACAAAATTACACGCCACATCGTTTAACATAAACTCGCGAATTCTCCAGATGTTTGCTCTTGTTTATATCTTACGTCCAGTTTACAATTTGACATAACACATTCCATTCCAGAATATATGCTTTATACTTAATTTTACTGCATTTAATGCAGTTTTAGTTATATCAGTGCTACAATGCATTGTTGCGATATTCTTGCGATCTACTAGTCGCCGTAAAGCGCGGAAAACAGAAGCTGTAAGCAATGCAGAAGAGACATTGAAAAAGCACTACTATCTTTGACGAGCGAGGGGAGCCTTTTGCGGTTGCCACTGCTTCCCCGAAAGACTGATACTTGGTCTCGTGCATTTTACTAGACTCTTTGTCAGGGATTAACTTCAACATAGGTGGTACAAGGCAGTATTAATTGAATGGATATGGGAGAGGCCTTAACCCTGCAGCAGGCGCTTTTAGGCTGACGATTGTGATGATGCTGATGCTGATGACGATGTCTCCAAAATCTGTTTTTAGGTAACAGTCGTTCCAGTTACTACGGAGGGGCGGCGGCAGACAACCAACCTGGTTACTTTGGAGGTTTGCGGCAAGGGTAAGATTAAGCTTCTCTTTACTGTCACAACATAATGGGGTCAAACGCAGAATGATCTCTAATATATCTGATCTGAAGTTAAGCTTTTATTTTAGATCCAGAATGAAATCCTTGGGCTCGAACACGATATTTCCTCTCTGTCTGGCGTCAGTGCTCTCAGAGCTCACATGGATAGCAAGAAATTAAAATAAATCTGCTCATCAATTTAGAGCCGCACACTATACTTAGCTTCGCAAGCTTGTAGGTTATTTATACTGTATAGGTGAACTTATAACAATAGTGTAATGAAGAAGAGTAAAAAATAGAAGACTGATAAGGTGAGGATGATTTCAGTAGATGACCACAGTAGCTTACCCGAGTAACTCGGGTAAGCTCGGTTAGTAAGTGCACTCCTAATTAGGGTGAACAAGCAAGCCATATTTTTCTCTTCGAGACCAGACAACTGCTGTCATTAAACCGTGAAATATATGTGCGCCGTCATTAAGACATTCATAGTCATAGTAGGAAGCGAAGGAGACAAGCATTGTTTTACCAGGTTTCATGCCGACACTCCCGCGTATAGTGCTATGCGCATTGGGGTCTTTAGTTCATGATCCAAGGGCCAGTCTAAACTATTAGCAAGTCTTTCGGCGCCGAATTGACTTGATGGTGATGGGTATGGACCCCGAATCGCCAACTTGGAGTGCTTTTCGTTACTGTTAGACAAACCTACTGGTTGGCGCATTGGTAAAGAACCACATAAAGCCCAAATGTTGGTTCACATCGGATGTAGAAAATGACTTTGATTCCTCCTCTGTTCGAAGAAGGTGAAACTTTTTCGTTCTTTGACAGTGGCAGGATCTTTTGTAGATTTGACCTACAGATGACAACTGCAGAAAATCTGCTCTCTTAAACACATCATCCGTTAAAGTCAGCAAAAATCCTGTGCGCAGCGGAATTCTATCAGTGAGAGACGATATGAGAAATGATATGAGAGACGCCAAAAAACGGTGCTTTTATTTGTTCACCTTTACTGAGAATTGAATGCGTGACAGCAATGACGCCCTCACCGACATTTCTGCGCTTTATATCAGAGAAGGATTTTAAAGCAAGTAATTTGCTGGCACGTATATCGAAACTGAGATCGATGTACTTTAGCCTAACTTAAGAGCGTTGTAGAAATGTTTGCTGATGCTTTTCTTGGGTTGTGAGGCGAGAGCGAGCTAAAAGACATGTTCTGAAACTTTCAGGCCGTTCGACATTCGACGCTTGCCTGCACAACCACGCCGTGTTCATCAAGAGTCCGGTATATGATTTCTTTTGATTTCAAGTGCGTGTAGCGCTCGAAGCGTGTTCAAGTTTATTAAGATGGCTGTTAAGAGAAATTGAAATTGACCTGTATCGACAGACATTGTCATTGTAACGACCAAGAGGCCACTGTCTTTGAAAATGGAGCATATATAAGTCAGAAAACACCAGACAAGAAAACAGAACCAAAGACTATGCTGCACTTTCATTCACTTCGACATGCTAGAAAATATCTCTCCTTGGTGTGGACTTCAGGAGTTTGAGTCGAGATGCACGAACGTTATTAAATTGAATTTTTTTCTGTCGTAATTATAATATTTTTTTTTTGCTGCGGGACAAAAGTAAACTTAACCAGAAACAGCCGAATAATCTATTTTTGCTGCCAACAAAAATTGGATAGATTTGTGTCTCAGTGTCCTTTTAGGCAACTTGTGAGTAACGTCTTTGGCGGCAGAAACATAAGAAAAGAAGATTAAGAAAGGAAAATGATTCCCCTAGAAATGCGCAAAAAATATTGTAATACTTGTGAACGTTGTCATCGTGTAAATTGTGTTGCTTTAAACCGGAAAGCACGAGGCAGTCACGCAAGTGAACAAAAAAAAAATACTTTTTTATTTGCTGCTGAAGTGATTTTATAGGACTTTATTTAGTAACGTTTCATTTGTCTTTTTTTTTATTCCTCTGCCATTGGGCGGTGCTTTCTGGTGACGTTGGTCTTTGCGGGTGACGTCAGGTGGTCGTGGCAGGGACATATCCGCGACACTTAAACGCGCCTTCCGCCATGACACCATGGTTTACCTGCCCCGATGACAATAAATCAGGGGTTATGCAGGCGAATTTGTGCCGTCTCACAAGCTTTATCCGCGCTAATATCTGTTTAAAAGAGAAATTATGCGGCGGTTGTGAAATTGATTGGTGGTACCTTCTCCCTATTACAAGGACGTACTTGAATGCATTGGCAGTACCGTAGCTAGGGGCGGCGTCAGGACTACGTCGGCCGTGCTTGGGATTGGTATTTATTTTCCCACCACCTGTTTCTTTCGTCAAGAGTGACGTCACTACAAAATGAAACGGAAACAAAATTATAGCTTATAAACATGGTTCCTGGATTCATTTTGACTGCGCTCTCCCTTCTATTAGTGGTTGCGACGAACAAGTATTTGGGAACATTGTAAGGTTTCGTCGAGTTGGCCGGAGCGGCGTATTTCGGCAAGTAATACTGTACTTGAATGAGCCATTTGTTCATTACGATCCGGAACACCTTCAAGACTGGTGCGCCTTTAACTATAAATGTGTTTTTTTTCGTTTGCGCAGTATTCTGCAGTGGTTTTTGTGCGGCAAAATGTTTGTGCAGTTTAGTTCAAATAAATCACGTCCGTTAGCATATATCTTGAGGCAGCTATTCTGGGATATTCGCACTCATAACGTCTTTAATCCATATCTACGGCAAGCTTTCTCTAGACCCCCAAACGATTCACTGCAGCTTTATCATTTTTTTGTCAACGGCTTTGACTGTGTAATGTTGGTGCTTTAAATTCTGCTTTTGAAACATATTGCCTGAGGCCTTAATAAACGGATCTTGAACATTATGAAACAGCTTGTAAAGCGAACATACAGGTAAATATCAAAACAAACATTTCATACTCATGACTTTCATTGTGCACTTAATAACAGTTTTTGCTTTGGTTTGTTTTCTTTTGTGCTTTTCTGCAGTACCCTCCGAGCACGACGTGATGCACACCATCGGTGACTTGGAGGAACATCATACAGTGGGCCCTGTGTAGGCTGCTCAAATTATCTTTTTTTGCGTTATTTTCTCTGCAGTTTTACAACTATAGTATCAGGAGAAAAGTGATGTACACCGCATGCCATCCAAGAAACCTGTATTGAAGCGCCTCCTCTCGGCTGTGTCTGGAGTGGCCGAACTGGGAAACCGCGGCCGTTTTCAGTGACCGCTAGTTGATATTTCTTTCACCGCGTCCTGAGAAAGGAAAGGTTAGCCACGAGCGCCAGATATTACGGCAGCACATTCACCAAAAACAGTAGCGCTGAAAAATTTGGAACCTTATACTGTCGTTGAGATTAGGTGCAAGCGTGAAATGAAATGTAAGGAGATGCCCGCTTTATAAAGGCTCCATCCGGGAGACGTGAGCTTCCAGAACGGAAGGGGAGGAGGTCAGGCCCCTCGTGTAAGCCAGTAGCAATAATGCCGCACTAATTATTCCTAACCTGGTGGCACCTGACAGCAAAAAGCGCATAAACTTTTCGCTTGGTTCTCTAGAGCACCTTTGTGCATTTCTTGACCCATTTCCTATCAAGATGTTCACCAGTGGTGTTTGCAGAATAGTGAAGAGAGAGATCGCTAATGGAATGAAACGTACGCTGCTTTACAGAGCCAAAAATGCGCATTACACGTTTCTAACCTCTAGGAGCGTGTGTGGAGGGCATATCGATATTTTTTTCCTTTTTTTCAGGCATTAATCAAATTTTGGAGTAGTTCCACTGCAGCTAATCTAGAGCAATTTCAGGAGTGCTCCGACGAAACGTCTTGTTTTCTGTGACCATCTCAATAAACTTTTCATCACAACACTTTATAATAAACTCACGTACACAAAAGCAGTGACAAGTTTTTATTTCTGTCGTTTAATTAGTACACTGGTTTCTCCTTATTGAACATTTTGGTAAATTCGAGCAGGCTGCATATGCGAGGCTCCAACAAGTCATCTGAATGAAGGCTTGTCGGTTCGAATATATCAATGCTTATGTATTTGTCAGAAGAAATTGTTATGAAAATAGAGTGGCAGGTCTAAGCAGCAGCGCAGATTATCGAAGAAGCATTTCATTTATTCATTTTCACATACTGCAGCCTAGCATGAGGCTATGGCAGGATAAGCAGGTTAGTTCAATTTGTTTATCTTACCAGTGTCCTGACTACAGCGGGTTTTCAGTTTCAGTTCAAGCTTATTTAAAAAACACAAGAGGAGGTCCGAAGGTTACAGAACCATCTGCGGGACCTGCTATGCAAATTTGGCAACAACAACAACAACAACAACAACAACAACAACAACAACAACAACAACAACAACAACAACAACAACAACAACAACAACAACAACAACAACAACAACAACAACAACAACAACAACAACAACAACAACAACAACAACAACAACAACAACAACAACAACAACAACAACAACAACAACAACAACAACAGTTCGTTAAATATATAAAGTACATAACCCTTACAAATACGTGACATTGATAAAAAGCAAGAACATAATCATTGCATTGAAATTACTAAATGTGAATGCAGGCCTAAAATATATCTGTGAACAACAGTAACAATGGGAGCAGCAAACAAACAGGGTTTGGATTAGAACAGTGAAAAACGCAGTTCCTAACATCAAACGTAATTTAATACAGAACAGGAACAAGAGTGGAACACGAAGAGAATATTGGCACTAGCCCTTGATACAGGACTTTGCGATCAGTACAGGTTGTTTTGAATTTTACTCAAATACTGAATATTTTCCATATGATTTAATTTCATTGGGTAACTGATTCTAGGATGTTAGACCCATAAATTTGGCTGCAAAGTCGGTATTTATACTGCAAAAACGGATACCTCGTGGTTTGCTCCCACTTAGAGAGACGGGAATATTTAGCATTAAAACCTGCTCATAAAAAAAAGATATTGACAGATTTCCTCCCAGGATTGGGCGCCTGTGATTGCTTGATAAAGAAGGATATAAGAGGCAGCATTCGGAATGCCTGGTCTCTACTGAGGAAAACTGCTGGTGGTGTGCATTAGGTGGGCATTTCAAGCCCGTGAACGATGCTGGTACTGGGACTATTTACTATTCCCATTCTTAAATCCAGGATTCCTTCGACCAAACACCATTTTGATAGAAAGAAGCCAAACATGCAGCTTGCACACATGTGTCACAACAGGTAACGCAACTATTCAATAATTTATCATTGTCGAAAACTCTGTATCGTGTTGTCCATCATGTATCTTAAGTGTGTTCCTGAAGTCTCGTGTGTGAAATTCTTCTTCCTATCGCTTTGCATCCGCTTGATGCTCTGCCAGTAAAGGAACCAGGCGTATTTGTAGTGCTTTCTTCCAGCAGCTTATGTTTTGTTCCTTAAATAGTTAACTGGGCCTGTCAGTTAAATGTCTTAGAAATGCCTGGAAGGAATAGCCAGCCAAAAAGAAATTAATGTCACAAGCATAGTAGGATAAGCGTGCAATCACAGCTCAACATGGAAGGAATAGCAAAATGGCCAATGCCAGGTGACGATATTTAAACTGACTACTTAAGCAGATGGGAAATACTTTTCCTCTTGGAAAAAAAATTGAAGTTTTTCTTTTTTTACATTTTTCTAGTAAAGGTCAACAGACATTCCTGCACAGCAGTCTAGTCTAGATTGAAGGAAACCAAAGGAGAAAAAAGAGAATGACGTCTTTGCAATGCGAAGGCTGTCTGAGAGCTGTTTTGGTCTCCTCCTTTCAAAAACTTTCCTTCAAAAACTGCATCTTTCCAACATAGTTATCAGGTGAATTGAGAAAAAACAAAACAGCCCACTGAAATATTCTTTTGCTCCCCTTCTAAATTTATGGTCAGAAATTTTCTGCTTTATTTTTTCCAGTTTATTCTGCCAGCGGAGCAACCCAAAGTCTCCAGCTTAATTATAAGTGAATCAGCCATACCGCTATTCCATTTTGTGCGCGTATAACCAACGTTGGAGCGTCATTCCGGGAGTTGTCGCGCAATGCCCAAGTGAGACAAGTTCTTCGCTTCAAGCATTGAGCTGGAAGCTACCATGACGTGAGGCCCGTGTGGCTAACGAAACCACTCACGAGGGGACTGTATAGTCTACTGACCGCTCGTGATGCCCTCTTGAAATCAAGAACTAAAGCAACCACGGAGATAAACATCCCCTCTCGCCACCATCCAAAAGCAAGCGCAGATGCTACGCCAAGCTCGGCAAAGACTGCATCGTGGTTTGCTTCTAAGCTCGTTTCCTAAGCGAGCAAACAAGTGTGAAGTACGATGACAGGGAAAAGGGCATCGTGAGAGGCCGAGGCAAGACGGAAAACGCGGTTTCTTTGCGTATCCATATCGCTGTTTGTCAACCGTGGTATTTCCAATCCAGCGTTCATGGAAGGGACAGAAGATGCACACCTGGAAGACGCACGGCTCGTGAAGGCAGTATGGCGAAAGTTTCCGCAGGTATAAAAGGAAAGCCTGAATATTTCTCACCAGATGAAACGTACCTTCTGGAGACCAACCAACGCGGTCGAGACCAGGACAGCGCTATGAAGCTCGGAGCTGCGACAATCCTTGTCTGCCTTGCGCTTGCCGCTTCTGGTGAGTGAATGCATGCTTAAGTACGTAAACTGTGCTGTTTTCCTTATTAATAGTTCTTTGTCCAAAATTCTTATAACTTCCTCGAGCATGTCAGAGGCTGAAGTGATGAAGCCGTTTTACATTGAAAATGTGCTAAAATTTGTATGCTTTAATAAAGTCCACTGTTTCCAACCGCTAGTGATACGACGAAGTAGGGATGAATTATGAACCACGTTCACTTGTTACATTCTACAAATGTGTGATCCGCAGTATGACTTACGTATAGTGTTTGTCAAAAAGGTCAGAGCCTGCAACCGTTGCCTGGATCAAAGCGCTGAGAGCGGAGGCGTGGTGATTGGCGGCATTTGCCGGTACCTAACGTGTGCTGGTCAAGGAGGCATGTGCTCTTTTGCTCTTGCTTAGAGGGACCTGCCATGAGATTGATTGATACATTGGTGATCCGCAGACTACCTCGGACCTTAAGATAGGACTTTTTCGTAACATCATTTTGGTAAATTGATGGCTTATTAACTTCGTTCAAAACAAAGTTCCTTTTATACAATTGTTCATGCGTGAGCAGAGCTTCTTGCACTGACCGCTGCATTTGTGCGCGCTGACTAGAAGTAATACAGAAGGAAGGTTCGTTGCAAATACTCAGTCATGAGCAACACGAAACTTTCAGAAGACGGCAGCCTGCGTAGTCGGCCGCAACATAGAATACATGTTTTTATTAGAAAACACCTTTCATTGAAGCATGTGTTGAAGTGCTTGGTTACTTGAGAAACAAAATATCTCTCTATTATTTTCGACCAGCTGCAAGCGTGACTGCGACAGAACACTTTGACAAACGGTAAGTCCTTTTCCCCGATTTTCTTGGAAGCGAGTTCGCCGCCACGAAACAGTGGTCATATACTGAGGTAGAAACTTTGCACAGCGCACATTGCGAGCTGAATAAAAATAGAACCCTCACAGATCACCATAGTTTTGTCCAGGCTGCTTTGCTACATCCAAATAGCATTACATAAGAAATAAACCTGTAAACGAAGATAAAAATGATAAATGATAATGAAGATAAATATAGTAGGGCGTTTAAGCTTTGTCTTTAAGAGTGAGACGCGACAGCGTGTCGCAGCGTTGCCGAGGGGTGCGCTGAACGCCATCGCCTGTTCGGCGCGATGCGTGGCAAGTTGCACAATTTAAGGAAAGGACGCCTGTCTCACATATCTCGGTGGACACCCGAACCGGGCCGTAAGGAAAGGAAAATGAAATGAACAATTGCTTTTAAGGAAAGGAAATGACGCCTTTCTCACATTTCGCTCTAGACACCCGGATCGCGCCGTAAGGGAAGGAAAAATAAATAAATAAATAAATAAATAAATAAATCAATCAATATAATCACGAATAAATTCATCAATCAATCAATCCTTAACGCTTTCGCATTAAAATTCCTTCCCTTACGGCGCGGTTCAGGTGTCCACCGAGATGCGCCATTTTTCGCTCACGGCCAAAGACGCCGACGCCGACAACGACTTTTCTGCGACACAAGCTCCTTAACGCTGTCGCGTTAAAATGAGATTATTGGTGGCAGGCAATTAGTAACAAAAACTACCCTGCCGAGTAGTATTCGGAGGCCAAAGTTGGCAGCTTGAGCAAAGTATCTCTGGATACCACATTAATTAAATTCTCTCAGCTATACATTATCCTGTTTAAAACACTAAATAATTTCTTTAACTTCATTTTTGACTGCAGATCAGTATTTCAAAAGTTTCACAAGTCCCTGTACGGTAAGTGCCACCTTTTGCACAATTCTAGCAACTTTTTATGGCATTGAAAAGTCGAAAACCTAATTATTTTTAAAAATTATCAATAGACTCGAAAAGCCGTTCCCTCTTTTCAATCCCTTTTTACAACACTATCAGGTGATGAATGTTATATAACGCACAATGCTAAATGCTTTAGTTATTGTTTTCATGTACCTGAAGTTTTTCCAAAGTTTTAAGGCTGCATTATGAGGGAACACGGAGGGTTTTTAAAAGCCCCTTTCAAGTCATCTCGCCGATCTATGTGAAAATGAGTCAAGATATTCCGCTACTGCGGCATTCCTCGCTCTCCTCAGGTTTCGCTGGCCCAATAAGTGGCCTTCATGATATTTGTAAATGGCCTGTACAAAGGGAAATTGAAAAGATGGGCATAAAAATTAACGTGCGAGAAATATCTAAATAGTCTAGAAGAAGCGTGAAGTGCAGTGTGTGTGGAAGTAGAAGTCTAAATATATATAAGACTGCAACATGAGCCATCTCTCAAGGCTTGCCGCTTAAGTGTGTCGCACATGCAGTGGCCTTGCTTTTAAGAAGATAGCAAAAAAAAAGGACGACGGAAGGCAAGATAGCAAAAGGAGACAAAAAAATGTTTTTTTAATGAAGCCCCATCCCGCCGCTCCCATCTTCACTCTCCAGAAGCAGCATCCATCACGCATCGACACCACTCCACTTTCCAGAAGCGCCACCCACCACCATCATCATGAACCCACCTACATCCTACACCTCGGGAAGACTCCCGAGGCCTCCATCCAATGAAAGGCCATGCAGCACCGGATCCAAAAACGATGGCGAAATAGAATGCTAAGAGGCAGTGGGAAAACCAGAGAAAGAGGGCTGCCCGACCACCCAGAGCCACCCTCGACCCACCTGCGCTCACCTTTAACCCCCACAAAAATTTCGTCGCGGTATGAAGCCTTTGTTTAGAGTAAAAGCATTCAGTCGAGTAAAAGCATCCAAGTAACAATAGAGGGTAAATTGAACTGCGTTATCAGAACTGTCGCATCCGATGTCTGATCGTCCCGCATTTTTTTCTACTAAAACACCGCTCAGTGAAGAGGATAGCCAATTTTATTTGGTCTCGTTCATGTTCCAAATTTTCCCTAGCTTATTTTATGCCTTAAGGGGGACAATTTTAGTTTCTTAGAAGAGCCTGATGATGCTTATAAGACGGCAGTGCCCAATGATAAAGTACATACGAGAAGAAACATTAGAAAGTTAGACAAATTTATAACTTCGTTGACAATATTTCATATCTCAGATGATATAAATCGATGATCGATCTTGTCTGAATTTATTCTTCTGCTTTTGTATTAAGTACCGGGGAGCAGAAGTGAAAATACTTATGAGAACGCAGAAATGGCACCCTTCAGGGATGTGAGATTAAAATTGCACGCTAATCTTTTGACGATGATGAAATCATGCATGAACTTTTTATATATATGAGCCAAAAATGGTAGAACATACGACTCGACATAATTCGAGTTACTTGCAATCACAGTATAGGTAAAGAACTTGCGACCGTGCTCACGAAAGCAGACCTGTGTAACCAACACTGAAAGTACGGTTTTTATCAAAAGGTCTTCCGATTGAAGTTGGATAATATCTGTTGGTTTTCATTTTCTGGCCTAGCATTGTAAGCACTGCAAATGCGATGAAATGTTGGTAAAGAAAACTAAAATAAGCGTTTTAACCAATTTCAGAAATGCAGCATCCTGAATTTGAACAGCATCAGTTGTAAGTGCACCGCTGATACCTTTCACTATGTTATATATACGTAGTGCCTCTAGAAATCAAATTTAGTACCTTTACGATTTCTTGGGACATTTGCCACTTGCTCTCCCTTTCATCTGAGTGACCCTTATAGGGAACATATTTCTTAGAGCAGATGCCTAAATGTTCGCTGCTGACGATTTTTTTTAGAGGCGAATAATTTTGAATGATGAAGGTTATAGGGAATAATAGAGAATGTTTTTCGTTTACCTTATCTGTCAATGAAGTATTAAAAACTGTAGCCGCTAAATGAAAATATAAGGCATGTGATGGCTCTCTGTGGCGATGGTGCTGGGCAAGAAATTTATGATTTATTTTTCTTTTTCAGCCAAAATATGCACAGCCAAAATATGCAAATGGAAGCGCAGTATACTCAAGGCTGATCTCTCATTTCGGAAATGCTGCAAAGAACGTTGATTAGCTGACATCCGGGGAAAAAAATCCGCTAAATAAAGAGGAAAGTATTTGAAAAGATATGAAAATGCCCCTGTTGAGTTGATTCAATATATACCCGCATAACTTAGTGCCATGAATTTTTGTTTAGTTTTATTGATTTAACTGTTGCCATCATTGGTTCGTAGTTTTCGATACTTCTCGAGCTTGTGTAAATTTATATTTTTTCGCAATGCAATGACTATATTGTATGTCACATATTGTTAAGCTCTCACAGCTGTGTTTTTTTATTGCCTTCCTCCTCCCTCCTATATAAAGCAGGTTCGTAAGAGAGCTTTAAGAGTCCAGATAATAAATTAAATTATTTGCGATATCGGAAACAACGTTTACAATCTGGTGTCTTTACGTCCTCTAAGCATGTCCTAGAAACCAAGAAAAAAAAAGGATCCGCATCACAGCGATACATGCCCGGATGCAAAGTTGAAATTATTGTGTATTTTATTGTTTGTAACATGAATAAAGATAAAAGCAGTAACCTGTGAGGAACCCACCTGAACGCCTAATGGAGGCAAGATTTACATAAACTCATAATTTCGTAGCGAGTGCTTTGAAGTGTGGCTTCATTATTGGCGGGGACCATCTACAAGAAGCAAAACCGCAGTTTTTCGATGTAGGACGTATAAGAAGGATGGTAAGGGAAGAGGTAGCCCTTTGGAGCCAAGCCCACATCTGTGCCCCATAGACAAGGAGCGAGCTATTGAGATAGAAGTGAACAAAGACCACTGTGAAGCGGGCAGTTAATGATGAAAACAGGTTATATTGATGCAGAAACCAGAGTGAGGCTTTAAAGATGTGCCTTAATTTCAGGTATTCGAACCACGCCCGGTATATAATACGCAGGGAACGATTTTCTGCCAAAAATTATTTTTTCTTACATTGTCTGAAACCCACAATCTTCCAGGGCTAGGTGTTCAGTCCGTGAATAAAAATATAGGTGCCAATTTTGAGCCGCTAAGTGCCAAGCGTTGTGATAACAGTTAAATTAAGTACCACAACCTAACTTATTTAGGTTGTGGGACAAGGTATGCATGCGGGGAATAACTGCCGTCTTTTTCTGCTTCCTAGATGACTCTCTATTGCGGCCACGTTCGCATTTTTGTTTGTGCTAGAACAAACCCTCAGCAACAGATAGCTGTGCATGCAATGGGTAGCCTGATGCGGATAGTCTGGACAATTGCTGAGCAAAACTAGTCTAGTAGGGGCTCGCACGATTTCTTGAGGGTGTTCTTGGAAACAAGGATTGACAATAGCTCTCTTGACAAATTTGGAATGCACCGAATGAAACTGAAGTAGCGGATTACTGGAGCGGGGTTCATATGCCCAACAAATGAAGTTGTTACTAAACACTATCTTTAGATGTAAAAGGCGAATTTTTTCATCTTCCGTAAGTATTTACTGGCAAACGCGTTTATTAAGTATATGAACCCCGCTCCAACAGAAAAGTAGGGCAGACTTTGTTTTTAACGGTACTGCTTATTATCCACACTACCTTATGTGCTATTGTATATTAAGACAAATGCAATAAATTGGGTTTCAATGCACTCCTTCACCGACATGACAATGAGAACTAAGACATCTGCAATTGAGGTCATTGTCATCTTCCTGTATGCGTCATGAGAAAGAAGACGCGGAGCAGCAGAAGATAGGCCGTTGGGTGACTTTATTTAGTACATCCTTCAGTGAATTTGAATCAACCGGCGCTTGCACCTTCTGTCGTATCACCGGTATGGTTCGTAGCCTGTAAAGAATTTTCTCATCAGGTGCACAGTTAATCTCGATTATGAAAGCAATTGTTCTCAAATGTAAACATACGTTATACTTCTTGTAAGCCTAATGTCTTTGGAGACGTGCGGAAAGAGAGCAATGTTTATTGAAGAGTAGGGCAGTTGGAAATTGTAGGAATGAGCTTCGCTCATCATGTCCATGAAGCTGGATGCTACAGGCTAAGTAATTTAATATAATAATAATAATAATAATTGGTTTTTGGGGAAAGGAAATGGCGCAGTATCTGTCTCATATATCGTTGGACACCTGAACCGCGCCGTAAGGGAAGGGATAAAGGAGGGAGTGAAAGAAGAAAGGAAGAGAGAGGTGCCGTAGTGGAGGGCTCCGGAATAATTTCGACCACCTGGGGATCTTTAACGTGCACTGACATCGCACAGCACACGGGCGCCTTAGCATTTTTCCTCCATAAAAACGCAGCCGCCGCGGTCGGGTTTGCACCCGGGAACTCCGGATCAGTAGTCGAGTGCCCTAACCACTGAGCCACCGCGGCGGGTCTAAGGAAATTACAGTTGGAATAACGGGCAGATTACTCAGCGAATATGTTTCTGGCACTCAAGTTCTCGTTGCACACACTCCTCTGCAGCAATAACATTTGAATGAAGAAAAGTTTGTGAACTGGGGCCCTGCAGTAAAGAATAGTTAGAAAAGGAAGAGTGCGACAGTCAGACTTTCTGCACAACATTGCAAGACGTCCTTTGTTCTGATTGCGCCAAGTAGAAAGTACTTTGCAGAATACCGCTTTCGCTTTGGAAAACATTACTTTGGCAGAGAGAAACATGCCGAAACGCGCGGATTTTATAGCATGTCAGATTGTTGATTTACTCAAGCTATTTAAACATAATGAGACATATTCTCTTGTACGCGATGACATTGCTCTGATGAAGTGCTCTTATTGAACGCGGCACACGGAACATCCAAACAGGTTGACTAAATTATACGTGTCGTATGTGCAGTTTCCGGTTAACTATATATATATATATATATATATATATATATATATATATATATATATATATATATATATATATATATATATATATATATATATATATATATATATATATATATATATATATCAAACAAGGTAAAGGAAATGACAGGCTCGTTTTTGACAAACTTATGAAGGGAGCCAACAGTCACCGAAACCAAGGTGCATAGGGGGACACTCACAGGGTTCGCTTACTGGTAATAAACATAAATACCCACGAGAGCAGCTGATTTGACAGCCGTCACCGTAGCTTAGTTGGTAAGAGCACCGGACGCGATATTCGGAGGTCGTGGGTTCGGATCCCACTGGCGGCATGGTTGTTTTGTCTGCTGCTTTATAAGTAATTTCTTTAAAAAACGATAGATTAATCGCAGTATTATTATCCCACTTATAAGCACAACACATTAAAAAAGTTAAACATTCCCCTATGCACCTTGGTTTCGGTGACTGTTGGCTCCCTTCATAAGTATATATATATATATATATATATATATATATATATATATATATATATATATATATATATATATATAGCGCAAAGTATGAAATCTTGGGATGATTAGTAATAGTATACACGTAGATCAAAGTTTGAATCGAGTTACTGACATTTCTAACGAGGAAATGCCTTTGCCGCAATATTGCAAAGAACGTTCTAGGTTCGTGGATCGACTTAACCTTGCCGTATTGAGGCATCGTAATGAATTTTGCTCAAAGCTAGGTGACGCTGTTCTAATCTGTGAAAATGAGAAACCGTGGGGGACAAAAGCTTCCTTCTCCTTGCAACGCAGCGGAAACGCATTTTTATATCCGTACTTTAAACAATCTTGCCTTGCTCGTGACTCTGTCCTCGATATGTGCACCAGAGCCATAGTTTATTCGGTTTTCCCGAACATGTGTTAAATTTTTTTGTGGTGTAAATACAATTTGTTCCTTAAAAAGATCATTTAAATGTCATTTGTAGTTACTGTGTTGCCTTTTATCCCGCGGTTCTCGATCTTTTGCGTTAAGAACATATGCGACTAGTGCCAACAAGGACAATTTCTATTTTACACGCTTTCAATTTCTATTTCTTTCTATTTTATTTTCTACTCCTATTTTCTATAGCTATCTGAGTAAATTTGTATTTCTACATTACATCTCTACACGCTTTCGCATTTCCTCACCCTCCTAATAGGCAAGATTGCGCGACTGTTTACAAAGCTGTGAAATGAAATGCGTACAGGTAGGGAAGTTATGCGTCTCGCTGTATCGGACCTCACCTGCGTCTTCGAAGGCGAAACGAGCCTTTTTTGTTGTCCTTTTTGGCGCCCTGCAAGGCGGCGAGAAAATTGAAATTGAAAATTGGTTGTCGGGGTAACGTAATGGCGCAGTATCTGTCTCATATATCGTTGGACACCTGAACCACGCCGTAAGGGAAGGGATAAAGGAGGGAGTGATAGAAGAGGTGCCGCAGTGGAGGGCTCCGAATAATTTCGACCACCTGGGGATCTTTAACGTGAACTGACATCGCACAGCACACGGGCGCCTTTCGCGTTTCGCCTACCTTAAAACGTGGCCGGCGCGGTCGAGTTCGAACCCGGGTACTCCGGATCAGTAGCCGAGCGCCTTAACCACCGAGCCACCGCGACGGGTCAAAAACGAGGAATTTCAGAAAGACAGCAGTCTTTATCATTTCATCATTATAATTCGACTGGTGGGCATTTGTTAGCACAGTGAGAATAATTCAATTTATTGAATATTTAAAATAAAGAATACTTTATTTATTTATTTATTTATTTATTTATTTATTTGTCTATTTATTATGATACTACAAGTCGCCCGTAGGTATTGTCGTAGGGGGATGTCACAGAAAGGACAAACATGAACAGCGATTAAATGAGCAAAGGATAATTGCCACTAAAGCACAAAAACACAACAAGAACGAGATTTATGCAATAAAACAAACAGTAGATAATCAAGTTTCGAGACAAGCAAATAAATTTGGTACAGAGGGAAAAAGCGAAATAAAAATAAAATGTAGAATGCATTATAAAGTCATAGTCTATTTTCTATGCACTTTCACAAAGATATCGCCTTAACGCATCCCTAAATTGCTCATCACTTGTAGACACCGCGGCCTGAGGCAGTCTGTTCCATTAGTTAACGCTGCCAGGAAAGAAAGACAAAAGGTATACTTTTGTTCGGCAGGCGATTTTTCTGTTATGGTCATGTCATTGTGATATCAAACTAGATGATTTTAAAGAAAATGTAGCGGTAACAGAGAAAAAATGTGAAACTAAGATGAGATTTATTTCATTAACTTTTGCAACACATCAAGCAACCAGCATTCCGCAACCATAATTGCGTTGTCTCAACAGTTTATTCATAGACTGTATGGATGGATGTAGAGCGTTCCCTTCAAACTAGGTTGAGGTCTGTGCCACCATGCTCTTTGTTTTAAGAGTGTGAGCTCTCACTCAGCACGTTTCTCGATTTCTTGGGGTCTGCTACCACCTCCCTTCGGCGTGAAATTTTCCAAGCCCGAGGAATTCAATATGGTGGCCCCCATAGTAAATGGATATAGCAACTCTATTGATGATCGATTGGTGACGTTATTATTATATCCAATTGGTGATTGATTGGTGACGTCGTTAGTATATCTCATTGTTGATTGATTTGTGACGTCACTTAAAAATCCAAGATGGCGGCCGACTTAGGTCACCACGTGACTATGACATCATAATCCAAGATGGCGAAAAAATTCGGGTGCCAATGATGACGTTAGAATTGAACGTGGCGGACAGAAGTGAAATCACGTGTTATGACGTCATATCAATTCTAGTAAACCAAACAACTAACGCTCTTCAACGTCTACCAGTCGGTGGCGACAACCTTTTTCTTCATATTAATTAGCCAATGTGTCCAATTAACTCTCTAGAAATTTTTCTTCTAAAAGGTTTATGGGTTTGTGGGGGTTTAACGTCCCAGAGCTACTCAGGCTATGGGGGACGCCGTAGTGAAGGGCTCCGGAAACTTCGACCGCCTGGTGTTCTTGAAAGCGCAGTTACATCGCACAGTACACGGGCTTCTCGTATTTCGCCTGCATCGAAATTCAACCACCGCGACCGGTATTTCGTGTCAGACGCTAGAAACAAAGGAAAACAAATTCCATTGATTTCTACGCAACACGAATTTTTAATTCCGACTTGGTAATTGTTACGTGAGTGCCTTGCTTTTAAGCCAGTCAGTCTTCCAACCACGTTTTACTGATATTAACTGCAGATTCATTCACGATTTCTTCATTACCTAAAAACTCTACAGCCTCAGAGAGAGCCAATAAGCCTTTATCGACATCTTGGTGAGTATTTCCGCACTATAAGGAGATTTGGTGAATTTCATCTGCAGATTTGATATAGCCAGAAGATGTTCCAACCTCCCTGTCAAATTTCTCCTTGTAGCTTATCGGTAACAGCACAGCGCTGCACCTTGAATTATCATATGAAAGCTTTCTTCACCATGTGATATCTCTACTTTTTTTACAAATTCAGACTTTATTTTCTTTTTTCATATGAGTATGCGACCACTCAACCTTTGCGTTCATTACATCGTTTGAAGGTCACCCAGACCGCAAGAGTCTGGAACAACCTTCCCGCTAAAGCTTCTAATCATCCTAGCCTGGAATCCTTTAAATAATTTATCATAGATCTAATTATATAATATATTAGCCCACCACTCATGTAATGCCCTACTGGGCCTTTTAGGTTCTAATAAATAAATAAATAAATAAATAAATAAATAAATAAATAAATAAATAAATAAATAAATAAATTCTTACGGTTTAGTTTCCTAGTCATATTCAGCCACATTGAATCTATACTGTTCCTGTAGGAGCACGTAAATATGTCTGGGCATATCAAAAAAAGTAGAAATGGACGTGTATAAAAGGAGAGAAAGCTCACCTGTATGTAGAGATACTTAAATATTTTGGGCATATCGACGTGTATAGAAATTTACGCATAGAAAGGGAAAATTTCAGCGGAAAGGGAACCGCTTTATGATAATTGAAGATCCAGTGCCGTATTATTTATAGGGAGGTCCGAGTGTGTTAGTCCACGTAGATGCGAAAAGGTATATACTGAATAGATTGAATGATGCAGAGTGTGTTGTAAATCAGAAGAGGCAGTTGAATATATTCTTCTGGAATGTTATGGCATCCGACCGGATGTCGATGTTCCCAAGTTCATCATCTTTGAGGCACGCGTCCCCTCTGTGCAGCTCAGGTAAACGGTTAGAAAACTGAGCGTTTAAAAAGCTGGGACGATACCTAGGGACTACGCTTTTAGAAGAATTGATGTATGTTTAAAACGATTGAAAATTGCACTTGAAAAAGAGTTTTTTTAAAAATAAATATGACTGTTGATGTTATGGAAAGAGATAAAATGAAAATAACTACATGGCGGCGCCCTCTACCGCCCAGTTTCAAAAGGACGCCCTTGTCGTCCATCCATTCATATATCATTTTATCCACTCTAGCGTCCTAGCTGTGCTCTTAACAGCTTTCACATCGCAGTGGGAGTTGCGGGTACAAGCTTGCCGCATACGCCAAACTATAAGTGCTCATTAGGGAATAAATTCGTGCACGCGTTCAGTGGCTAATCATGCGAATGGAATAAATCAATCTGTAATTTCATGAAACCTTTCAAATGGCGGAATACGAACAGAAAAATCTTCAGTCAGCCAGCGAGCACCAAAGCTTCAGATCATGCTTGGCACGTTGCACTGCGTTTAAAAATTGCGTGGGCTTAGGCCTCAGAAATGATGAAAGTAAACTTAATTGAGTTCTAAGGTGGAAATTATCAGGAATGGAGGACATCAGTAAGGATTCTTTTGAAAAGCGTAGTAAAACAAAAAAATTCCCAACGGTTTCCTTAACGCTAAAGCAAATTATTTAATTTGAAAGCGAATACTTACCATTTAGCTGCAGAAAAAGAAAAAAAGAAGAAAACATTAACTGGTGGCAAAGCTAGACTGGAATTCTTGCAAAAAAAATTGCCTTCGTATTGTGAAGGTGTGCATCAGAGCTACTAGAAATAACATCGACCAGATATATGGACAACTTACGCTGAAAGTGAATGACAGCGGAGTTTTGTATGCTTTTCTCTGTTTTAGAAGAACCCACAGTTTTCTGCATCCGCATTAGAGATACGCTGTGCATGTAAGAACACGAATGCTGTAATAGACTGACCACCTTCTTTCATGTAACATTTTATTGTGGCGTACAGTCAGCTAAAGAAACATAAAACAGCCACTATAGGCACACTGCACGTCAATGTCAAGTTCAGCAGAATATTTGCTTGCTTACCAACATGTTACATTAGCTGAGTTGAATAATTCGAATAGTTTTATTCTATTTATAAAAAGAGGTGTTTACGTATTAAAAGGTTTCGTATAATATGCATTCGCAGCAACGGGCCCGAATGTTTTAACGTTTAAACTCTTTTGGAGCTTTGTTCACATCGCTTAAGATCTGTTGAGGAGTACTCTGTACTGAACCTGTTCAAAAATACAAGAGAGCATGTCCCAAAATATTACAAAATTTTCGTAGCCATTTTGTTATGACAGATTTTTCTGTGCTACTGCGCATTTGTATGTTGCCGTGACAGAATCCGCTCTGTTGTTACGACAGGAGACGGCAGCACACTGTAGAGAAATCATTGTAGTGTTGGTAAAAGAGGTTTTGATTTCAGGTCCCAGAATACTACACGAATACCTGCCTTGACAACAGAAAATATTCTCTTGTGCTTTTTGCTCAAGAAGGCATGAAATCTCACTCAGCTGTACCCTTGACGTCTAGTTTCAACTTTCTTTGTCTTTTCACCTCCATATTAGGTGGTAGCGTGTTTTTTTTTTGTTCGATTTCCACATATTCGTAGGAGCCGAAACTCGTGGCTGTCGAGCATGGTCTCTTCGACGTCGCACAATGTTATTATAGTAAATACAAGTAGGGGGGTACTGCGCACAAAAAGACAAGGACAACAAGATAACACAACAGGCGCAGATCTGTCTTCTTGTCCTTGTCTTTTTGTGCGCAGTACCCCTCTCCTTGTATTTACTATGATTGACCGACTAGCCCAACAACGTACGCTCTTAAACTATGTTATTATAGTATACCAAAGAAGTTATTTTAAGGCGATAGCCTTTAATGGCTCATACTCGCGGTGACCGTCCGTCCGTTACATCGCCACCTAGGTCACGTGGCGCCACGCTCGCGCCCGCTGCGAATTCACGCGCGGCAAATTCAAATCAGTGCAATGAGTCGCAAACGGCTTTCGCCCTCCCGCAGTTAAGATATATCTAAGTGCCTCCAACGAATTTTTTAAAATCTTTCCGGCTTACAGTTATTCAGGAAAATAAATTAGATGCATTTCCGCTCAGTCGCATTACTGTACTGTCAGTAATTTTGACAAAAATACTTGCTTGCAATTCATAATAGAGAGAGTGGAAAGTTGGACTAGTTGGTAGTATCTGCGAATTATAGCACATCGTTTCGGTGGTGGCCGCACAAAAGAAGCTACAAACTTGAGCTTTTACTGTCTTCACAATCACTTTATAGCAAGAACGCACAAACAGGTGGGAACCAGCAGACACGAAGCTACGGCGATTGTGCTGTCTCAATTCTTCTTGTACTCTTCAACTCTGTTTTCCTCGTAGCTTTGTACGCTGTAGAGCATAGAGGAACCTTATACAGTGCCAGTGACCCCGTCTAACACGCTGTGCGTGAAACTCGGTGGTTTTAGACTAAGGGCATAGCAATTGTGCAATTTGTGATGTGAATATATCTTACGGTCTCCCCGGCCTCTATGCGCCCTTGGAGTGGTCGTCTTGGCTACCCTGTAATAATTCGGGGAGACAACAAAGCAGATGGTTTTTGCTACATGCACCAGAAGAGGTTATTTATGTGTGACACCATTCTTCCCCGCCATTTCTTTTTGCCTTGAATTTATATTGCAAAAAATCGTGAAGACATTGCTTCACGAGAGGAAATCAAAGCATGTAAAGTTAAGCCCAATTATAACGAAGTTGAAGGTGCCCGGCGATTACTTCGTTATAGCCGTAGCTTAGGTATAGCCGGTGTTGATCGAGCGTCCTAGGGGAATCGTCATTTCTTCGTTATATCCATTGTTTCGTTATAACTAGGTTCGATGGAATTATTCGAAGAAACCGGATAGTGCCTAGTAATTTATTTTGAATTCCTGAACGCCGTCGTTGGAGGGGCATTAATTCAAGATTAAAGTAAAAAAAATGAGACCTTTCACATGCTTGCGAGCTAATTAATGGAAGGAAATAAACACCATAGTCAAAGGCCAAATCAGCACGGCAAACTCCACGGCAAGATCAGAGGTTGGTGCTAAGGTTGAGAGGAAACTTTCGGAAACGTCAGTTGAGGTAGAGTATAATGCCTATAGATAAGCTTGTAGCCAAGGAGCGCCACAAAAAATGATAATGGTCGGAAGGGGATGAGGGCGGGAGGAGTTAACATTGACCGGCTCGGCAAGGCTTTGCAAAAAAAAAGCACGTGCGCACCAAAACAAATCTTTTTGTCGGAACGTTACCCAGCGGGCGCACTATTTACTCTCGTTCATTTTATGTTGATAAAAATGCCATGTTCTCGGCTCCTTCTCTACCGCACTATTAAGTGGAAGTGAGAAAGAAAGAATGAAATATGTAAATGGTCTGGAATGCAAGCAACACATGGAAATAGCATTATTTGTTCCGAGGCGAGGAGATGTCTCCCTTAGTGAAAAAGAATTTTCTGAAATGCCCTCCTGCTGGGCACATCTTTTCGATTGGTGGTCTTCGTCGTTGAAATGACTCGGTAAGCAGATGTTGACTGGTTGCGACGAAACTATGCTCATAGCATAAATGCGTTGCAGAAATTGCGTTTCCGGCTATTCTTTTTCTAGGCTGCTTGCCTGATACATGTTTATGGTAGAGCAACTGGACATGTTAGGTTCCTCAATAACATTGATCATGAAGTCTTGTTAAAGGTGTCGAGATACGGCGTTTGTTGTGGCTACGGGCGTCGGTCCTGAAGATCTGAAGGAGGAACATGTAGCAGTAATGAGGATCCGCATCCTCATTTGGATTCCTGTTTGATTCCTGGCTGAGGTCTTCAGTTCGGCAAAGGAGTGGAAGTGATTAATCAGCCATAAAAAAAAAGAACTGTAAAGTTTCGCTTTCTTATTTGCTCATCAGTGTGCTGGCAACAGCGGGGTAACCTACTTTGGTATAGAGATTATTAAAGCGTGCTTCGTGTGGGTGCCAGTGTCGACCTTACCACTCAGTCGAAATTGCAGATATGCCCGAAGAGTAGGAGAATTGCTTCTTCTGGTAATTTTTAGAAATCTCAAATTTTCAGGGTACCTCATAGCATCACAAACATTTAAAATGTGGAGGTGGAATCTTTGTACGCGAGCAAAGTGGCAGCACCAGAGAAGAAGCAGACAAAAAGAAGAAAGACACAAACGTCCTCGTTCAAGTCTGTGTTTTTTCTTCGTGTCTGGTTCTTATCTGCTGCTGGTTTTAAGTGATCATGCACCAACAAGCTCAACAATCCACCTTATTAACAAACCATTACCACTAACGTCGACCTGAGGACAGACATACGGGTAGAAGAGGAAACCTTGGGGCATACTTGAGCAATTAGATGTCGGGTAAAAAGTTACGCGAGAATGATTCTGCCATACTTACGCCCGGCCCTCGTTCGCTAGATACGGTGAAGGGAGACAGAAAAAGAGACAAAGTCATGTTTAAAAAGCCAGTAAAATGAAGCAGCGAAGAAAGAACTGCCACGTATCAGCATTAGGCCGTAACATGGTGATAAATTTGAGTTAATTTCTATAATTGTATTCAACGCTTTTGCTGTGACGTAACTATATAACTGTATTACAATCGGAAAGTATGCGTTTGTCCACGCCTAATCAGCTTATTTTGTGCAGCGTGGTGAACATGTCGCATTATTCACAATCGCATCACTGAGTGTAGCGAGAGAACAATAAAATATAAGCAGATTCCTGCGTTTACGAAAAGTAGAGAGATCATGTTTTAGCCGAGTAATAACATCAAACGACAGTGCTCTTCTTAAAGGGATCCATTTGTTAGGGTGATGTCTGTTTCTGTTTCATATAGGTTCATTCTCCACAGCCTTCGTTGAGTATTTTGTTTCATCTTTCCTTATTATTTAATTATTGACACAGCCACTATTCTATACAGTTCACATCACATGCTCTTACCAGTTCCTTCGAAGCAATAACTAAGTCGCATATCTTTTCCCTTTTTACAAGATAAGTTACTCACCTCTAGGTGTTGTTCTGAAAGAAAAAAAACACACGCCCAATTTTTAATTCCCTTCTTTCATTGTTCTGCACGCAGGCAGAAATAAACTGCATGATCCGAAACAGAGTCCAACACGTCAGCATTCCAAATGCGAGCCGCGTGGATGTCAGCATACATACATTCAGGCTGATGTCGCGCAGTGTTCGACTTCACATACTCAGAGACACTTTCTTTTTTTAAACCTCTCGGCATCATTATCCAGACGTCACCTAAGGTAAGCTCGCTTAGGAACTGGAAAGTTAGCTATTCGAGGCCTCCTGGCAATTTTCTCTCTTTAGAGTATCTGCATTGCAAGCCGCACTGGGAAGTTAAGGTTTATGGTTTATGGGGGCTTAACGTCCCAAAGCGACTCAGGCTATGAGGGACGCCGTAGTGAAGGGCTTGGAAATTTCAACCACCTGGGGTTCTTTAACGTGCACCGACATCGCACAGTACACGGACCTCTAGAATGTCGCCTCCATCGAAATTCACCCGCCGCGTCCGGGATCGACCTCGCGTCTTTCGAGTCAGTAGCCGAGCACCGTAACCACTAAGCCACCGCGACGACCGGGCAGTTAAGGTCAGTGCCATAACATGGCGTAGTTATCAAAACGCCTTCTAGGTTTGTGCCCTACATGCATCATGAAGAAAGTATATATCCGGCATGCTGTCCGAGTTTTCAGTTCAGTTTAGTGCCTTAAAATTCCCCGGAGGGGGCATTACATAAGGGGTGGGTTTTCATGGAAAGAACATCTCGAGTCAAGTTGTCATTGAACAAAATGGCCATTTAAAAGCTGTAAAAACAAAGTTGGGCGCGTGGTAGCAATGCGGTAGCATGGTTAGGCGGTGACATGTCCCGGCAGAACACTGTGTTGTGCGTTTGCTGTTTAAAGAGCATTTATATCTGCCTCACCACTCATAGAATGCCGCTTTTGGGAACGCCGCTCTATGCAGTAAACAAATGTAGAGTCAGTGCGTTCGTTTTTGGGTTTCGGGCATTAAGTGCCCTCAATATTTCCAAAGCCCAGGATCCTGTTACGCAGCATTTTTTACCGTAGGATATACATAAAAATATAGCCTGGTTCACGTAACATGTGACTATGCAATGGTCTTAATACTTGTAGCATCACGTCACGACCTAGACTCTAGTGCGCTGAGAAAGAAACCTATTATCAACCTGTGAAATAAACTCCGCAGTGGGATCTTTATATCTAGTCCTAATGCCTGCTACTGGTGACCAGAAGGACTAAGTAGGGTGATATACGTGATAATAAAGAAACAAGAGTGCATTCGTATTCACTTTTTAGAAGCTTTAGCTGCAGCCTGTATTAAAAAAATTAATTTTGGGTGCCGACTGTTGGTACTAAATTGTACGTGGAGCTAAAGGTCTTTAATTTCAGCTATATTTGTTGGGACTGTTTTTTTTATAAATAGGTGAAAATATGTTTTTTTAACGTTTCCTGATTGTCGTGTATTTTCCCAATAATTTGCGTCATTCATCACTGAATGCCAGCTTCATACCGTCAAGGGAAAACGTGAACTGTATAACGTTCGCCAACATACCTTTTCTTGCGGGCATCAGTTTCAAGAATGACTGCAAAAGCAAAGTTCAGAAAAAGCAAATGACAGTGACACGCTTGCGTGAGGTTCTTCTGTCTGTTCGTAATAATTGCGGCATTACATTCTTAAAGTATTTTTACAGCATTTTTACAGATTCGCACATGATTCATAGGCACAGCAATTGTCTTTGACTTGCTCTCACGGTCCTGCAGCATAAGCTGAATACGCTTCGAATTGTGTGTTGCCATGTCCAGCATTCTCGGGCAAAAATTTTGAAATTTAGAAAATTGTAATACACTGTTATGGAAATATTGAAGGTAATCATCCATTATTAGATGTGTAGAAAAATCTTTCTTAAAAGTCTCTCCAGCGATCGCATCGAACAGTTAAGACTGCCATAGAAAACCATTGGGGAACGGATTTGACGATAGCAAAAACGTTAGTAGAAAAAAAATACATCGCGGTCGTCGGCTGATCTGCGGATATATTGGTAGCTATAGTGAAATCTTATATGAAAAAAATTGCGTTCGTAAACGGTTTTCCGATCAAAAATGCTTTTGTCCATAATTGCTGGGTATTATTCAGTCAACCACTTCATCTGTTGCACTGTTACTGGTCAAAATTGAAAAACGCAGTCAGCAGGTAAAATTTTTTTCAAGAAAAACCGTATGCAATTTTAACACTTTGCCTTGGAGGAGCCAGACGTTCCGATTTAGACATTTTTAATTCATATTATTTCGATTACCTTTGAACGAATATGTGCTTCCTTCCTGGGATTATTTTTTATATGATAATTTTGAATAGCCGACTCATATATAGGACGACTTTCAAGCTTGCAGCCAGATATTAGGGAACACATTACCACCGAAAAACTGACCTTTCAACGCTACTCGACAATAAGTCATGACACCAAAATAGACGTAAGGAGAATTGATGACGTCATACCGAATGAAATCAGCAGAACGCAAAAAATGACTATGAGGCTCTTCATCTCCAAAGTTATTTCCGTTTCCTTGCTAGCAGTTTCGAGGTGCTCTTCTGGAAGCCTAGTTCTTCACACTGGCCATAAGGAAGTACTCGGGTGCTCTTATAAAGCAAGTCACTTTTCCTTTCTACACCAGTGCTCACCCTTGAGCAAAAGCGGGCTGGCTACACGGGTAATTACAACTCGCTTCTCTCATAGCCCAGTCTCAAACGCATTCACTAGGTGCTCAAAAGAATAAAAAAGAACCAAATTTCTTCAGCTTACCTGAGTGTTTGTAAGTCTTCCCGCACAATGAATGGGGGCGTTCTTTCGGCACATTATTTGTTCGTGCTTCACGATGTCTCACCCACAGTTGTAACCTTAACGAGCAGTCAGCCGTTACATTGATCTCTCACTTTTTTCCTAGCAATCTGGAACGCAGCCTCCGTCGCGTACGTTATAGCGCTTGCACTGTCCTTGACGGCGCACGCATTTCGATGCGCAAACGCCTACGCAGTACCAGCAAGCCCACTGACAGAAGCCATTAAGTTGCGAACATGATCGTCACGAGGAAGAGCTCTTCGATAGCAGTGACTGGGCGCTGCTAAATAAGCGGATGATATATGTGACAGTTCTGGTGAAACTTTTATGCGCACTAAAAAAAATACTACGCAATCTCTGCACTTTCCTATTGACTTCTGTACCCATCGCTTGCATGCCGGTTACATAGTGGGTACAGCTAGCCTAGTTGGATATTTTGAATACACCGAGACACATTACTAGATACATTTGAGGAGGCCAAAAAAGAAGACGAGTTATAGTCACCACGTTGGTGGTTCTAAAAAGATATGACGCAGTTTTGAAGAAATTTATTTCATGTAACGTTCGGTTTGAGACAGACAAGATGACCTTCCAGAGCTACTCCTCTCACATATTTACCAGCTTTAACCCATCAACTGCTTTATTATTTCTCTCTATTTACGCCCTAAGAAGCAAAAAAAAAACATATTAGTATAATTTTGAAGCTTTTGAAATCTATGACTTTTATGTTTTGAAGAGCAAACTGACTAAAACTGAGCTTTTTCCTTTTTGGTGATCAGTGATGTTCTTGCTTAAATTAGTGACGTTATTGACCATAGTAGCTAAGCTAAAGAGAAAATTGTGGAGTTAATGTCTCCCGAACCAATGACCAGTACCCTCTTGAAAAAATGATTACCGCTCACACAGATGGCTCCCCTAGAAGTGCCTTGGTATATGAATCACTATAAACGAATATTCTGCATCGCAAGGCTTGCGACGGCTAGAGCATTATGGCTATAGCTTCTACAGCTAGTTGTAGAGCTACAGAGGAGCTAGAACTTCTAAAGCGGCTAGAGCTGCTGTGCACAATGATATCGCTTTCAATGAAAAATTTAAAAAAAATCCTGTGTCATGAAACACTCGAATAGCTGATTCATGTGTCGAATTTCATGTGAATGAGCGTTGTGCAATCCAACTCCACTTGGCAGCGGTTTAGTTGTTCAAAGCATGGAGTGCAGCTGCAAATCATTATTTAAGCATAATTGTCAAGTATCAAGGAAAATGTGCACAATTTATTTCTGAGGCTTGTTCTATAAGGAAGGTTGTGTTCATTACTTTTCTGTGACGTATATGCATGCAGTATTACTTCTCAAATGTCTATATGCTCTCATATGAGGGTAAGTGAGGGGGTAATGTGTGAATATATTTGTAAAATCAGATTCAGTGCAGTGGAAGAAAAGAAGATCGACTCGATGAAGTGAGGAAAGCGTGCGTTGGCGCAGCAGCGAGGCACGTTCTGAAAAGCAGACCATCGAGACGCCGGCAAAAGTCCGAAATGTCGCGAAGGCGTCCTCAGCACTCTGATGACCGCGCGGCTGCAAGCTATGGTCGGCGCTAGATGGCGCTAAGCTCCTAAAACCAAACCGAAACTATGAGGCCAGGATAATCACGTTTGGCGTTCGGCGTGCCTCAGAGGTGCACGGTCAAGGCTGCATGCACCATGTGATTGAAGCTGACATGGTCGCCTGTCGGGAGCCCGGTGAAACTAACGGGTGTCAACCCAGCTGTGTCCCAAATCGTGATCGTCCGACTCGACAGACGTACATGAGAGTAAGCTGGGACGGGGTCGGCCGTTGAAATTATCGAGATTTACGAATTAACAAAGGTGAGCTAAGAAAGTTGTACTGTAATATGGCATTTTTCATAGCTAATCGGACAAGTATGAAAGGAACTATTCCTTCACAAACAAAAACAACTTAATTTTTATTGTAACTGCTGGAAACACATTGCGTCTTTTCTTAATAATTGTTACATAATGTTCCTACTAACGCTTATATCTCCGCTTCCCAGAACTGCACTAACATGTTCCCTAAGCCACATTTTTCTGGTCCCTGAAAATCGCGTTAAAAATGCATATGGAGGTTATGGAGCAGTTCGCCATAACCACAGTCACTGAAGGGAAATTCCGGTGATATTTTGAAAGTTCGAAACGTCAAAAAATCATGAGCAACGCCAACTTCTTTTCAGTTCTTTTTTGCATCAGGCAACGTGGAGTTAGAATAAATTTCAATGCTTTCAGTAGTTAACGTCGCTACAGGAGGCATCTACCTGCTGCAGGTTACTGGGTTGCATAGGACTTTCCCACAAAATCTTTTTCACCACTCTGCTATTTAGTCATCCTGAACGCATGGACAATACTAGATGGCTGGAAAAATGCAGGGGGTAAAGTTTCCGAACTACTAACGGAAGTTCCACGCTTCGAGGCGCTTTGGGAATAATAACTTACCCGTGTTTAAAATAGAGCTGTGATAAAAATATTTTAATGCGTAGCATTTGAAGATCCGTGGAGTAAAAATGCGTCGTTAGTCATAAAATTCGCCCTCTAGTTGGAAAGAAGTGACGTCCCCAGATTAAGGCATTCCCATTGACACGAAGGATGTGCTGCAAAGGACAATAACGCCCATCCGCGCATTGTCCTTTAGATTTGATTTTAAAGCTATTCAAAGCCGACGGAACCATGAAGCAGATTGGGCCATTCAGTAAAATAATAATATTTTTGCATAAAGAAACAATACTGAAATGGTGAGCTTTCAAACGGGGTTTTTAACATGTCTTTATTTAACTGCTCCACCTGTAAATATTTGGCTAGTAGACGCAGCCTCCTTGAGATTGAATGACAGATACCTAAGGGGCCATTCTGGGTCAGTCTGGAACGAAATAATTGATAATTAAATAAACGTGACACATAGGGAAAGCAAACAGTGATTGTCACAAATAAACTGTCGTTATGCTTTCACTCAGTGTTATGTGCGCGCAGGCGTTCGCAACGCAATATCCTTCCGAAGTACAAACCAAAGGCAGTGCTGCTTTGTGTTGGTGTTATTTCGACAAGGAGAAAATATGACCATGAAGTGAATTCATGTGATTTCCTTTAGATGCGGCTCAGAACGATCTTCGAGCACGAGAAGTAATTATCTTTAAAGAGACAGCCTACTGACTTTTTTTCCAGATCACTTGCTTTGTGCAATCGAATATTCCTTGCTGGAATGAATGAATGTCCGGATGTAGTACAGAGAAACTCAGGACAACATTTTAAAACGTAATTTTTTACATGGTAGCCTAGATTTATAGACCTCCACGGCGTTTGTGAACCTCGACGTCGGGGCACGGTGTACATTTAGTATAATATGTTAATGGGGCTGAATAGACGCAATGACTGCAGCGCCGCCTAGATGAATTTCACTACCAGTAATGAGTGTTACGTGGACAAAGACGCAGATATTTGCTTACAACTGCAACTGAGAGCCCTGGTGTGATTTTAAAAATACTATCAGTAGAATGAAGCTCAAGATTTCAATCACTGACGCAAGCAACCTCTTTTGAAGGTCAGAGTGCTGCCGACGGCAACGCCACTGGCAGCACAGGGTAGCTTGCTTCACGAAAATATTGGAAGAGGGAAAGAGAAAAATGGTTACAGCATGTAAGAAACTACAACTAGATACAAGAGAAGAAAAATAGGGGTTTATAAAATTTCTTCAAGGAAAAACAAAAACGTATTTTTATGTATTGAGATCAGACCTATATACAAAGTTACATCAACTACTAGATACGTAACCAGATTATTTCGACAGTCGTGAAGCTTTCACACTACCGGCTTCAACCATCGGCTGTGGCCTGACTTTCTTTGACAATTTAAAATGCACATTGTGTCCAAAAGTTCAAGTTCTGCCCTCGCAACTGTCATCGCAGGGAAAGCTAGTAGGGTCCACAGTTTTGAAGAAACTCAAATATTGGAGACCCTTTGAAGCCAGCCCATTTAATCACAACAACTTTGTTTTAGGGTTTACAGATCATTCGAGACCCAGAAAACTATCAACAGAGCTCGCCTAACGGGAATGTTGCATTTTATTGCTTGATTTTAGTGCTTAAGCTAGTCTGCGAGTGAAAGAACAGTCATAGGGATGTTCCTGTACGCCACATCCTAGAATAGTCAGCTTCAGAAAAGAAAAGCATCTTTTTTGCTATTTCTCATTCTTGGGAGTCGGCAGCATAAAATATTGTGTTCAATAATTATTTCGCGACATAAAACGATTCGTGAAAACCGAATTCCACGCTTTAATGCCTATCTGGAATACCTGGAAATTTAAACGATGTACAAATGACTTCAACCTTGGGTACTGCTTCCCAATTCACTCGGTAAAAAAGAAGTACGATATTAGGGATATCAGCGTCACCTTTATACCATTAATGTCACTCACATATTAAAGTTTCTAATTTTACCGCTTTGGCTATTTGTAGTGCACTAGCCCTCATAGAGGCCATTTACCCATTCAGCCACTGTGTTTCTCTGAAGTCTGCTTTGTGGCAGGCTACGCACCTTCCCAGGTGTGTGTAGATATACACAAATATATACCCGGAAGGTTGTGATCCCGTCCAAAGGTCACTGGACCTAAGTGGAAGGTGGACGATAAACAATGCAAAGGCCACACAGCGCTAGCGCACCAAATTTTGATTTGGCCTAACTATGCAAAAATACTGCCATTTTTTGTTCGTTTTCTAGCCGCGATGTGGCGCCACTGATCGAAGAAGGTTGCTGATGCTTGCCAGAGATGGCATCTTACCATCATCTGCGTATTCAGCACCGAAGCGCGACTTTGGAGTCGTCGTCGTCCTTTTCCTGGTGCACCAAAGAGAAAAACATTGCGAAAAGCATTTGGGTTCATCGTATTGGAGTATTTGGATTCATCGTTGGCAAAGCTTGGCTCACTTACCCTGTTTAAATTAAAAATATAAAAAATACAGCACACCTAATTGAATCCGGTTATAGTCGGTATAGTTAGATTTTGACTTCAATAATGATGGCTCCTGGCGCTGTGAGGGTACAAAATTTGAGCAAGCTGTCACCTTGTGCATTTAGCTTCGATTCCATTGAAAGACGCTACGAAAACGAGCATATAAGCTTGGCCAATGCGAGGCTTTGTTTGCTAACAAGAGCGCCCCTCCAGACTTCTGCTCGAGAGTGGCACCGAAAGTATTCTTTAATGCTGATAGCCTCAGCTGTGCGGGCTGATCAGAGAAGCCTGCCATCGCCAGGCGTCTAATACCAGGTGCACTGATAGTGTTAACGTTGCCATAACTTCGACGGAAGACTCGCAGCGCTCACAGAGATGGTGTCACATATACTTACCATCAGCTAAGATAACGCCATGAAAGGCAATGCTGGCAAGACTCAATGCTCCTAACAAGAGGTCTTTAGGAAAATAAAATAAAATTGATTGATCGATCGATTCATTAATTGATTGACAAAGGCGCTGCGTGAATTGCTGACACGCTTACTTTGGTCAAAAGGGAACGCTAGCTTGTGGAGAATCGAGGAACGGGAACCAACAAAAAAGAAGTTGACCGATCCGGAATCTCACTTTCAGAAAGAATTGGCCACTTTCATGCCTATTTCTTGTAGCCAAAAGCTCAATATTTTTCTTTCGCTTGCAGCGTTTCAGTTGGCGACACTGCATTGTTTGAAATCCTTGTTTACCGAATAAGGAACAGATTTGCCAATTCCGAGTACAATAATTTTGAAACGGCAGGCAACAATATATTATGTTACAGCCAGTAGGCGGTTTCTCATGAGGCAGTGTTGACGTCACAAATATTATCGACAAAACTCTTTCACTCGTTAAGAGAATAATGCAGGCAATGGAAACAACGTTCCAGTTAATGCAATCCCAGATATGACCATAAACGAGCTTAAGTTTTTCTTCAGGAGGTTCAGTTTGCTTATTTTTGGGAATGTTTTTGCCGAAGGTAGTCCGCTGTTGTCCGTAAATAGTTACTGGGGTTGAGCCATAATAAACGAAAATTTAAACTTAAGTTTCGCAGAAGAAAACTGTCCTGTCTCGGCAGTCTGGCGGAAATAATCAGGATGGAGAGGACATCAAGAGATTTTATTTAAATCGGTTAACAATGACAAATCTCGCTGATTTTCTCCAACGTGCGAAAAAATTATTGAATTTTCGAGACCACGGAAAAGTACTTACGGACCACCTGAAAAAAGAAAAGAAACAAAATTTTATTTGCATCAGAGTTTTTCACAAATTCGTTGTGAGCAAACTAAAACGGTCCGGAGAGTATGAAGACCAATAACAGCGCGTCGAGAAATAAACAAAATAAACAACACGTGCGAAGACTTTACATTTTAAGGGCGAGCCAGAGTATCCTCTCCATTTCTAATCTTTGTGCGCCTTTCATCTTTCGGTAACCTTCGTAATTCTTCGGAAGAGATCACCCCTCGCTATATCCAATACCAACGTTACGTCTGCGTACATTTCGAACGGGTATATAATTTCACATTTATCGAGCTCTACAAACCAGATGCACACAGAAGGAAATACTGCCAAACGCTGGTTATCGCTTGAGCAAATCTAATGCAATATGCCTATCAGGGGAGTAATTAATCATCTGCGATCACCTCACTGCCGCCGCACAGCTGTGGCTGATTTATATTACGCTTTGTAAGAAGCCTTGGAGTTAAAAAAATAATCCTAGCTTGGACCTGCCAGATAGGACGCCACTAAGTGATTCCTCTCTGCATTTAAGCATCCCTACTGAAGAGTTCCATAAGAGTCGCTCGTATGCAATTAAGGGAATGTGGAGTGTATACGATGTGAAAAAAATATATGGGCACCCATGAGTTCTTTCTACAGACGCCATAAACATTCGATAAGGTTTCCATGTAACTTCCATAAAATGTGCATGACGACATATGAAGTCCGTAACCTTTCACACGCGCTTTTTATAAAGTTTATACAGACTTCATACACTTCCTACTGACTTCATAAAATCCATATGGGAATACATTTAATTATGGGACTCGCCTTATGGAAGCTCTCGGTAGGGATTCTCCCCATTGTGGAGCTTATTCCCCAAACACATTCCACCAAAGGCAGCGCAGTGGCAAGAAGTTTAAATTTATAAGATGTTTTCTAGGCTGGGCAAATGTGCGATCGGTTAAATTAACTTGCCAGCGTTGGAGCCACCTGCAGGTGAAGTGCACCAAATTTATTACCATGATCAAGCTAAAATAATGGTTTAGCTTTTGAGCAATACGGCAGCACTACGCCTTTCTGGAAAATTTCCTGGTTACGTTAGACTTTTGCTGCCACGTTAAACAAGGCCTCGGTGCTAGCACGGAGAATTTAAACAGAGAATCTCCATCGATCCGCCGCGGTGGCTCAGTGGTTAATTTTTTGTAATTTTTTAAATAGGTTTTTTAGGGGAAAGGAAATGGCGCAGTATCTGTCTCATATATCGTTGGACACCTGAACCGCGCCGTAAGGGAAGGGATAAAGTAGGGAGTGAAAGAAGAAAGGAAGATAGAGGTGCCGTAGGGGAGGGCTCCGGAATAATTTCGACCACCTGGGGATATTTAACGTGCACTGACATCGCACAGCACACGGGCGCCTTAGCGTTTGTGTGCTGTGCGATGTCAGTGCACGTTAAAGATCCCCAGGTGGTCGAAATTAGGGCGCTCGACTACTGATCCGGAGTTCCCGGGTTCGAACCCGACCGTGGCGGCTGCGTTTTTATGGAGGAAAAACGCTAAGGCGCCCGTGTGGTGTACGATGTCAGTGCACGTTAAAGATCCCCAGGTGGTCGAAATTATTCCGGAGCCCTCCACTACGGCACCTAATTCTTCCTTTATTCTTTCACTCCCTCCCTTATCCCTTCCCTTACGGCGCGGTTCAGGTGTCCAACGAGATATGAGACAGATACTGCGCCATTTCCTTTCCTCAAAAAACTAATTATTATTATTAGAATCTCCATCGAATCTTTACCCGCCGCGGTGGCTCAGTGGTTAAGGCGCTCGACTACTGATCCGGAGTTCCCGGGTTCGAACTCGACCGCGGCGGCTGCGTTTTTATGCAGGACAAACGCTAAGGCGCCCGTGTGCTGTGCGATGTCAGTGCACGTTAAAGATCCCCAGGTGGTCGAAATTATTCCGGAGCCCTCCACTACGACACCTCCTCTTCCTTTCTTCATTCACTCCCTCCTTTATTCCTCCCTTACGGCGCGGTTCGGGTGTCCAACGATATATGAGACAGATACTGCGCCATTTCCTTTCCCCAAAAACCAATTATTATTATTATCGAATCTTTCTCTTACCCTAATTAAGAAATGACATGCCGATAGAACGGACACATGTTGCACGTACGGGCGCGACTGATACCTTTAAAGGATAAACGTCGGCTACTTCTGTTCATAAATTTTCGCTGTTAAACGAGCAGCTGACGAAGCTCTGAGTGCTTTGTTCAGCGTCACGGCTGCCAAATTAGGATATCAGTTTTGGATGGGACCAAAATGAGAGCGCACGTGTATGGTTTGCCAGGCCTCAATTATGCGATATTTAAGGGGTCCTGAAACCACTTTCACGAAAACTGCCGCAGCTTCATGTCTGCCTTGCAGCAGGCACTCGACTTCGCGCAGCAGGCTGTAGCCTAAGGTAAGAGGCTCTGTTCCTGATGCTTGGCCGACCACTCATGATGGTGCTTCGCCTTTTTTTCCTCGTAACGTTTCGATTTGCCATTCACTTCAGAACTGGTTTTTCTTACCAATGGTTCAAGAAATCTGATTAAAGCTACGATATTGTTTTTAGTGACACATTTAATGCCTATGTTCTTTTCCACAGTTAAAGTCGAAAATTAAACATCCGCATCAGCTACAGCTGATGTGAATGTCAAGCATGTAGCTTAGCACAATTCTTGCTTTCTGATTCCCAAAATACATGAATTACATTAGATCGGGATAGTTGAGAAAACTCGGATTAGGAATAGTAGTAGAAATATACTGATTATGACGTGTAACAGGTTGCATTTATATTTTAGAGGCCATATTACAATATCTAATTAGGGGCTAAAGTATGCTTGTTTAGGACATTCTTTAGGACTTGCTTATGTATAGTTAACGTTCAGGACATAACATATTTTCACTCCTATACCCATAACCTTCATTATTGCCTAGTACGTTCCAACCTGAATTGCCTGAGCGGAGCTAGCTTCGAATTATTTTTCTTCTCAACTAGTCGCATAAAATTCAAAAGCGAAATTTTCAGCGGACAGCGAAATTTTTGAATTGTCACTTGAAATTGGCAAAACGTATCTGTGTTCCATTCATATCGCACAAAAAAAGGCCAAGATTGACGAGTGGGTTGTGATGACAAATAAAAGCGCGAATAACACGTGGAAGTCACAGAAACTTTGAGCTTGTACTGTCTTATTGTTTGTCACAAAGCACACAGATCGTTGAATACCAGAAGGTTCGACAGCACAGAACTTGAGGTGCCGCGCCGTCTGGTCTTGATAGATTGGTCCCCTGCTGCGGCAACACTGCGTTATCGTCTAGGCCTTAGAGGATTTTTTTTAGGGTGCTAATTTACTGGCAGCTTTTGCCATGCTCCTGTTATCTTTACTTACTATGCATTTTTTGTTACGGAGACACAGGAAGATTGGCGGTTTTAGTAGCGGTTGGGATAATGATAAGATTTTCGATGCGAATATGTCTTACCGCGTGCTCGGGGTTTAAATTTCCTCGTGGTCGTCTTGGCTACCCTGTAATAAAGCGGGATGAAAAACAAAGAAATCAAATGCTTGCTTTTAATTTTGCCAAAGAGAATCACTCACAAGTACGTGTTTTTCCCCACCTGTTTTTTTTTTAATTTTCTGTCGATTGGTGCGGCACCAGCCGCCTAGGAGCCGATTTTCGCGACAGGAAATTTAAAATAATCGATAAAATGCTGAAAAGAAGCGAGGAAAGTTTGGTGCACACGCGCCTTAATAGGGGCATTACGTAAGCAATGAGTGTAAAAAATACTGAATTCTATAATTCGTACATTATCATATTGATGAATTAAAACAGAATAGAAATATTAAAGCAATGGCCATAATCAAAGGAAAATATAAACCTTGAAAGAAAATCTTGTGCAATAAAGGCAAAGCAGTATGTAATGGTCATATATTAGTCTTAGGAAAAAGTGAAAAAAAGAACTAATATATACATGTTTCAGCAAAAGATAGAAAGAACTTTAAATAATAAAAACATGCTGACTTGAGAAGACATTGGAGACAACTCAATTCAACTTTTTTGTATTTAGTTAAAAAAACAAAATATTTGGCTCTTCGTGGTGATGTTTCTGGTACGCCAGGAATAAAATGAATTTACGGCTAAGAAAATTTAATTTAAAGACGAAACATTCTTTTTCCGCCACTTCATAAAAGTTTGTGACAAGAATACAAAGAAGGAGTCCATGACTGCTTCCCGGAAGCCAGTCACGTCGTAGCCTAGGCTCAAATATCTGCGCAAGAAAACTCCGCGAAAGCTCAAGTCACCTTAACAGTGCAATGCAATACCATCAGTTAGCATTTTTTTCACACCTTCTGTGGCAACTTTTGTTCGTGTTTGCATCTTTTTTTGCTGCAATTTTCGGTCCATCAACCGCCATATTCGGACTGCTAGCTAGAGTGGCAGGGATCCGTTATGTCGTGACGGTGCCGACCATTACACACTTTTGTGTATATTTGTAGTTCATTTCACTATATAGTTCGCTGCCTAGAAAATAAGTGGCTCACAATCCGGAGGGCAGGTTGTGATGACGTCACAATGTCACATGACCTCTCTCGACCAAACATAATTTAATTACCACCTGGCCCAGTGGGCAAGTTGCTCACAATACGGTGTCAAGGTTGTCACCTGCCATGGTGGCTTGGTTGTGGTGACTTCACAAGGTCGCGTGACCTCTTTCGACCAATCAGAGACCACTTCTCTAATGCTATCGCACTAAAACTATTGACGTCATCGCCGTTTTCAGCCTACGCAGCTTGTGATGTGAAATTTTTGTTTCTCACTTCTTGAACTTACATAGCCTAAAAAACCTACGTTTTTTTTTTTGTGAAAGTAACCTCTCCGTCATTAAAAAGCAGAAATATATCAACACAGGCCAACCTCAATGCCACCTTAGTGTCGCTTTAAATCCCTCGTTTTGCTGTTTATATTTTTCTGAAGGAATTACTCCGCCTTTGCCACAGCAGTGAAGATGGGTGTTGATTTTCTTCTGTGACAGCTACGTTAGAGAACTTGGGCTTACGGGCATTGTTTTTTTTTCTCATGATGCTTTAGTGCTCCTTGAGCTCACGAAGTATACTGGCGCCAGGAAGCTTGAGCGGTAACCGTTGAAAGTCTAAATTAGTTTGAAAACATTTTATTTAAGAATGTACGGCATTGGTCGCCAGAACAGGACCTGCTCGCACAGTTTTGAGCGTGGATATGCAGTAGTAATTGGGGCGCATATTCTCAGTTTGATTCCTCTTCGATCATCGTTTGCCAGTTGGTGTAAGCAGGTGAAGCTGTTCTGCTGATTGACTCGCACAAATAAACTATAACGGTTCATTTTTTTACTTCATTACTAATGTGATCGCAACAACCGCGTTTGTTTTGTGCGGGTTTATACCACGCGTTGTGGAAAAGACTTTAAGTAAGTTTCAAAAATAGGTTTTTCGGAGTAAAAATATGACTTTCGCGGCATAATATTACCTGTCTCAGCGAACACCAGCAAGCAAGTGAATTTTCTTTAGTAAGCTGGTTAACTAATTTTTATTAATGAACTTCTTAATTATTAAAGTTCGGCGCCTAGTTACTATTAGATGTTTGTAGCCGGTCGTTATTAAGAGCCATATCAGTGTTTAGAATTTCGAAAATGCGATTATCTCGACGCTATGGATCAACAAAAGTTGGGAATATTGTGCCAGAATACATGCGCTTTCGAAAAGCATGCAGGCGAAGCAACCTTTCCTGTTCATGTAACTAGTCAAAAAAGCCAAATTTTCTCGAGCCACAGTGCCAAGGGTAATCGCTTTTCCTAAATTATAAAACCTGATGTGGCTATTATTAACGACAGGTTACAAATCTTTAATTGCAACCAGTTGTCTAGCTCTGGTAGTTGAAAACTTAAGTATCAGAAATTAGTTAACCAGCTTACTACTGCGCTTAGGAAAATTCACCTGCTTTCCGGTGTCCGCTAACACTTGTAATATAATGCCGCAAAATTAATATTTCTGCCCCCAGAAACTTTTTTAAAAATTTCTTTTAAAAAGTCTTTCCTGTAACACCTGGAATGTCGATTAAGTCCGAAATCAAGGTATGTACGACGAACGGAAAGGAAGTTTTTTGCCTGTAATTTCTAAAATCCTAATTTTTATGTTGTTTTCTCCGTGGTTAGCTGACTGCCAACAAGCGCTTAGTTTTTGACGTGAGACTTCTTGCACACAAGAAATCGGTGGCCGGTAACGCCCACGAGGGCGCACCCCTAAGAATAGGCGAGAAAACTTTGGGGCTTTCTCAAGCATTCTTAGATGTAGAACAGTAAATGCTGTAGTAATTGTCCCATACTTACGCGCGGCCTTGTTTAGCGGCTAGATAGGAGGAAGATAAAGAGGAATAGCACAATGTCAGGTGTAGCTATACGCTTACAAAAAAAATGCATAAACAACGAGCTTCCACGCAAAAACACCACGTCCTGACATTGCGATAAATATAAGTAAGCGACCGTGACCGTAAGTGATCGAGAGTGACCTTTCCCCTTCAAACCTAATTATGTGACTGTATTGTGACTAGACACTGTGCTTTCCACAGGTCTAATCATCTTACTGCGTCCTATCGTGTGAACGCGATGCATTTATCTCTGCCGCTTCATACAGTGGGGCGATATATAATTAAATTAGTGTTTTTTCTGATAGCATGAATTGTTACTCTCTAATGGCGCCCTCCTAGAGCCTAAAGGCGCTTGAAACGGCTGATCCTGCTTGCTCAGGAATGCTGCGCATATTAAAGATGAACGCTGACTTCCAAGTGTCAGGAAAACAAAAACAAAATAATACCCGGACTCTTCTTCCCACCTTGCAAACAAGTCTTATCAACCGCCGTGCACTGATCACTCCCCCTCTCCCTTTCCCACTACCTCCGAATCTTCCTTTCTCGTTTCTCTTATGACTGGGCATCCGGAGACCTTCAGTAAAAGTTCCAGGTGAACGATATGGCTAAAACAGGCACTTTCTCGCGACGACTTCACCTCGGATCACTTAACTTATTTCAGCTGACGATTAATTGAACGCAGGAATTCTCAATCATGTCTGGCTGCGCCGGCAATTGGTTTCAAGTTTATTATTGTTCCTGAAGGGCGCACAGTTTCGGGGGGAAGTAATACAGAAATGGTACACAGCCAAAATACTTTTCTTTGGCCTTTAAAAAAATTGTTGCAATGGTACACCAGGCGATTATGAAGGAAGATAATTCAAAGTCGTAATAAGCGCAAAAGGGTGAATGTATTGCGAACTCTAATGCCGCTTGTTATGAACTGCAGCGTAGGGTGCTAAAGCTAATAACATCGTACAGATACTTAGGCACCTTCATCTCTTCTAATCTTGTGTGAGAACAGCACATTAACTATAAACCACTAAATCTAACCGGTAACTAGGTCACTTGAAAAGAAATTTCCCGAACATTTCTCTATCCTTTAAACTACAGCTTTACAGAATACTTGTTCGCCCTAAACTTCAATATGCGGCCTCTATATGGGACCCTCGCTCTGTATGGCCTTGGTTTTTGTGTAATCTCCATCAAAAGTTTTCGAAGGTATTACATTCATAACAATTCCAATGGTGCTGCCACCGTCACTATGACAACTGCTTTTTACACCTTCCTCTACCCTCACTGATGCGTGAAATACTGCGGCTATGTTTGCGCCATAAAATACACTATCATATTACGTCTCACGATTTTTTTTCTTCAGTGGCTTACATGAACATGCAGTCGCCTGCGCCAAAGTCATAACGTTAGATTATTTGTAAGGAAAACGAGTTGCTTTTACCACTCATTTTTCGCTCCCTAAAATTTTGACAGGAATCATCTCCCTGAGGTGCAAGATTAAGTAATAAATATTTCTTGGTTTAAAAATATTTGCAAAGCGCATTTCGTTGCTCGGAATTAGTTTTGCGCTCTATACATATAATTATTGTCGAAAGAAACCGCTGTATGTATGTCTCTTTTTTCTCTTTTCTGTTTAAGTTATTGAACATGTTGTGTATCACAGCCCTCTGTGTAAGCCCCAGCCAGACGCCTAAGGAATTAGAGAAAAATAAATAAAGTAATTGTTTGATTATTACACGACACCACACTAAAGCGAAAAGTATCTGACCCTTAATTTCAGTAATTTCATGTCGACGTGTGGGTGATGATATTGGGCTCAAAAATTTCGACTATGCACGTGCTAGCCCTTCAAATATAGCGATAAGCTCATTTTATGAGTTCATTCATGGAAGCCTGAGGAACTCCACTTGCCGCTGTATTTAGGACGAGTTTCATGACGTGTAACGCTGTCAAAGTCCCGAGCTAGAATTAAAATATATATTTTTTCTCTGCGAGGCTGTCGCAAGGCAATTCGTTCTGTTTTTCTCTTTACAGAGTCGACAGCCTGACGGAAACACGTCTGATGGGGAACGGGCATAAATAGGAAGGCACGAAACACCAAGTGAAGAAATGTGCTTCAGCGTATTTCACCACGAACATTGCGAACAGCATGGTTAATTTTTAAAATCGCTCCCGCCTCCAAGCCGAAATATCAAAGACATTTCTTCAGAGATCAGTGTTACGCATTCACCTGCTTTATTTTCCTGCCAGTTTATTTTTATAATTTATTTATTAACTGAAACAAACGCTTTCCCAATCTGCCCACATTATACAATGTTAACAGCTCTTTAGAAAGAGTGACTCCCTGTTGCTTTTTTTGACAAGCTAATTTACTCACGAGTCGTTTTTTTCGCAGGTACCGTTGTCCTGAAAAAAGAAAATCATGTCATAATGTCAATTTTTTTTTCTGTTACCATGCTCAAAATAACCGTTTCACTAAAAATTGTGGCGGTGAATCAAAATAGGAAGCGTGAAGATTGTGCATGCATGGATCTAGTCATTTGGGCTACTGACGCACGAATGCTCGTTTTTCTGACTTAAGCGTCAGAAAGCAAAGTTCAGTAATCTGTGCCCTGACTTAGCTGAATGAAAACAGACCATGATATGCGGGCAGAATCTGGACGTTAGCAGATTATGGTGCCACCTATGAACCGGGTAGTAAGCTATTCTTGGCACCCTGCTGTTTTTACTTCTTCATCATATCTATGTCTTGGGAAGCGCTGCGCAGTTCATTTGATTGCCACGTATAAGAGGCGAGTCTGTCAAGTGAGCTGCAAATATTGAACCGATGACAGCGCTGTATATATGTGCATGGGGCCTATTGGTAGTTCTGGAAGCTGTGGATGCTCCACATTTAAAGTTAAATATTTTCAAGGTCTATGCTATGCTCGCACAAAAATTTCTTTCTGTTTCATTGGCATTGTAATAAAACTTCGCTGTTGGCGTATTTAGTTCATAAAATCTCCTAATATGGTCATATGGCGTCATGAATTGTAATATAGAGCGCCAAAAGCCACCATACAGTTCATACATTAGCACAATGCATACGCAGTGCATCAAGCAATGCAATTATATTCATAATAGCTGCGTGTGCAGACCAGCAGGACAAAAAAATATTAATTTCTAGGAAGTATATATAAAGACTGTGCCTTCCATGGTCGTTTTCTTAATGTGGCTTCGACACAGGCTATTCAATATAAGTAGTAGAGTATACTGCACACAGAATTATAACAAGCAGGCGAGCGCTTCAGATTTCTTAATTTCTGTACTAAATGTTGAAATAATTTTATATTATTACGCTTGCTTGAAGAGAGGTTCTTGCAGCGGCTTATAGTACACGCATAGTTTGCCCAGGAACCTGAACCACGCATTCATGAATAGCATATTTCGACAAAAACAATTCCTGTTTACTCTTTCCAAGCAAGGAGTGGAAGTATGATGTTTACATTACATACCTTTTCTTTGCTGCATCAGTTTCAAGGATGACTGGAAAACAGCAGAAATCGCAAATGAGAAGTGCGTGCTGAAGAATAGTCAGATTCAATATTCCCGAATATCAGTGAACCGAAATAATTAGCCGAAACATTTGTTTGGAAAAACCGCGGGCGCAGTTAAATCTACTCTGACTGCCCCCGAAAGTATTTCTGCAACTTCGTTTCGTATTATTTTTGTTCATTCTATTAAGTGCCTCCTTCACTCTGGGGTATTGTATTTTTCATAGGCTCGACATTTATTTGGCTAACGCATGGCAATAAAGCATTTTAGCTCACAAGCTACAGAGCTGTGTAGGCATGTTATCTGTGTAGCCAACAGGTCATCACCAAGAAATTTACTTAAAGCGCCACGCAGTGAAAACGCGATACACAGATGGAAGAAACAAGATTACATGACGTCATACCGAATGAGATCAGGAGTGCGCAGAAGATGAGTATGATGGTCTTCATATCCAATTTCTTTCCAGTTGCTTTGCTCGAAGTTTTGGGGTGGCCTTCTGGCAGCCTTTTTCCTCACACTGACCATGATGTGGGGTTCTGCGGCTCTTATAAAGAAGGCGTTGCATCGGCGTCACCACCTACGGGTTTCTGCTTTATTTTCCATCGCTGAACCCACATGCGAAAGTAGCCTGCATGGGTCGCTACAACCAGCAGCTTTCAACGCCCACCCTGAAATGTACACGCGATCACATCGTGCTGAAAAACAAAAGACTGAGCTATATTTTATTGAGATGATCCGACTGTTTGTACTTGTCTTCGCGCAAGCAATAGGATGTCCTTTCAGCACATCATTTGTTCGTGCTTCGGGATGATAACTAGCAAAAAGCAATCATAGAGCCCATCTCTAAAGGTTTGTGGTCTGTGACACCGCTCACTTCGCGCGCTGGAACACAGCCTCCTTCGCGTATATCTTCACACTTTAATTGTCCTCGTCGACACACGCACTACTTCGATACACAAACGTGTCCGTAGCGTTACCGCAGGTGTTGACAGAAGCGTTTAAGCAGAGAACATAGGTGTCAGTTGACAAAGCATACTTCGGTCGTAATGACTGGCATTGTAAATTAACAAAAAAAAATAAATCGCATGACGAAATTTGGTGAAAGTGTTAAGCATCCTAAAATTGCTGCGCCCTCGTTGTCAACCATACCTTGTGCAATTCATGTTTGGCCCCTCCATATCAGTTCAGAATGTCGGTAGCTGGGATAAATGGTTGCTTTTCACCACGCAATAAGGCATGATGCCAGCCCTCGCGGACGAAAGAAAAGACCACATATGCACTACATCAGCGCCTGAGGACATCATCATCATCATCATCATCATCATCATCATCATCATCATCATAATCATCATCATCATCATTATTATCATCATCGTCATCATCACCTGTAGGTCAATACTGAGCGATGTTTAGTGTAGAAATGTCATAAAAACTACATAACGGGATATCTCCTCGCGTAAGTCGCCTCAGAGAGTCCATGCGGCCATACTTTTTGGCATTCATATTTGTTCCTCTCCATATCAAACCAGAATGCCGGTAGCTGGGATAAATGGTTGCTTTCGGCGCTGGAGCGCTTCAGACATTTCAAGAAGAAAGAAATCATATTGAGGATACAGGGTTACAGACATGGGAGTCGGGCGGAGGGGATATAGATGAAGTGTAGTGGTGCGGCAGCGTTTGGTGTGTTATGTTTTCATCCTTAACGGGAATGCCCGTGATGTTGACGTCACCAGGCCGCTTGTATATCCTTGTATATTGCTTGTATATCGGTTAAATTTTGACTTGTTGCTACACGAACACGGCCAGTGCCGAAATGGCGCTTATCATTTGAGGCAGTCCCTCATCAAACGTGATGGGGAACTCTGGTACAATTTGCCCAACAAACGTTTCTCTAAAGTACACTGATAGGCTTCTCTGTAAGCTGCCTCCTTACCCTTGGTGCTATAATTCCGTATCGAAAGACACAGAGAATTTTCTCTTGTGCCAGCAGATATTCCTGTAGTATTTTAGGACCTCACAACAGAAATTTTTCTAGCAACAACAGGATTTTTATAGTATTTAGCAGCCTCCTGTCTTTACGATCGGGCCAGTTCTATGACAAAAACAGACAACTTCGCAATACTACAGAAAAATTTGCCGTAACGACAAGACGACTAAAAATTCTGTTGTATTTTGAGACCGGTTCTGTCGTATTTTTTCACTGGGAAGGTTTTCACAGCCTGCTCCCAGCTGTCGCAAGCTCATTGGATTGGCTGCTGGAAAAACTTTACCTCACGGGGTGCTTAAGATGCTCTTGTCTACAGACTGAGGAGAAGAGCCTAACGTTCGGAAGACATCACTAGAAAACCTCTTTGTGTTGCTCCCATGCGTGTTTCTAGCCTCATCATTGCTATGTGTGCAAAAACAAACGCCGACACCAACCGCCACCAAGCTGCAGTTTTCGGGAAAACAAAGCACCTGTGATGATGATATGTGAACAAGAATAGATAAAAACAAAAAAAGCTTTTCGCTGCCAAACTCCGGGTAAACCAGGACATGAATTGTCTGCATTTTATTATTTCAAGTATGTTTGCGCATGTTTCAGTGTTTCCAGAAAGAAACTGGTCGCTCTCCTAGTTTTAATGCGGGATTCAAAATTTCCAGAAATATTATATTCCTATTAGACATTGCATTTGGTGGCATCCTTGTCAAGTTATTTACGGGAATGATGAAATTTTGGGTGAATTTTTGGTGCGTTCAGTTTCAGAAATAATCATATGGGAACTGACTGACGAAGGCGTTCGTGCCAAAGCTTGTTTTTTGGCCGCCAAACCCTCTAAGCCGAAGTATAGAAATGAATGTCTTCTCTAAATGTGAAACGACAATATGACCTTGATATCTCACTGCTTATCAGTGGCAATGACAGGTATTAGCCTCGTTTGTATGCGGGGCGCCACGCTGTATGCGCACTCTTTTTACAAGTCCTTTGCGATTGTTCAGCAGGTGGTAACATTGAAATGTGACCTCACAGAGTAAGCGCTGGTTGGCTGTGAATGGCCAGCAATCGTAAACCGATTTATGACATCATGCAGTATTCGACACCCACCACTCTTACCGCAGCAAAATCCAGAAATTCTGCTTATATAGTGGCTGTGGTGAAATATGGAACAAATAGCGTTGTTGAGGATTGGCACTAGCTTTCTGGACGATTGATTGCAATGACCGAACCAACTTATTTATTCAGGTGCCTACAAATTGCGACCTATTGTGAAGTTTAAAGAAGTGTATTCACCTCTCTTCTACCCCCCCCCCCCCCCCCCCCCCCCCTCTCTATCCATTGCTCAAAAGAGGTGCGTACAGACAGTGCCGTATGCGATGAATCTGCGAACGATAAAAAAATTTGGTGAGCCACTAATATTTATTTATTTATTATCATTTCTCAGATAATATAATCTCTAAAAAGTAAGAGTTGCAGCAGAAACGGTGTCTGTAGGTGAGGAAAAAAGTAACCGGAGTACGCTGTTGCCTTCAAATTTTTTTTCTGCGTTGCCTAATTGGTATTGCCAGCAATTCTGCGTGCATGGTGATAGGGGACAGAAGTGCGCTTTCTTATGGACAACCAATGTTTCTTAATTTCAGCTAAGGAATGCATGATTGCACTTCGAATAGAATCGCGGGCTCAGTTTACTTATGCCCTCGCCTGTATTTACTAAATGAGGCTGGAGTTTTGGTTATCTTCATAAAGTCGTTTAAGTGCAGTTAACATTTCAGATACGTTGACTTCCTTCTTGACAAAGCCGTCTCATCGTGTCTTCAGCTGCCTAGTAAATAGAATTACTATCCTTGATCAAGCGTTTGTGCAGATTTTATCCGTAGTTGTTTCTCTGCTGTCATATGCATGGTCTTGAACACTGCCTTTCTCCTCCGAAACAGTTCTCAACTGACGCGATGAATTGCTGGGAACAAGCACTGTTGCTCGCATTTCTGTCTGTCGTGCAGGGTTATCGCCTTTGAGTAACGAACATGTTCCTACCTGCCATGAAGTGATGCACTCGTGAACAATCGCATAGCGATAATTATTGTTCAACACTTTACGATGTCAGAAGTACTTCACCAACTAGCCCGACAACGTGTTCTCCTTAAGCACAATTGTTTAACGCCTTCCGTTACCAATTTAATCCCCGTCAGAATTTCAGGTCTCCTCTCCCCCTCTTTCAATGCTTCCTGCAGCTAGATGAAATAATTAACCCTTCACAACACCGATGTATCTACTGCCGTGTTCTCTAATTCTTCTGTTTATTGCATCTGGGCAGAACATGCGTTACCTAGTTTCTCGGACAGCACAAATGGTTAATCGAAAATCACTCATACGTGGGCCATACTGTGGAGAGTTTGCACATGGTATGCATTATGCTCTGCCTGTTATAGATGCAGTGCCGCATTCTAGCTCAATCGTTAATAGACGGGGCGTGTTTTCTTCGCGAACTTGAGCCACCGAACGCGCTCAACCGTCTTTTCTATGCATCCTAGTAATGGCGCCTTTTTAGTTCACAGAGTAATGTATAAAACAAACAAAAGCATTCCTCAATGGCAGGGAGCATTTCATGTTCATGCTATCGACAGAGCTAAACGCATCTCTGTGGCGTGCATATGTCAGCCGGGCTGACTAAGACCTAAGGCTGCGCCTTTGAAAGTTCAAATGTTATACGGCGCTGCGCAGTTTGCGCGACAATATTTCACTCAGAGGAGGCGAGTATAATAGATGTCAAATGCGGGTTTATCTGCAAAGGGTAGGAACCTTGCACCTTATATGTTTATGCACCTATTCGAAGTACCAGCTGACAGTGCAAAAAAAAAGAAAAGAATTTTCGCTGCAAAAGCAATCGATCTTGTTAGGCAAAGCGAAGGCCAAAATTACAATGTCCAAATGTCTTAACATTGCGTCTCTACCTTGCTTGCCAGGTTGATGAAGGATGAAGTGTTTCAGGGCATGTCGAGAATGCAGGCTTCGCCTGATTACATTTCATTTTCTGTTTAATCTAGCCTTGCAACTCGAAACCGTGGCGACGATGCCTGCATTGAAGTCAAGAAGCCGTTACGTTGCGAGCCCTCTCTAACGAGAAAGTCTCAGGTCGTTATGAAAGTTTGCTATACAGAACAAACCGGGCTTTCGGCTGATCGAACCTCATCAAGGCGACGCGATGGGATGAGAGAGGGCTGAATGGTGCTCTCTCCTGCCCGCGCTTTGCCTCACGACGAATGCAGGGATGAAATACGAACCGTTAGACGTGACAACTCAGCAGGCAAATTCGCGATTGGGATCGTTCCTTGCCCGCTATCGTCAGCGGGATATAGAAACGTGCGAACATGCGATTGGTCCTGTGTAACACACGTGGGCCACCTGGCGGTGGGCGACGACTCCTTTAGGTCGGAATTAACGCTTCGCCTCATGGCCGTATAAAGCGCGATCTTCCGTTGGGCTGCCTTCGAAAGTATTGTGCGCTCAGACTTAGCGCAGGACACATAGGGCACCATGAGAACGACGGTGCTTTTCTGTGGAGCACTTGTGCTGACCTTGGGTGAGGGCATGTTTTTACCATTTATTTATTTATTTATTGGCGTCGTTTGCAGTAGTCTCAGTATTATGAGGATAGAAATGGCACGGTCACTGCCGGCAGCTTCATTGCGCGGGCCTACAACCACAAGGAGGTCAGCCTTTGCCAGTTCCATGAAGGCAGTTAAGCCAGTTATAGCATGAATTTTTCAGACTTTGTAGATTGGGTTCATATGGTCTAGCCAGTAACCTAAACGTTAATGATAATGAGAAGGGCATTGTTGGCGTTCAGATAAATGACACAGAAAGGACCAGTGTCTCGTCCTCCCTTTCTCTGTCCCTGTGAAGTTTGTGGTGTTTTTCTCTGCGATGAACAACCAACTAGCTCTAGATGTGTAACTCAGATGTATGCACAGAAAGACTGCCCTGCATAAGAATGTCTTTGCTTCGTGCAAGAGTGTGCAAGACTTTAGTTTTAAAAACTTTCCTTTTCCATAGAGCTGATGCGACTGAAACGGCCAATCACCAAGAACTGCCTTTTTGAAAGTGCAAATACCGAAATGACCAGAGAGGACCTCGCAGTTCCACTGCATTGTCGAAAAATGTTTAAAACGTCCGTGGCGGTTATGAGCAAACAAAGAGAAGGAGAGAAGCCTCAGTCCGCAAAGCAACGTTGAGAGGGAAGGATGTACCTTAGTCGAAGAAAATTTCAGTTGTCGAATTGTTGGCTGGTGGGCTGACGATCCCCTCGCCCGCCTCCATCTCGCATTTTTCCTGCTCCTTCTTGCCACAGAATGCATAACTAGGTATATATGATGCGTTCAAAGTCTGTGTGTGATAAAATTCGGTCCTCTTTTACGAGGCTTTATGCTTTACCCAAGAATAACCACTAAACATGTGAATGCGCCTGGTGCTCCGAAGCCGGCTGCGATTACGCCGTGTGTATTTTAATGTCACTTTCCAGTACATTGATATGCGAGTAGGTGCGAGGACACGGTCTTTTAGCTTAATTTTGACATGAGTGTTGAGGCTGAAATAAATAAGCGACAATTGCAAAATAATTTAGCGCAGAAATCTAACCGCAGTAGAATATTAGGCTGCTGGCAATCCTTAGTAGAAAAATGAAATAAAATTAGGTTCCTATTCCTTCCCTTATCTGCATTAGAATCAGGCGTAAATAAATAGTCAGTTTTGAGTGTTTGAAACCGGCAGGGAAGAACTGTCAATCACTAGCGGATTTGTGAAGCAAAGCAATAGAGAAACTAGTTTAAAAGCCAGTCCCATAACTACTACAGAGGTATCTCACTTTTGAGATGCAGAATTGAGGCTTCATGAGTCTCTTGAGGTTGCATTGAACGCTTCAATGCTGCCGCAATACGTAGAGGTGCGGACAAAAGTAAACGGAGCACGTTGCTGCCTTTTACAATTTTCACGAATTGTATAATTGAAAGTTGCTGGTACTGTTTATGCAATCTGGTAGAAAACGCTAGTGCGCTTTCTCTTTAACAATTATTGTTTCTTCATGTCCAATAAGAAAGGCGTGATATTAATTAGAACGGAGTAGAGTGCTCTATTTACATATGTCTGTAGCTGTACAACCAACTCCCGTTTCCAATGTGTAGGCACATTGACATTGCTGGCATCTTTCCACACAGCTTCTTGGCTTTATATCTTAATAAAAGTGTCTATTGAAACTCCACGAAAGGTTTTCCTCCAGCGCCTTCTAGTCGAAAAAAAAAAACGACAGAACCATGTAAAAAATACGACAAAAGGTTTTTCTGTTTTGTCGTAAAGAGATATTTTTCTGCTTCTTTTTGTAGTATTTTTCTGCACTACTATAGTTTTTTCTCTAGCACTCTTCCGTAATCTGCAGTGATGTAGTACTTCTGTGAAGTAACTGTACAAAATTCTGCAGCTACTGCAAAAATTTATGTTATACAATTTCATGGACAAAGACATCACCTAAAATTTTTTGTGACGGCAAAAAGTTTCGGTGTTTTTCTGTGTTTGATTTTTTACTCGGCTGCCTGTAATTGTGGTAATAGAAAATTATATAATCTAGCATGTTTACATTTCAGTCATTAATTTCCTTTGTGATTGGACGGTATGGATCGCTAAAAGCCCCATTATTAAATTCGATCAAGTCAAGCTCAGATGACATGAGCCCGATAACAATGCGGCACGGAAATTAAATTCCAAAACTGTCGTTGTCTCCGATCAGCGTTTTTTACTAAAATTGTGTACTTTTAAACTCACCAGTGTCAACTCCGTTCCTTTTTTGCAGTCGCTCTCTCATCAGCTGCAAAGCCAGTAACGAAAAGGACGACTCCAAAACCAAAGTAAGCATATTAACGCGACAGCGTTAAGGAGCTCGTGTTGCAGAAAAGTCGGTGTCGTCGGCGTCTTTGGCCTTGAGCGATAAATGACGCATCTCGGTGGACACCCTCACCGCTCCGTAAGGGAAGGGATTTTCCTTCTCTTAAGGCGCGGTACGGGTGTCCAGGAGAATTGTGAGACAGGCGTCATTTCCTTTCCTTAAAACCAATTTACATTTCAATTCCCTTCCCTTACGGCCCGATCCGGGTGTCAACCGGGATATTTGAGACAGGCGTCATTTCCTTTCCTTAAAAAAAATTATTTTTATTTTCCTTGACTTACGGCGCGGTACGGGTGTCCACCAAGATATGTTTCCTTTCCTTAAATTGTCCGCGCAAGTTGTCGCACCGAAGGACGATGGCGTTCCGTGGATTCCTTGTCAATGCTGCAACATGCTGTCACGTCCTGACCTTAAAGGCGAAGCTTAAGCGTGCTCTAAATTTTTCGCTTTGGTATCCTCTGAAACCCAAGTGATAGAGATGAAAGTACACTGATTGCGTTAGAGCAGGACGATGGGAAAAAGGAAGCCATGAACTTTTCCTCGCAGTTCCCAGAAAGCTTCATATCAAGAAAAAGGCATACGCAATACTGATAGAAAGGGCTGTCCGTACAGGGAAAGCGACTTGGGCAGGAGCGCGATGAAACCGCACTACGCCCCCACAGTTCAATACGTACACTTGTAAGCAAAGGCAATTGGGAGATTGAAGGAAAAAAAAGCTTAATCTTTTGGTAGTCTCCGCAGAAAGCCGGAAAGTTAAAGAAATGCTATGCCGTTCTTTGCGATACGCATTTTTATATCAGACTGCAGATTAACGCAGCTTCACAAATAAATATGTCTTTAGCACACGTTCTCCGAAACTTGTATGTGGCGCCATCTGTTGCAATATTTATGATCTAATTTTGTGTTTTAAAGCCATACGGTGCAATAAATCACACCGCACTTTGTTTATCTAGGAATATGTAGAGCGGCTTCGCAAAATACGGCCACCCGAAACGCCATAGCTCTGTTTCTTGTAGTGGGGAACTTACAGCAACCCTGAAGCTAGAAATGCTTAGAGAGCGAGGGAAACTAGCGCACTATCGTCTGAGGACTTTCGGAGTTTCAGAGCAGCATGTGCTCGACCGTAAAGAGCTAAAAATTGACATTGTGTTATGCGTGCTTATTGGTGAGGCTGTATTCTATGCAAACTGGCCTTTCACGATGACTTCTGCGATAGCTCAAGATTTTGTCAGGATTATGCGGTTCATGGCTGACCACGGTGTCCGCGACTCGCTGAAATTCTTGCCTTGAAGAATCTGGGACTTTTTTCGGTTGCAGTGATAAGAACTATACCTTTTTACCCATTTGTATTTCTTTAACAAATAAAAAGCGGAATTATCGTTTCAGCTGCCATTTGTCTTGGTATTTAAATCCAAAGTGATATATAACTTGATGGAAGCGGTGGCAACATAACTAAGTTGGCCAGTTTTACCTTAGACTATTATTACCGGCATTTTAAAGGTAGCCGTAATACTTGGCACGAAGTTTCTAGGAGGTTCTGGAAGCAAAAAATGAGATGCCTTATATGAACATTTCAATATTATCAGGCACCAATTTTACTGAAGCCGGGGTGATTTAGCTGGCCCGCCTAAAACTGAGTCTTTATGGTGCAGCTTATTGTGAAGCGGTAATCAAGAAATATAATGATACTCAGCTCTATGCAGTCGCAGAACACGTGTTATTCGAAGTGTTCATAACTTTTCGCGCTTCCTTTTTTCTTTTCATATTGCTTGGATACCATAGACCAGCAGCTGGTAAGCATCGCACCGAACTTCATTCATATCTTTGTGCACAGTGTGGTCAGAGTGTCCGAGCTTTACCTAGGTTCTATTATCTTCATCGGCCCTATCAATAATTTTGCTTCAGTCAGTTAACTTTCAAATTATAACAGTAAAAGTGAAACCACAGCATGCTAGAGTCTGCATAGCAGGGAACCAAAGGTGCGATTTCATGTTATGGTGAACGAAAAACGTGGGTGTCAGATATTAGAGGCATACTACGTGTGTTCGCGGTGTTCTTTGTAGTGTTCGCATGCACGATGTATCACACACTTGATAAACTTTCCCCCACGGTGAACACTTTGTGTTAACATATCAGTTGGCACAGCTAGCAGTGGGCGACCGGAGTGCCAACAATATGTTGAATCTGTCTTTTATTCAGCTTCTGCGTTATGAACATAAGCCGTGGAACAAGACTATGGTGCCAAGTCATCACTAGTTTGGCTGCAATTCTTCTTTCAACATCTTCTGTAACATTTTTGAAGCACTAGCTGCAGAAGCAGTCTTCCATAGTTATTTGTAGCGATAGCTACATTACGGCAGCATTTCGATCCTTCAGCGTGGCGGCGCCGCCACCATGTGGCTGCGGCGCCACGCTGTCACGGGGTGCGGAGCAGCTGCCGGCACCGTGGCTGATCACGTGGTTCGTCACGTGGTTGGTCACGTGCCCAAGTTCCACTCGGCCAGCTGTAGCTATCGCGTCACTCGAAAACGAAAAGAAAACACCAAAAATTTGTAACATCGCATGTTCTTTTTTGAACTTTCTCTACAATATGTGTGCATGCGCTACCTACCTTCTGCCATATACATTATTTATTGTTTACCTGCTACCTGCATCGCCTCTTTCAGGCAATATAGCATGGGGGATACATCTTTGTAACAAAAATACAAACATAAATAACGTTCACAAGGCGTGTAAAACTCATCATTTGCTGCTAGAGAAACAATATTTCTTAGCAAAACGTTCCACCCTTTTATAGTACGCTTAAAGAAAGAATAACGCAAGACATCACTTCTAAAAAGGAAGTTCACTAACTTTGAAAGAGTGGTCACGCCTGTGTTACTTCACTTGTTTCGCAAAAGCACGAGAAATACGTGCATCACACGTTTACTATGCGACTTTTAGAATTTCCCATATTTTCCAGAGCAGGCTTTCAGAGCCCTATCCCTTGAAAAAAAGGCACAAACTGGTAAAAAGTAAATTACCTCTCGTATATATACTCCATACCTGCTAGCACCTTTCTATTATATGTCAAAATGCAAGGACTGACGGACACAGTTCAAACTTCTCTCAGTGCGTTTATGAACGTTTATAGCTCACACGATCACAGTCCTTTGCGACTCCATCTGTCAGCGATTCAACCATGACGAGGGCCAGTTGTCTATCAACAAACCTATTATGTATATTCTGAATGGTAGCCGGAAAGAGGGGATAGCCTAGGCGCTGTCAAGATTTCTAAACGGAAGGCAAAATCGATCTCGGCTACTATTTATTTATACTGTCCGCCGTGAGGCCGTAAGAGAGTGAATACAAATGAATACCATTCAACGAGTCTTTCCAACCGCATGTACAAACTTCGTCCAGGCCTAATACATTCAACTCCAAACGAAAGATCATGATAACACAGTCATCCTGCTCTGCGGATACAGAACTCAAATACAACAAATTTGCATCAAAACTTCAAAAGTTGTTATTCTTGCTTGTGCTAGGCGGAGCATTTCGAACAAAGGAGTAAGTCGGGCTAGTTGGTACATTTTTTGCATGAAAACAGCGCAGCAGACGGGACCAAAAAAGGAAGACACACACACGGGAGCATTTCGATGTTTTTGGTTTCTATGTTTTGTGTGTCAAAGAAATGTGTCCTTTTTTCTAAACATTGAATGGAATTGAATTTAATTTATTTCAATTCAGGGCACCGTGGGCGGTGGCCTAACACTGATATTTTTGGCTATGACAAGTGCGCAGACTGGTGGTTAAGTAAGATTTAGTCTGACCTGATTTTCTGCTTTCCTGCGCGGATAGTTAGGGCAGACGACAGCGCCTACGACAGCGCCGACGACAGTGCGGACGACAGCCGAGATGACAGCGACTCCAGGGCGTAAGACAACACTTCTTTAATATGAAAAAATAATTGTTTGATGAAAGAACCACAACTAACGATATCTACATTTCACAGCGAGAAATACTCTGATTTCTGCATAAAATTCACAGACCGTACCCAGAATTTCTGGACAAAAGCCTTTTTGAGCGCGAACTCACTTGTGAACGAAATTTTTTCATAAAATGTAAGATTTCACTAAAACAATCAATGTATTTACAGGTCACCCAACGGCAGCCTTGAATTTTTTTTATATTAACGTTCTTGCCATCGTCAAAATCGTTCCCTATTGATTTTTATGGCAGTCTTAACTGTTCGATGAGACCGATGGAAACACTTTAAAGCAGAGATTTTGCTACATACCAAACGAATTGGCCATTACCCTCAATATTTCTATAAGAGTGTCTTATGATTTTTCAATTTTCAAAATTATTGCCCGAGAAAGCTGTACTTGAAAATGGGAATCAATACTCGCGTGTTTCCGGACTCTACGATAAGCACGTAATTAAGAAGCCCAGAAAATCTGGGCAAACACTTATAGTTAGCACGGCTTCCATCATTTGCCGCGAGGCGGTGACCACTGCATATCCCGGCGCGAATTTTGAATTTTTCCTTGATCTCTTTCCTTTTGTATGGCCGTCGGAAATAGTTGGTAGGAGGAATCTCTAACTTTTTTTGAAAATTAGCTGTTTGAAATATGTCCTTTGAGTTACGCGGTGGCCGACACATGGCGCCAGCTGCTGAATGTCGAGAAAACCTGGGCATATATAGAAAGCCGATGCAATCAAAAGTCGAATAACAAGCGAATTAAATTGGGCTAAGAGGGCGTTTTTAGTTCCTTCACCGTTGCCCTAGCGCCGCCGCCATTTTTGGAAAAACTTTCGCTCTGAGAAAATCCGTTTTAAAAATGGCTTTAGACAACTCTTGGAGAGTACACAGAGACGGCATTGACTGTCAGCTGGGATATTCGCACGGGATGGATGAATCAGTGATAACAAGAATGAATAGGGATGCCAGCACCCAAGGCATTTACGATTAAAGATATTTGTAGTTGTTCACACGTGTGCCCATGCACCACGAGTTTACCCTATGAGATAAAGGAGATGCGACGGTGACATTACTCCTTTAAAGTAGGAATTTGTTTTTAAGATCAGTTTACCACACCCGCCCGCCTTTTTTAATGTCTGGTATTTCCGGACTGACAGCGGCATTCTTTTTTTTCCAAGCCTTTGTTTTCCTGATCCAGTTGATACTAATTTAGTTTGAAAATGTAACCTCCTGCACTCATTCTGAACTGTTAAATGAGGTTCTAAGACTCCATTTGCCAAAAGTAACCGTGCAATAGGTTTTTTCCGCTAAATATTATCACGGAGTGTTTACGGCAGCGCTGAAGACCGAAAGACGTCAGAACGTGAGGTCAAGGGTGCACCTCACTTTACACATATTCAGATCTTAAAGGCTCCCAAAAAATTCTTCGCTACGTGGATACGAAACAAACCACCGTTGCCCGGTTACTTTTGGCAAAGCCTGTACACTGTCAGTTCATTAAAATATACGAGTTCTAGATCATGTATGAAAATGTTGGTATGACCTAAATTCTTCTTTTTACACTGGTTTTCATGCGCACAGGACATATGAAGAAGGGGATGAAGATTCAAGGGACGGTAAGAACCTAGTGAATGATATGCGCGAAGCTGCAGTGGATTTCGCGCGTATCTTGGATCATCACAAGATATAAAAGGACGCGTAAATAATTCGAAACATTCTTTATTAGGGAAGCCTTGTTATCTTAGCGAGTCCCTTCTCAGCAGTTATTTTTGTTGTTAGGTTAGAGGTGGCATGGTACTAAATCACGAGAATAAACACGTAGAGATGTCCAGCTAGGGTTGCCATAAGTTGTGCCTTCGTGGCTTTTCCACTTGTTTACGCTTTGATTTCATGTTGCGCAAAATGATTGGTGTATTTCTTCTCAAAAATTTACTCACAAATCACTAGACAATAAAAAATTGACTAGTGAACTCTCCGCAATGAACTATTCTGTTTTCTTCAAGGCATAGTTTCGAAGTCCATTAGAAAAAATTCAGGGGAACTTTGTTGACCTAAAGTGCGGTGAGGCGAAAGCCTTTTGCGCGGTGTAGATGCTTGTGTCACTGATGTATGGTTAAGATGTTGAATAAGTACACAATTGTTTGTGAATATTAAATGCTGGAGACACTGGATGGCGATTGGGCGGCATCCGTCTGATTCGATGCTTTTCCGCAAACACTCTCCAGCGTCCTTACGCTAGGCAAGAGTTATTGAGGGACTATAAAAAGAATGAAAAATAAAGTGCCCCTGCCCGCACCGCCTAAGACACAACTGGCTGTCTTACGCTAGACGAAGTTATTGTGACAAAATAAAGACCAAATAGACAAAATAAAGTGTCCTTGCCCGTTGCTATAAGTATAACTGTCTCATAAGAAAAACTACTTATGCGTTCGCAAGCAGTAGAGCAGTCGGTAGCACGCTCGGCTGCGTAAAAGAATGGGGGTTCGAATTCTGCCGTGCAGAAGGTTTTCTTTTCTTATCGAGTTAATTTAGTCATCGGTAAGCCATGACTTGAGACCGGACATGATCTGAGACCGGACAACGTCATGGGCGCCATTATAAGCAATTAAAGGCTTTCGCCTTAATATGAATAATGAGAGCGCTCTACGTTCACTGAAAGCACACTCACAGGGGTGAGTGGTCACCGGCATAATATTTGATTGATTTTATTGATTTGATTGATTTTGTTTGTATACATAGTTGAAACAAACTGATACCAATTTTCAACATAGGGAACGATTAGTTCAATTGCTTTAATATAAAAAAAACTACGATTTTTTATGCAAGGGTAGAGAAAAACGAATTAATTATTTAAAACGGGTGCACTCAAGGACAGCATGAAGCAGAACAATATAAGGAAAGAAGCATATAAGATCAGATTGCCGCAAATATTTATTATGGCACTCAGCTTAGCTACATTATTACTTTGTGAATGTTTTTATTTTATAAATTTAAATTCTGGCGTAATAGAAGTTTGAGACATGCGGCGCGCTTCGTTTTCAGTGATTTATTTATCAGTAAACAAAGGTTCCTTGTCTGCATGTAAATGCAGTCATCCTAGAGACAACCAGCGTCCCACCAGCTGGCTGTCACGTACAATACTGAGAACTGTGTTGTTTACTCTGAGTGGTTAGGCTCATCAAAGTTCAACTTTTTTTTTTCGTTCTACACAGAGGAAGAAGCAGAAGATGCATCGTAAGTTCATCTTATGAGCTATCGCGTCATATCAAGGTACAAGTAGAGAAAGCACATGCCGATTTTTCGGCAGCTAGTAATTGCAAATGTATATTGAACTAATGCTCACTTCCATTACAAATGCACCAAAAGTGCAGAAAATATTCATGGATTGGTGGAATTGGCCCGGCAACTTTTTGCGTCCCGCCTCCGATTGTGTAATGAAAATTTTATAAATAGCATTGAGAACGCATGGAAGACATATGCTGAGTATGTTTCTTTTGTGATGTGACGAGTTAATTCGTTTGCGTTTTTTATTATGATTTGCACAATGACAGCAATGGTCATATTAAACGAACGTCTGGTTTAGTGAAGAAAGCATTTGCTAGACGGTGTTAAATCTTTGCAGATGAATAAAAAAAGTATTCGGAGAACACGAAATTAAAATCACGCTGCGAATTCATCGCACTCCGTTGCGTCGTTTATACACAACCTCGCATGAGCAAAGCTTGAAAAAATAATCAATTTTGGGCAGACAATTGAAATTTGTGAGAAATATTTACGCATATTTGTGGTTTATAAGATTTTGTTACCACAATTATTTGGGGAATACTTTAGTGACTTTTCCAAACTGCAACGCTCAGATATTTTGCTTGAGGATGCAATTGCGAATTTATGTTTAATTGAATAACTGTACAAAGTGCTGAATTAGGTAAGTTGGAGTGGGTGCATGTTTGGAAAATTCGGCGCGAAAAAAATATGAAAAGGAAGAAGAAATCCAGCGCTCGTCTCTGTGATCATGCTGTTGGTTTTCCGTCTTTTTTTTTTCGCGCTGAATTTTCTAAACTTGATTATTTGTACCTTAGAGGGAACGTGACCAAGCCTTGATACGAATGGCAGAAAAGAATGTTGCTTGAAGAAAAACAAAACAAAATGGGTTTTTCATGCCGAGGTATATTTAATGAATAAATGGCTACGATTCATAGTGTGTTCACTAAAAAAATCATTGCAAACATTACTAAGGCAATTTGAACGCGTCTAACTCTTGCCCTCATAATAAGCTAAACAGGCAGAATGAATTCAAGCATGCAAGCAAAGCACAACTCTTCATATCTTGTGTTGCTACAACTCTTGTTGTAGTGACTGGGTTCTCAATCCCTCACATGCGAATTGCTTTAAATTTGAGGAATCAGTGAAAAATATGTTATAATTTGACGACATAATCGCACTCTATGCTATGAAAGCCATCTTTATTCATGACTGTCATCCGGTATTTCGCCGCCTGCCTTTGTTAGATTGGACTCCGCTGATGACAGCAGGGCGGACTCCTCAGCAGATGAAGGTGAGCGTTTAAATCAACTTGATTTCTCTTTTGTTTAAGCCAACAATAATGTCAGCAGGAATAGTAGTCCGCAGAAAAGCAAGAAAAATAATATTCTTACAACTCTGTGCATTCTGTAAAGACCGGGTTAATTGGAGAAATATGGGAGAGGCATTTGCCCTGCAGTGGGCGTAGTCAGGCTGATGACGGTAATGTTGCAGCGTTAGAAGAATGGTATCATTGCCCAAACAAGAATAGAGCGAGGGAGCAGTGTGGCATGGAAAGAAGCATCCCTAAGCACATGAAGGATACACTGAAGATAACACAAAACGAGAGATAACTTCTTGTTTGCTTGACTAGAAAGCAGAAGTTTTACATGCGGCCATGGTAGTTCGCTCAAACACGAAAATATCCGCCAACAAACGTCGATGTGACGTATTCTTCTTTCACAAAAAAAAAGCCTTACTGCGCAATGTTTCAACTGCATGCAGTGCCAGACCAAGAATAGGTGCTGCTTGTAATAGCTGCGTGAATAGAAATATCAGTATTTATTACCAAATGCGGACTCAGGGAATGACATATGGCCCCTACGAAATAAATTGTTCATATACTTGTCTCCACTTTCGAGGCTTTTCTAGGATTTTCTGGACACGTTTTATCTGGAAAGTCCAATTTTAGTGCCTTCCATCGGTATAAAAAAAAAGAACTAAGTAGCCGAATCGATCTTTCGATAAATTTGTCTCTGAGAAGTATAACTTCAAGCGATCACAAACACTTAGTCACAAGGTGGCTCTATATCAAGTACGTAGCCGCTAGTAGCCCTTTAGTTTGAGTGATCTGGTGACTAGGTCGATGTGACGTGTGCTCCAAACCACGTCCTGCACGATATACATGAAAATCGGTGCACTGCGTTTAAGAGCTATCCAGTATTCAAAAGCAAATGAAGTTAAAGTTGTAACTTGTCATCGCCTAGCGTTGGATACAATATGCTCCGATTCTCGTGTTTAACGTACACTTACTGGTGATACATACCAAGCAAAGTGAACAAGGGAGGGAGAGCCTCAGGCTGCTTAGCCAAGATTCTAAACAGGTCGTTGGATAATCGACCTGAGGTTCCACTCTCCCTTAGTTATTTTCTGTTGCCAGCAATCCCGTCTTCCTGTCCTCTCTCTACCAATGACTGAGGGCACATTGCTTGCATGAATATTGAGGCGGGAACATACCGAAACGAAGACGCTAAGAGGATGGAGATGGGCAGACAGCCTTAAAATTAATTAGCGAGATATTCAATTAAAAAAACGACCTATAGGTATTAAGCAGTGAAAATCAACATGACTTCTGGTTTCCCACACAACAATAAATTTGAACTCTTGTGTAAACTGTTCTTGGACCAGCTGGTACAATGATGCAATGATGGCTTATAATACACCTCAGCAAGCATGGCAAGTTGGCCAAGTGATCTTGATTTCGTTTTCGTGAATTTTCAGTCAATAAGTGTGCATCAGATATCGAAACTTACCGTTCACACAAATCCACTTTAGTCGAGGCAGATAAAAGATGATCTCAGCATTTTTGCACTAGAGTTCGCACTGTGATGCGTGCAGCAGCTTGAATCTTTCTTTTGTTCGTTTTTCTTTCATTTGCCCATTATCTTTCAGTGTCTAGGGTTCGGAAACATGAGCATTGCAAAACTGATACCGGTCGCGTTATAAACCTGGCACGTTTCTACAAGGGCGGGCTTTCAAAAGCAGGAAAAAAACCAATAAATAGATTATGATACTTAAATCGAACTTTAATAAAATTTCTCTGTGATTTTTCGTCGAGAGGCTAGGAGAGGACCGATCATACTAGTTGGTCTTGGTTTGTAACAAATGTTTGGTCACGTTTTGGCAACGATTAAGGTGCTCAAGATGGCTACGACGACCAAGATACCACGTCAGCCACGGCTACTGTGCTTAAAAAGATGAATCTCGGTTGAGGTCATAAATTTGGAACCGTTTCATAATAGGTATACGCGAACTTGCCTTCTATGACTGCATCATATTTGTAGGCCTCGAAGCTGGTGGAAGCACGTGCATGTGCGTTGGCACAGTGGCTTCAGCGTTCGACTACTGAGCTGCATGACGCGTTTTCGATTTCCAGCCTTGACTGCGGCGTTTCCGTGGGCGCAAAATAGAAAAGTCGCCCGCATGCTGTGCAGTGTGACAGTGTCGGAGCCCGTTGAAGAACCCCAGGTCACCAGCCTGACCCCGCCCACTGCAGGGCAAAGACCTCTCCCATATCTCTAATACTCTCAAACTCATATATCTAATACTCTCAAACTTCTTAATCTCATCCCCCTGCATAACTTTTTGCCGCCTTCTGCTACGCACGCCTTTTCTTTCTATCCAATCCGTTACCCTTAACGACCATTGGTTATCTTGCCTTCGCATTACATGCACTGCAGAAGCCCATTTATTCCTCTTGATGTCGGCTAGGATGTCATTATTGCACATTTGTTCCCTGACCCACCCAGCTCTCCTACCTTCTCTTAGCATTACAACAATCATTTTACTTTGCATAGTTCGTTGCATTGTACTCAATTTAGGTTGAACCCTTTTCGTTAGCTTCCACGTTCCTGCCCCAGAGGTGAGTACCGGTAGGATACAGATGTTATAGATTTTTCTCCTGAGCGATATTGGTGAAGTGCTATTCATGATCATAGAGACCCATCCAAATGCGCTCCACCCCATTCTTATTCTAGTTCAGGAATGTTTGCACTAGGGCTTGCCGGCAGAAATGGAAATAAATGAGTGGAAATTTTTGACGCCTCTGTGGTATGAGACGGCCGAAAAAGAAGCTCCGCTATTTGCACGGTTGCTGGTTTTCTATCACACTCGGGGCGCTCGAAGGGAAAATTTCAGTTTTTTTTCTTGCTGGATACAATTTGGCCGGAAAATTTTGCCTTCACGTTCTGATTCAGTTTCGGCATCAGCTTTGCCGCGGTTTGGTAACGATGTTCGCCTGATTTTGCCGAGGAGCCTTTCTTGCGTCAAGCTGATAGTATCCTCAGTTGAAAGCAAATAGGCCTCTTTAAGGGTGGGTCAGTAAAAATTAAAAAAAAAATTGGCGGGTCATCATACAATGCGCTGCGAGAAATTTGCGTCAGCAGAATGTGAACCGTCTCGCCTACTTTTGCGCTTGTGCTTCACGTTTTATACGCTCTGCTTGCAATTCGGCTGCTGGCAGCACTGTGTCCTGACGTCTTCGCTAGTCGAGGGACCTTTAGCATAAATATTAATAATAATAATAATAATAATAATAATAATAATAATAATAATAATAATAATAATAATAATAATAATAATAATAATAATAATAATAATAATAATAATATTAATAATAATAATAATAATAATAATAATAAGAAGAAGAAGAAGAAGAAGAAGAAGAAGAAGAAGGAGAAGAAGAATTGGTTTTGGGGGAAGGAAATGGTGCAGTATCTGTCTTATAAAGAGTTCGACGCCTTAACCGCGCCGTAAGGGAAGGGATAGAGGAGGGAGTGAAAGAAGAAAGGAAGAAAGCACTGCCGTAGGGGAGGGCTCCATAATAACTTCGACCACCTGGGGCTCTTTAATGTGCGCTGACATCGCACAGTACTTAGCATAAACCGCAAACGCAAGTTCTAACACGGCTGAGCGTAGCGTCGACGTCGATGACCGTGACGTTGATGACGTCATCCAACGCTGCAATGGCTCCTCCTTCCACGCCTCCTCTTCTTACTCCCCAAGCGCATGTCCTGCGCGAGTGCTAGTTGTATTTCATTCCAGTAGGGGCGCTGGGGCGGTGGCTTCACACGGACGTCTAACCACCGCGCCTTTGGAGAAATGTGCCCATAAAGCTGTGGCATTAAAAGAAAGTAATAAATTACGAAAGTCCTGAAAGCGAACACGCATCAATGTATTTCTGTGTATCATGTTGGAAAGTTTAAAGGAGTGCCTATTAGATGAAACGGGCTCGGTCTGCAACGTATGGCCGGTGATGCACTTCGCATGAATAGGCACGATGATCGGACGGTGATGAGACCATGTCTTCAAGAGCTGCTGTGCTTTTAAAGTCATAAATTTGGAACCGGTCTTTAAAAGAAAACACCTGGAATACCTGCGCACACTTTTGTTTTCTTTTTGCACTGTGTTTCCTGTTCACAAAGCTCGTGCCAGAATTCTTCTTTGCGTTCTCACTGTGTCGTGGTGCACATGCCGACAGGCCTCTGGTAGGAAGGTTTCCGGTAAAAAATACTTTTAGGCGATATGTGTAGAGTTACAAGCGTTAGATTCCGTGCAAATTTCTGGAATAAGTGACTCCATGTACATATACAAGTTTCCCGAAGCTATTGACACGACCGAGTCATTTAGCGACCAACTTGTACATGTGAGTTTTGCAAATACAGCGTTGCCAAAGGGGGAATGCGATTAGTATTTTTCAAACTGCTCAACAACTAGGGTATGAGATGCAGGTATGCAAGTCTTAAAATGCACCACTACTGCAAGTCCTACGATACTTGTGGCTACATGAGACAGGAAAATGCTGCCTCTAGCTCGCATTTTCCACAAGAAGTATTTCTGAGATTACGCGATATTGCACGCTTTCTTTTGCGACTATTTGGCGCTGGTGTGTCGCAGGTGGCAGAGACAGCCGTTTCGGCAATGACATTGGCCTGGAATAGATGGCGCATCGTTGTACGGTTCTCTCTGGCATTGCAGTACCTCATCTCGACGAATCATCAAAGTCATATTCCAGACACCATTTTTGTGTTGTTGTTTTCGTTTCTTCCATTTTCATTTACTGTCATTTTTCTTGCGCTATATGCTATACAAAATGCAAAGCAATGTTCGAGTTCATATCCTGACGAAGCTGCCGTGGTGGCGGCTAAGTGGTTATGGTGCTCGGCTGCTTACCTGAAAGACACTGTTTCGATACCGGCCGCTGCAGTCGCATTAAAATGGAGGCAAAATGCTAGAGGTACGTGTACTGTGTGATGAGAGTGCACGTTACAGAAACTTAGTTGGCCAAAATTATCCGTTGCATTGCACCCTTCCGCTACAGCGTCTATCATAGCCGCAGTCGAATTGGGGCTCTAACCTTATATAGAATGAATCATCATATAAGGACACTAGGGTGGGGTTTAAGAACAAGATACACGAAGGAAATGACACAACACTTTTGGAAAGTTAAAAATAAAATAATGCAGGTTAAAAATCAAACTACGCTATTTCGAAAATAGACATTATAAAAGCATGCATGTCAAAGTACACGCCAATAAACAAAGCTGACTCGAAAGAGTACAGCTGAACACATACAAAAGCGGAAACGATGCTCACAATAGTCAAATGAGATTCATAAAGTTCGTCTTCAGTGCTTTAGAAATATCATGAGACTCTTTGCACTCGGATCCTTTCTGTTCATTGCCCACAAAAAAAGTGGCATTTGTTTTACCGTGTCTAAAGTGTTAGTATTGAAGTCAGCGACCTCTCAACTTCATGCTGAACTGTGCGCATGAGCATTTCGTGATAAGTCTCCGAGGGAGAGGTATTTTTTTCCTGACAGCTAAGTGAAGTTCCTGCAAAAAAAAAAAAAACTTGCCTCAATAACACTGCGGCAGTATTGAGACGTATCTCGTTTCAGCACAGCAGTAATCAGCTGCTGTGGAATTTCGGTATATTACCATACGCCTACACCTCAATAAATTCCAAGTACAGCCAGTCCCGACACCGGTAACCTCGTGTAGTTAGTCAAATCTCTAAGCCAATTTCTCCGAACTTTGCAAAGCTGTGGTAGTTATTCCTCTTACAGCGGGTGTTTCTTCAAACTAGATTAGAATACATAGAACACTCGGAATATGAAGAGCGACAGAGCAGCGGAATTTCAGGGGAGGATAAGGATTATAGAATAGAAAAGGCGAGCTAACTGCCTCATTATGATAGGACTCGAGAGCTCTACCATGAGCCAAATTCCGTTTTACTCAGAGAGCACCAAGCTTGGGCATGGCAGCATAGGTATAGCATAGCATAGCAGCATAGGCAGGACCGCGACTTAATCCACGAAGCTGGTCAGCTTAACGAATGAAATCAAAATAGCCATTTACGTTACGATATAAGGCTTCCCATCGTGCACTTTTGTTATTGCAAGGCTGTAGTTTATTACACATCTAATAACGCACATCACGTTGTGCTGCGTCTTTTTCTTTTCTTGTCTTGCAGACAGACGAAAGTAGGCATTCCGGTCCGGGGTCCTGGTGAAAATAAAAGGACAAAATCAATAAACGAGTTTTTTTCTTACTGCCAGGTGCCGTTAAGTATGATTGGCTTCCAAGATGAAGTCCGTACTACGCGGCACTTGACAAAAGCTGCATACGAGGGAGCATAGATAGGATTTTTACACGCGTGGTGCCAAACACCACCAAGCACCAAATGAACACGTACCAGGTGGTGCTTGAGTACCATCGCGTGGGGCTTTTAATAGAAGACGTGAGGTACCTAATATGTTCGGTAGCTTCCAACACAAACCTGTTATACAGTTCGGAGAAAATGGCTTTGTGAGTTCTGACTATTTACGCAAGGCTACTTGCACATGAATTTGTCTTTTTTCCAGGAATGGCTTGAATGCGGTCTTTTGGCAAAAGCGAACTGATGTTATTATCGCGTGGTCGCCTAAACATGGAACACACACTGCAACGGTGTCCCAATGCAATTGAACGCAGTTGTCTGGAGTTGCTGGAAACTTTCATCACAATTCTCGCCACACACACTGAATACGTCTGATAAGTTAAGCATGGCCAGCTGTTGCAGGAAAATCGAATTATTCCGTCACTTATAGCACATTTCTCATGGTGGCTTCCTTCTTCCTTGAAGAGAAAGAGCGTCGAGTGTTTTTTTTTTGTTCAGAAAACATTTTAAAGTCAGTGCAAGAAAACAGAAGCTTACGTTCTAGTGAGCTCAACAAACCCTCGATCACAAGTAGCCGAAGCGCTTTCAGTGCACGAAATGCACTCCTCTAACGTCAACGGGGGTAAAGTCAGCTTTGAAAACGTTGGCACACCTTTATATGCCAGGAGAAGAAAAGGTATTAAGCGCCTAGCTAAAAGAGAAAACCAGCACTAGCAAAAGACTGCTTTCGGTCACACTATCCTACCGCCAGCTTTAACATGATAAGAACGCCGCTATGTTGTCAACGAATCGCAAGGCCCTCTTACAGAGCGGAAGAGAAAATAACTGCACTATTGGGAAAATGGTGAGCTGGGCTAGTCGGCATGGATTCATATTGAAGAAAATAGGGCATAAAATGAGACGAATAAAAGGAGCGACGCACTCAGCGCTGAACTCATTAGTGACCTCTATTGAGGGAAGTGCAAAGAAGGAAGGCATAGCTTAGCAACGACGCATGTCACAAGATACAGAATTAAGCAGGCGAAGCAAAGTACAGTGCATCGACATTCGCACGTTGCGGGCTAGGAATACGGATCAATAGATTACAGCAAGATGGCGTAATGATTACAAAGGAATCAGTAGAAAAACTAATATCTTTTGAATTGGGTGCAAGTGAAGGCTTGCTGTCGCAGAAAAGGCCAGCCATAGCAACATGAAACGCCTCGACAAGCTCACGCTCGCCCTTGGTGCAATCCTGTAATTGCACGGACGCGTTCTTACACCGGGGAGCACAGCCCTTACAAGAGGAGCAGGGAATTGCTATATGCATGCACTGGGCGTCAGGAAGCGGCAATTCATACTGCTTAAGGACCCTCTTTGAGCACCGACCCATTTACTGCATGTACAGTCTTTGTCAAAAGTATGCAGTCCAAGAGGTCTGCTTCTGAGCCCTGCACCGCAGCTTACCATGCACACTCAGGAACGCTACTCTCACGAAGGCAAGAGGAACTTAAGTCCTCGGCCCTCCCAAGCTTAGGACTGTCGAGCGCGCTTTAAAGCCCCACGACACGGCTTGGAAGCAAACCCCTTGGGCTGTATATTTTTGACAAATGCTGTACGTTTGCCACAAGACAATGAAACGAAAACCACAGACGTACGAACATACAGACCGCATGCATTGAGACGTTCCACTTAGAGGCAACTGACAGTAAAGAAAAGCCAACGTCATTCACTTTCTGTGAAATTTTCTCCCAGAAGTTTAGTAAAAGGCACTATATTAAAGTACGTTCTTTTCTAATCACTTTGTCCACAGCTGTCAACTATACTACACTTTTATAAGATAACTGTCTAAACTCTATGACCAAAGCTTCTCACAGCTACGCATTCAGGTGTAAACAAGTGCTGTTTCAAAGGACGCATTGAACGCGCTTCAAATACTAAATGCGCTTGCACTAAAAACACTGCTGTTAATATGCAGCGTCGCTGTATATATCCTTGAAGACCTCGTATGCACTCTGGAATTTACACTCGTTGCGATTAAACTACACCGCAAAAAATCGTGTCAGGCTCTAGGTATCACTCGTAATAACGCCAATGAAAAACTTTACCGCTTATTGGATGTTGCTTTTTTTTAAAGATGTTAAGCTACAGATCATGAAACATCAGCTGCTCGATTACCGTCATCAACGCAATGAGCTAACTCGACGTCGATTTAACCGTTCAACGAAAGCTTCCATTCGCATTTTCTCTGTATATATGCTACACAAGACACTTCCCATGAGGTCATTGTGCTTTCTGTAGTGTCGTGGATTTATCTTCATCGAATATATGGATATTTTGGCGCTAAAGCTAGCCGCGTCACATTCTTATAGAGGTCGTTTGTAAGGTAAAATGTTACTTCATTTCTTTCCCCTCCGTTTAATTGAACAGAAATTAACATCTTTCTTTTCTAAACGCTTCAAATACACAATTTCAAGCAGACGCTAAGTACGAAGATGAGGCTGAACAATGCGATGAAAAACCAAGTTCCCCAGACAACCCAGCGATTCCAAGCCGGGCAACCTAGAAAACAAGAAGCGAAAAAGTAATCACAAAGCAGCGAGATATTCCCAACGACGTTTCATATCTTTTTCAAGCTGCAATGAGTCTAGTAAAGGCTGCACTCTTCACAGCTTTTTGTCCGCTCCGTCGGCAGCGACAGCACAAGTGATGAAGTGTTTGTGGAGCGTCTAGCACACGATGCGCATGACTATACTTAAACTGGGGTTCGGCGACAAGGCATTCAGACCAATGCGCACGATTGCATTCACCTTCTCACTTTTCATCTAGAGACACATCACTGTCAAGATTTACTTAGAGAGGCTCTACGCTACGCAATCGCCGTGCTTCAAATTGCTCCTGGCTCGTCGGTCGAGCAAAGAGAACACATCAGTGATTTACGCACCTTCAGTACCTTGAAGCCAGCGCAAAAGCGCTCTTTCATTGAACGTTGACAAGCAATCAGAAAAACAGTCATTGATTCGGCTGAAAGGGTTTATTTTTTTTTCTGGGCCTTGCTTTTTGTTTCGGTCGTGTTATATAGAAAAATAAGCCCCGGTGTACTTCCAGACAACTCAGGTCTATTAACCAGACTCTGATGTGACAGTTTGAAAGCTTGGAATGGGTCGTAAAAAACAAAACTGCAGATGCAGAACTTTTTGGAACCATTTCCACCAGTGGAAGACATCCGATTCTTCTAGAACGAAAACAAATAGGGTTTATTCCGGGTGTCGGCACACAAGTTGTCGAAATATACGCCTTTTCTTTTCTCGAAAATTGAAATTGAAACGAAAGAAGACCAAAACGCCTTCTCCACGAAGTTGTAACGATTTCTCTTTTCATAGGAAAGCAGTTCTATTATATAAGTCTGCGTTTCGCTGATGCATTGCCAACCGCTACAAGACAAGGTTGGGGGATAAGCGATTGAAACATGAAGCTTTATAGGCACTGCCCCAGGGCTCTGTGAGCCTCTATGGGCCACCCACGAGGAGGAAAATTTAATCTGTAACCTCGATGCTCGTCTGATTTGACCTCTGAGACCGCAATGTGGGGATATGTGCTCCTGGCGTACGTTGTGACTTTATCTTGGGGTAAGAATACTTTGCCGTGAACTTTTCTGAATCTTAACTCGGGCTGCCTTTCTGTTAGAATAGGACAAATAAACGCACAAACGGACACTTTTACAGGAACAGCTGAGAATTGAGGTACCCGCGGTCTCTGGCAACAAGAACGCAGAATGAAATTTCATTTAGAAGTTTCTATCAATAGGAACGATGTAAAAAATCTTGATTTAAACGTAATAAACCATTCACTGCCTTCAATTAACAATTTAAAGTTTAAAAATAGAAACCGTGGTTCTCGCTGTCAATTTTGTACACACAAAAGTTTCGAAACATGACTGCATTTGTCGCACAAGTAGCTTAAATGATTTGAAGCCTGTGGTAACATTAGGATGTACTGTTTTCCTTGCGTCGCTACGCAATTTCGTTGTTTACTTTATCTTGTTAATGTACACATTAATAATTTGTCGCATGCATTCTTCGATGTCTCTGAGCAGGGCTGTATTTACTTGTGCCAGGAATCAACAAAAATTTGGTAATAGCAACTTCACTTATGATCCATATATGGTTCGATGATAACTTACTGCCTCTGACCATTGAACTATGGTAAAGAAGCGTCCCTGTATTGGGTGGTCACGAAGCTTTAGAACTGATTAGTATTTCTGCCCCATTGCAACTTAGAGTCTAGATATAAATATGCTAACACTGTAGTTTTATGACAGCTTTTCTACGCACTGAAAAAGCCAAAAAATGGACGATGCATGTTTGATTTGTATGGCAGCAGAATTTTGTTTGCCCGAACCTCTGTGTCAACCTCAGAGACTCAGCAGTGTATTGCGTCTTTGATTAAAGTAGCATTGAGTGGAAGATACGAGGTGTTCAGAAACACTCTGTCTTAGTTTGTTGCGTGTCACAAATACTGTAATTTGCTTACGCATCATCCATGCTCAAAGATGACGACAGGTCTGCAGCACCTTGAATGCTTACAGCACCGTTGACGTCATGACAACTATTCTCTTGCCTTTCAAGGCTTCTTTTCTGTTATTGCTCTAACACCATAAAGACTGTTTACTAAAACAAATGCCAACATTCACCGCATACTATCAGTCTGATGCTGCCATACACCACAACACAAAAAGCTGCAGAATAAACTAAATAGCGTGTGCGTAGAAATTGACTCTCTCGAGTTGATTCGAGTGCGGTTCTCTGGCCTAAATTCCAGATACAGTTATTCTTTTCATTATACTCGAAGCAGTAAAATATTGCAGCGTAATCTTTTCGTCTCTTTTTTCAGCGTTGCCGAATAGGTGTATGAAAATCAGGTGGTCGCGTAAAGTTTTGTTTCACAGTATAGCTACATTAACATAGGAGTTTACGTGAAAGCTAATCAGCCGAAAATTATTTTGGTGCAAATTTAATTATCCAAGAACAGATCGCTCACATGTACTTCGAAATGAACGCGTCGCTTAAAAAAAAATTCGTCGGATAATTTCGCGGTCTTATATTTTAATAACTTCTTGACACGAAACAGAAGCAATGCTCATTACCCCTACATTTTCACTCTATTTCAGCCGAGCCCTACACTGAAGAAATGTGAGTAACCGATCACCATATTTCACTTTCAAAATTTTCGACGTTATGAAAGTATAGGAATGTGCTGATTAACTATTTAAGGCGCTCCTTCTCAGTAAGAGTATTACGGAAGGAATTCCTCGTAAAATTCCTCCTGCTTCCCCTCTTCTCTTTCTCTTACTTTCGGAAGAGGAAGTGCTTCCGGAAGGATGAACATGCTAAATAATGTGACGATGCTCACCCAGTTCAAAGACAACAAAACACACTGTCATGCGTCATCTCATGGTATTTTTACCGGAGTTGCTCTATTCGACTGTTTTTGGAGCGCCGAATTGAAGCCTAGCCGTAATTACTGTGCAACGACAGTGCACATTAAAGAACCGCAGGCAGTTGAAATTATCCGGAGCCCTCCACTGCGTGTCCCTAATAGCCTGAGTCGGTTCGAAACGTTGAAGCCTGTAAATCCAACCAACCAATCAGAGCGACTTATTTCCGCGGGTTGCCACTCTGTGGCGCCATCTATTGTCAGTGCAGATAGTTATCGTTGGCGATTTGCAAGCATTTTCTTTCGCATCGCTTATTGTCTCCTTAAAAGCCAGAAGGCAAATTACATCAGGGGGGACGCACTATTTTGCAAAGGCCAACTGCGGCAAAAACACTCATCAAAATATAAAGCTGCAAAAAAGTACAAAACCTAAGAGGCACGACAATTGTAGTAATCATATAAGAAATCCACAAAGGTTGCGACAGCGCTATAGAATAAAAAAAAGTAAACTTAGTGCAGGCTACGCAGAAGTGGTCGAACTTTGTAAAAGATAATTTTTTTCTCGTGCAATGTTTTATGATCTATGCATGAAGCGATGTAGCGAATTTCTTAGTGCTATCTTGTTAGGAAAGGTTGAATTGCTGTAAGCAGACATGTGGCCGCTTATGCGTGCTACTGGGTTACCGTGGTACAGGCGGGTGGATGTTCTTAGTGAGGTGGTTAACAAAGGCTGTAATGAGAGACGAGGAGACTGTTCAAGAGCGGTGACACAGGTTTCTCGCGAGGAACACTTAGTGATGAACAGAGCTGAACAGTTCTGTATTGATGCCATTTCGATGGTCAGATATGATTGCCATAGGCGCCAGATAGATGATGCACACTCAAAGTTTGGCCGTACAAATGGTTCGTACCTTAGCTTCTTCATGTCAAGAGATGCAGGTTTAAGATAAAGTCCCAGGTATACAAGTGAGCGGGAAGCGTCGACGCAGATAGTTTCAATACGGGTAACCCATGAAAGTGATGGTGTCAGATGCACGCCCAGATATCTTAATCGCTACAGTATCATTACACATACCAGTACACATACCCAGCCTGGAATTTGGAAGCGTTTTTATATACCTGTTAACGGCAACACGAACATGGCTGGAACAAGGCTGGAACCGACAGCACGATGTCGGTCGCATAGCTTTCGCTTGCCACAGTCGGGTTGCCATAGAGGCAAATTCAAGGGAACTTTGGATGCTCCTACTTTTAATACCGAGAGGCCCACAGCAAAATATCTTTGGAGGATGCCTCCGCCTCCTGCCCGACGCCCGTTGGTTGCGCCGGTTGTTCCGATGCCTTCACTTCATGGCCATCAAGACGCAATAGTGATCCCTTGTTAAGCTGCTTACCCTCAAGCATCGGTTCATTAAGCTCATTAAGAAGGGGGAAGAGGGAATAGTTTATTAATAAGAAGGAACCGAGCGTAATAACAGAGGAGCAGTGCAGGCCTCTGCGAGAGAGACGTAGATCACCCATTGGTGTGAACTGATGCCGGACAAATGTCACAAGAAATGCTAAACGCCAACAAGCAGGCGATCGCCTGAGAAATGTTTTTCCGATAACAGCCGCAGCAGTGCACTCCTTTTTGGAAGCCTGTGCAGGAACACTTCGCACCGTTGTGTACAGCCGACGCTTTGACCCAGCCTCCGAAGTGCAAGCCTCATTGTGCCCAACCTGTGCGGAACTAGAAACCTCAACACCTGGTGCTCCATTGCGATTAATTTTCCCCAGCGCATACAGAGGGCGCCACCTACCAGGGAGCGCTTTTAACGAAGAAGATGACACATGTGCTTTAGAATTTAACGAAGAAGATGACACACGTGCTGTGTGTGGTAAATCTGTAGAAAAAATAGAACACCTCATACTAAAATGCGATGGTATCCATCCCGATGTCGGTGCAGGCATTGTAACTCTTTCTGAGGCCTTAGGGTTTAGAGGTAACAATAGTCATGTAAATAAATCTGCGGTGGAAATTAGCAAAAAGCGATTGGAGGATTCATGGGACAAAAGCAGAGAGGTGACATAAGTTTTAAAGTGTAGGAAGACATTTTTTGTTTCAAAGGAAATGGCGAATTGTATTAACAACTTACAGCAGAGTAAACAAAAATAAAAGAAAAACTGAGCATAGTAGCACCAACCACTGCCCCGTTTCATAGGGGATGTTCCTACCATCCATCCATCCATCCATCCATCCATCCATCCATCCATCCATCCATCCATCCATCCATCCATCCATCCATCCATCCATCCATCCATCCATCCATCCATCCATCCATCCATCCATCCATCCATCCATCCATCCATCCATCCGTCCGTCCGTCCGTCCGTCCGTCCGTCCGTCCGTCCGTCCGTCCGTCCGTCCGTCCGTCCGTCCGTCCATCCATCCATCCATCCATCCATCCATCCATCCATCCATCCATCCATCCATCCATCCATCCATCCATCCATCCATCCATCCATCCATCCATCCATCCATCCATCCATCCATCCATCCAGCTTGGCTTTGAGCGAAGCCGAAGCCGTATCCATAACGAAAGCTCGTCTTCGGCAATGGAAGGCAACGACAACGCGACAGAAGCCTGTCCTGCCTCGAGATGGTTGAGACACCTGTTTTCCCTACTTTTTGTTTGAACTAATGCAAAAGTGAGGCTAGGACACACCAAGTGTAAGCGCCGGTTCAAGAGGGAAGAGCCATATCGTCATCATCATCGTCATCTCCAGCGTTGCGCAATCCACGCTCAACCAACGTTTGCTCAACTAAAACTATCGTTGCCAAAACGGGCGGGAATGCGTTATAACTTGCGCGTATTGCGCGCGCAAAGGTTTTGCGGACGTACAACTAAAATTGTCTAGCACCGCCAAGACTTATGTGGACTGCGCAGCGGGCATTCTTTATAAAGTACTGCTGCTCTACAGCGGGTCTTCAGTGGGGCAAACCGGATGACGCCCGAGTATGTCATCCAGAGAGCACGAATTGTTGATCGAGCACTTGGCTTGCTTCCAACCGGTTGCAGGGCCAACTGGGTTATGTGAACCAATTGAAAACCATCTCGAAAGTGATGCCTGCAAGCTGTACATTTAGTAAATATGTCTCGCTCTCCTTCGAGTAAAAATTATTTAAATCCGCAACTTCCAGCACGCCCTTATGCTTACACACATATGTTAGCTCTCAAAGGAACCAATATATTTAAAAGAGGCAAAAATTCAGGAGGCACTTTGTTGACCTAAAGTGCGGTGAGGCGAAAGCCTTCAGCGCGGTGTTGCTGCTTGTGACACTGATGTGTGGTTAAGATGTTGAGTACACAACTGATTGTGAATCTTAAATGCTGGAGACACTGGAGGGCGTCTGGGAGGCATCCGTCTGATTCCATGCCTTTCTGCAAACACTCTCCAGCCCCCTAGACAGGGAGAACTACATATGCGTTGGCAGGAAGTAGCGTAGTCGTTAGCATGCTGGCCTGCCGAACGGAAGGGTTGTGGTACGAATCCCATCGTCCACGAAGATTTTCTTCTTATCAAGTTGCTAAAGAGCGTGACATCGGACGGACAGGCTGGTATCTGCGAGTATGAGCCATTAAAGGACTTCGCCTTAGAATTACCGTGGCTCTGGTGATTGTTGGAGCCTCACACGTGGTGTTGGTTTCAAGGAGGTGAAATTTTCGGGAAGGTGCCACGCTTTGAAGTGCTACTCGTATTTGGTGCTTTCCGTATGCATTTGCATTGCCTTAATTATTGTTCGTGGAAGTTGTTTGGAAGTAGCCCGCGTTCTCTCCAGTCCTTTTGTCTCCATGCCGTGCCGTAAACCGCTTAATGAGTATGGACCAACCATCCTAACAATGTGTATCTAACGCTAGCACCCTTTACAAGACCGGAGAATACATCATTCGATTAAGCCTACACAAAAACTGAAAGGAGAAAAAAACTATGAAACAAGACAGGCGCACAGGAAAGACATACAACACTCCTAGAGACCACTATAACGCGAAACGACACCACTGCAGGGAAACACACACCAGGGCACCAGGGCATTGGTTTGTCTCTATAGTCGGATACAACTTAAGTCTGCAGTGAAGCTCCGCCCACATTCAGGACCGCCGCACGGAATTCCTTCCCAACAAAAAAGTAGTCCATTGTTAGCACTTCTCTCGTCGCCTAAGACAGATGCTCATCACGAGAAAAAAGTTATAAGCTCTAGATGTTTGATACCTGGCTCGTTTAATAAAGTCAAACATTAAAAAGCCGATTTCGTTTAATTTTGTGACTGGCTAGAGGTGTGATACAGCACGCCGCGGACCGTGGCCAAGTGTTAACAACTGCTGTTTTTTAAGTTGTATCTTACTACAGTCTGTCGTTCTTTTTGCGCTGTTTTCTTTCCTTCCATTTTCAACAATGCCCAACTTACTAGCTTATTCAGTAGCTTCCGGTACTTAGGCAACTGGAAAGTGATTTACTTGTGGCTTTATGTTTTGCAGTTTTGCAGGCGATGATGAAGGTGCCTTTATAGCAAAGGGAGGGCAGAAGCCGCAGCAGCAGCAACAGCAGCATCAACACCAGCAACACCACAAGCGACCATCCGCCAGAAGAAGGCATCACAGGGGGCAGCAACAACCGCAGGTTCCTCAGCGACCAGACGGGGGCCAAAAGGGCCAGAAAGGCCAAGTTGTTCCTGTGCAGGGTGACCCTACGGGTGCCGCCAGGGCTGTGCACCATGGCCAGCACAAGAAGAGGGACTGCAAAGGGCAGAAAGTCTGCCCGCCTAAACCGAAACCCATCACACCTCAACCCAAACCCCAAACTATGCAGCCATCCATAAAAGGTGGACAGCAGCAGCAGCAGCAACAAGAGCTGTACTACAAAGGTGGAGCCAAGGGTGGCCAGAAGGGTCAGCACGGTTGGAAAGGTGGAGAGGAGGACGAGTATGTAGACCCGGTCTTCGACGGTGAGCAGGTCTTGCCTCTAAGCACGAGCAGAACGAATAGGAAGAACCGCAGATTGTACCGATTATTTTCTTCCGTCAGCGTCTTTTCCTCCTCTTCGATTGTTAAGGGCCGCCTTTGATACCGGAGTCGACGACGGACATTGCTTTCTTGTATTGAACCAATACGCCAGAGGCGTTGGTTACCATGTATTTATTACAAATAATGAATCAAATGCAAAAAATGTAATTACTAAATTACAACAGAGTAAATCAAAAGTATGATTGGTTCAGCATTTTGGAAGCTTGATTGCTGCTTGAAATCACTAATACTTATTGCATCATTCTTTCAAAGCAGTTAAGAAAACGATAATTAGAAAGAACAGTTTCTGAAAGAAGATATCAGCGACAGTTAGTATCAGTACTGCGAAATGCAGCTTCGCGGCTGCAAGGAAGTACATCTGAGAATAACATTGCCCGAGTGTCGCGGTGTTCTTAATTTTACCCACGTTTCATTGGTTGTGTACACTTAGGAATGTAATCTTTAAGCTGGCTTCTAGACCACTTTTCGCGCCCCCCGAGAAGCTGTGAGTTGTTGCAGGGGCCATTTCATGTTCTCTGCATAACTTCTCATGCATTTACAAGGTGAAAAAGATAATACACTACTTTCTCAGTCGCCCTTCAAGTGCGCCTCTGAACATGACTTATTTTATTTGTTTCCAGGACAAGAAAGAAAGTAACGACGCCAAATATTCACAAGGCAACGTTTATGAGTCATGTTGGGCAAATAAATCTCTCCGGCGTTATGACTCAGAGAAACGTGTAGGCTGCTTTTATCACAAATATTTTTTTTCCAAAATTGTACCCCCGCAGACAACTACGAGAAGCAAGCAATACGGCTAGATAGGATGAACGACACTGTAACTCAGCAGGCGAACTTCCGAGTGCCGAAATTGTTTTTTAAAATAATTGCTACCAGGCAGCTGTGATTGACTGCCTTAGTAAGATCACAACAGACGGGACACAGCAAACAAGACACAACCTAGCACTGAGCAGTGTGCAGATATCGCACTGTAGGTAAGGATTTCTAGTGTGCAGCGACCAGCTGAATGACGCTAAACTGGTAGTGTTTTTGAAGCGCTTGTTATATACCTGGACGTTTTTCTGTGGACCTGGTAGCGAACTCGTTCACCATAAAATGCCTTCACTGACCGACTTGCAATCATCATCAGCATCATCATCACCATCATAATCATCATCATCCCCATCAGCCTGACTACACCCACTGCAGGGCAAAGGCCTCTGCCATGTCACTCTAATTAACCCGGTCCTTTGCCAGCTGCGCCCACCCTATGCCTGCGAACTTATCTCATCCGCCCACCTAACCTTTTCCAGCCCCCTGCTACGCTTGCCTTCTCTTGGAATCTGAAATGGAGGACCTCTTGGACTTGCAATGGAGGACCTAATTTTCGTCATTGGTCGCAGCTATTCCTAGTACTGATAATCTGCACCAAGGCGGCAATTCTGCTTTCGTTTGAGTGAACACCGGACCGCTGTGTTAAAAAAAAAAAATTGGAGGGAAGCTACGTTTGAGAAAGTGTAAAATGATGATGACGATGGTGCATTTTAAAATTGCAAGGGCAGTGTTGGCCAAAGAGCGGCATAGCGTAAGGTATTTCCGTTTACTCAAGATTGGGTCGGAAAAACCATTTCTCAAGCATTTCACCTCAGAAAAGCCGAGCGCCAGGCCAGAGGAGAGCTTGTACCTATTATGCCACCAGTGGGTGGGTACTCTAGATCCTGGGTGTCGAACTTAACAACTCTTCCGTATGAGAAAGCATAAAATGCATAACAAAGATATGAGGTGTTATGGGGCTACAACACTGTTACTATGGGCATATCCCTAGCAAAGATTTTGCGAGGTTTGTATGCATGCGGAGTTTGTGAGTTTGTGCTGAGTGAAATAAATAAAGAAAAATTAAAAAGAAACTCAGGAGGCCACTTTGTTGACCTGAAGGGCGGTGAGGCGAAAGCCTTCAGCGCGGTGTTGCTGCTTGTGTCACTGATGTGTGGTTAAGATGTTATTTAAGTACACAATTGTTTGCGGATCTTAAATGCTGGAGACACTGGAGGCCGTTTGGGAGGCATCCATCCGATTCGACCCCTTTGCGCAAACACTCTCTAGCGTCCTTACGCTGGGCAAAAATTATTGCGGGACTATAAAAGGAACGAAGAGGAACAGCGTATGTGTTGGCAGGAAGCAGTGTAGCTGTTAGCACGCTCGGCTACGGAACGGAGACACTGTGGTTCGAATCCCGCCGTGCACAAGGATTTTTTTCTCATCGACACACCGCTGATGACGTCATCGGTGTGACATGACTTGAGACCGAACATGACCTGAGAACGGACAAGGTCATGGCCGCAAGTATGAACCATTGAAGGCTTTAGACTAAGTAAAAATTCGCCACAGGGATTAGATCCAGCGGCGACGCGAACAGATCTGATTTGCTGGCCACTGCGCGAAAGCGCTATGCTATCACCGCAGCTTTTTTTCTTTACGGCATGGAAATAGTGCCTGAAAGAAAAATGTAAGCATGCTTACGCCACACAATACCAGGCCGCCATACCCCTGCACGACCCCACCTTGCAAAGCATCGAAAGTCTGGGAGGCACACACATGCATCCAGATGGGGGGGGGGGGGGGGGGGGGGGGGCAGCTAGGCGTATACTCCCCGCGCGAAAGCGTGCTGCTCACGGAACAAAGATTTCGATGACCGCGATGACCCTTCTCCATTTCTCCTAGTGTGGAGTAGCAGGCTGTTGTGACGTTTCCACCGGCCTTCCTCTCCGCCTATGCTGGCATAGATGTTTTCCCTCTTACGTTTTACATGCACTGAAATGACATGCCATGACATGAAATGACTTGCAACAGAACGTCAGAACAATAATACAGTGCCAAGCACGCAACAATACAACTACTCAAGGATGATCACGGGTGATCGATACAGATGATCGATGTGCGCAAAACATTGGACCAACCACGTACATGAGAGAAACACGAGTGAAACCGAAGCGTGGCCTTGTGGTAGAGCATTCGCGTCGCCTTCGGGAGGTGCTGGGTTTGATCCCCAGTGGCGACATTTCGACCACCTATGGTTCTGTACTTTGTTCGTCTAATGTTTTGCGCACACCGATCATCTGTATTAGTATCATGCACCAACCAGGCCCAGTTGAGGTGTTATTCACGGGTATACGGCTCTGGAACTAGGTGGGATTTTTATCTTGCATAACCAACGGTCGGTTGTCAAAACTAGGAGGGCACTTTTTATTGATACGCGGAAAAGCATCAGTACTAAAAAAGCTCGACAAACGAAGCGTTTTCTTTGCATCATTTATTCACTGCACTTGGCTCCGAGGCAACTGCGTAGGCAACCAGACGTGGTCTCTCCTTCACGAATTGTTGCTGTTAGCTGCATGGTCATGGTGGTTATGGCCAGCGTGGCTGTTGGCCAAGTTGGGCCGAGGAGCATCGGCGTTCGCATTGGCGTTGGAGTTTGAGTTTGAATTCGCGTTGTTATTGTTATTGGCGAGCGCAACAGTGCAGAGCTGCGAAGCAGTGATTGCAGCGATGAACAGGAAGACAAGTGGGCTGTGGCGGCCACCAGATGGCTTCTTTTGACCTGCTGGAGACATGCTGGAGCTTGGTTCGATAGTATGGCCTTGGTAGGAAAGGATCTGGCAAATATATGAATAAAACAAAATCGTTTACGTGATTACCAAGGTTTTAACGCTGTATTTTATAAATAAAGTTATCGTTATTGTAGAGAAGGACTGGTGCATTTTCTTATTTTCCGTGACCGCTAAATATTTTTCAAAAATTTTTGAAATTTTCGAAAAGCGAGACTGAAGCAAAAGAAGATAATTTGGATGATAGCGTTTAACGTCCTGAAGCGACTCAGGCTATGAGGGACGCCGTAGTGAAGGGCGCCGGAAATTTCGACCACCTGGGGTTCTTTAACGTTCGCTGACATCGCACAGTACACGAACCTCTGGAATTTCGCCTTCATTGAAATTCGACCGCCGCGGCTGGGATCGAACCCGCGTCTTTCGAGTCACCAGCTGAGCACCATAACCACTCAGCCACCTTTAAGTTGATGAACACGGTGTGCCCGATGCAATCGACGTCATCATCAACGTCACGAACTTAAACCGAGTGGCGGGAAGAAGTATTCTTTATTGAACTCTTAATTCTAAGGAGGGAACTGCATTTTGTGCCAAATATACATTGAGCACCGGCACATAAAGATATCGTAGGCCAGTTTTACTCTTAACAGAAATTCGACGTACTACTTGTCCTTAGCATCCCTTCAACAAGTGAAGCAGAATACTCAGCGCTCAATCACGGCCGTATTCACTAGTGCCAAAGTTTCCCTCAAAGGCGAGCTGTTTCTGCCAGGAATAAAATGTGTCCGCTTCCATAACACCCAGAGTGAAATCTCGTCTTCCAGTCACGGTACGCTTTTGAGAATTTCATGGCGTCACAGGAGATGCAGCGTTTGGCTGTTCATCGGAGAGTCGCAGGTTCGATCCCGGCCGCGGCAGTATGTCGATGGATGAAGAACACAAGGAGAACCCCAGATGGTCTAAATTATTTCAAAGCCCTCGAATGCGGCGTCCTTCATAGAACACGGGTCTGTTAGGGACGTCAACACTATACCGCGAAAGCTCCCGCTTTATATAGTTCTAAATTCCATTTAGTGTATTAGGCAATAAATAAAAAATCGGGCCGTAATTCGACGGATCAGTAATAGGTTGCGTAAGATTATCAAGACAAAAATTTGCTCCGAGTGACTGCCGAGGATACTTGTCAGTCAGTGTCAAGAATGAAGAATTCCCCGAGAAAGGGCCCAACATTGTAAGCTGCTTCTTAACCTCGTATTTGCAGCGGCCCTGCCATTTTTTGTGATTTAGTCAGTTTAAATGAACAATTACCGCATATGCGAAACGGCGATTGAAAATCGAATATCAGTTATCTCACCAATACTTATATTATTCGCTTATGAGTTGGAAGGAGTGAGGGACACTCAAGCACTCGCGACCCGTGAGTCTTCGCGCGTTAAGGAATTGTTCCGGTGCTCAGAAAGGACCTTAGTTTGAGAGCACTGTTTTTTTTTTCATGTGCGCTGATAATTATTTTCTGATGATATCACAATCTCTCAGCAGGGGTGCACGAACAAGTTCAATAATAAACGAAAAATGAACTTACTTTCACAAAGCGTCCTCTTGGCTCTTCACGTTAGGCGACGTGTCAGTCGTCGGCTCTAACTTGCCTTTTATGCAGGCCAGTCGTAAAAGCTGGGAAACAGTTTGTGCCGGCGTCTACTATAGATAAAAACATGCCACGGGCAAATTAAAGAAAAAGTCATTACAATAGCAAGCCAGCCTTTCTCCATCTGGCTTTTTCCGATTTTGAAGCCATGAGTCAATAGATGATTTTTTTATATGTGGTTTGTACATGCACCTCAGGAATAAGAAGAAAGGCTTCAGGAAAGCGGTTTTAATTACATCTACGGCTTTATCTTTTTAAGAAGTGATGAATCATCACACCACGCACTTACCTTTGGAGGGACATTTTGTAGAACACTGCAATTATTCCGCCAAAATCAGATATCGTGCGCGCATAGACCAAATATATTGGCAATAAAAATTGAGTGCAGTATAATAAACGCAGTCCGTTAGGGTTATGCTTCTTAGAACGTTTGGAAACAGGACAGGTTACATATTCGAGCTGTGTCACTTCTGTCAATCTCACGGCGGTGGCGCAGATGACAGGATGTCCCAGCAAAAGCTAACGGACATTTTTGAAGAAAGAACGAAACATTTTGTGCCACTGAAACCAACTGAAGGCGGATTCGAGTCTCTTGGCCTAATTTGCACTCTTCTTTAACAAGACTCGTCCATTAATAATTAAGTTTAATAGCTTTACTTTTCAGTTCTTGCCATCAAGAACGAAGTGCACACAGCAAAGCTGTTGATAGTCTTGAAAAATAAACTGCTAGTGTATACGAAACAACGTGCACTTTACGTATCTCCTTTCCCGACTTTTGAAAACGATCCACGAAACAAAAAAAGTCTCAACAGTAGCGCTCTCTTACGCACTTTCGAAGTACTAATTATCTTATCTCAAAAGCGCTATCCTCAACTGGGTCGTTGACGTTTCCGTGGCCGTGAGAAATGCACCAGCAAATGCTGATGTTTCCTGCAGAGTGAGAGTGCCTTGTCTTTGACGGCATTAAGCTTTGAACGGGAACAACCGGAAGACTACGATGATTAGGTTAGTTTTCGTGCATGCTCTTTCCAATGGGTAAACTGGTTTGCAAGCCTTAACTTCTTAATTTTTGCGTTGGTCGTTGAGGCCTGATTTTATAAACGGAGCGTATTTACGTAGCACCGTATGCTTTATCGAACGTCTTATGGAAGTGTGGCGCGCATTGAGCACTCCAACTCGAACCGGGTATCTGATAGCGACGCGATGCGCGCGCTCGCTTTCCATGACGTGTCAGCAGTTCCTGGCTCATTTTTTCGAAGCCATTGCAAACCCAGACCTGCTAGGCGCAGTGCATCTGAGATTAAGAATTCAATTTTTCAACGATTCAAAGGGAGATGTGGTCAAGGGATAGTTTTTAAGGCGAAATCTTTTAATGGCTCATCGTTGTCCCTCCGTCAACGAAATTTGTCACACTGTAGCTGTCAATTAAATGACGTCAACCCCGTAAGAAAAAAAAAACATTCGTGTACGATGAGATTCGAACCACCATTCTTACGTTCCGCGGCAAGCGTGCTAACGACAACGCTTCTTCCTGCCAACGCGTATCTTGTTCTCGTTGTCTAGGACGCTGCAAGACGGTGCGGGTAGGGCAATTGTTTTTTCTTTATCCCAATCTAACCTCTGTCTAGCCAATTGTACCATAGGAGGTGTGGGCTGGACAAAAGCTTTTTTCTTTCATTTTCTCTCTGCCCACCGTAATATATGTTTAGCGTAAGAAGCTGGAGAATGTTAGCGGAAAGGCGTCGAATCGGACGGCTGCCTCCCAAACCCTCTCCAGTGTCGCCAGCATTTAAAATTCGCAAACAATTGTGTGCTTACTCAGCATCTTAACCACAGATCAGTGACACCGCGCTAAAGGGTTTCGCCTCACCGAACTTTAGGTCAACAAAGTGCCCCCCTGATTTTTTTCAAAATCGAGGTCTCCATTGCTTCCCACCGTCTCAGAGTGTCGATGAAATCAATGTTGTTAACTTAGACAAGAAGGAGACATCTCTTGTAACCCCACTCTGTGAGACCTTTTCTGCGACAGGTACTGAACCTCAGTTAAACAGCTTCTTTTCAGTCGCCTCGACCATGAAATTAGAAAGGTAAAAAAGGATTGCGAAGCCATTACTGACCTCCCTGTTTAAAGGTTACTGATAAGCCAGAGTTCTTCGCCACAGCCCTGAGGTGAAATAAGACATAGAGACTACAGTAGAACATCTGACGATGTGGGTGTGCGCAAAAGTTGGTTATATATGCTAACATCTCAGTGCGCTAAATTCAGGACTAAACCAGGCATCGTAGAAAAAAAAACGCATAAATGACAGGAGACTACAAGATCAGTAGCCTCGGGTTGTTTCTGGGATTTTCTATTGCATTTAGTCTTGTCCTGAAGTTAGCGCACTCATAAGCAGTGAACCAAGGCAATCACTCTAAATGCCTGAAGGTTTCATGGGGCGTGTAAGCTCTGGTAATAACACCAAGCGACCGCAACGCGTGGCTGCTCAGCAATAAATATTTGCACGAGAACGCGCATCCTCTGAGCTTTTGCTGGAGACTACTCATCGATATGGCCATGTCACGATGTAGCCTCACTCGCGGTGGAAGTCAAGTATGTGTCGATGATCTCAGAGAGCGAGAAAAAGTTGAAGCAAGCTTGAGGGCCTATCTCACAACGATGTTAGTGTAACTAAGTGCCTCTGTTCGTGAAAAATACTACAGCGACGTCATTTATTCACTGCAGCTTCAGAAAAATTACTGCAACCGTTAAGGCCTCTGGAAACTAAAGCGAGGTACCCACTATGCATACCTTCCCTTCTCGCAGAGCTCTTCCGGTTGCTACGTGGCATTTGTATAATATTCGATAAAGTTCTGTCCACTTCCACAAGCACAGCCAAGAAAGGCACATATTTTCGCATGTAAATTGTACCACCACGTTGGCTCGAAGTCACAGGATCACTGTCGTCGTCAGCCTCCTAAGTAAGGCGTTTTCCGCCTATGATTGAACTCGGCGGCATTCAAAGCATTTGGGGTGAGTAATAATAATAATAATTGGTTTTTAGGGGGAAAGAAAATGGCACAGTATCTGTCTCATATATTTTTGGACACCTGAACCGCGCCGTAAGGGAAGGGATAAAGGAGGGAGTGAAAGAAGAAGGGAAGAAGGAGGTGCCGTAGTGGAGGGCTCCGGAATAATTTCGACCACCTGGGGATCTTTAACGTGAACTGACATCGCACAGCACACGGGCGCCTTAGCGTTTTTCCTCCATAAAAACGCAGCCGCCGCGGTCGGGTTCGAACCCGGGAACTCCGGATCATTGGGGTGAGCTGCATGAGCAGTGTTGGTGACGTGTCGCAGAATAGGAGCTGTAGCCAGCATACGCTGCAGGTTGCATGTAGTTTATCCACGCGAACTGCTAGAGACCAGAAGCGGTGAAGGAAGCCGAGCATGTGGTCCGGCTAATAAAAGCGGCTTGTGGCGGAGGCTCTTGAAGACTCGAGTGCAGCTACAACCTTCCATGAGACACGCTAGAATGCGCTACGGCTTTCCTGCAATGCATATTATGCTTTCATCTACTCACGACGACGCGATAGACTCAATTGTTTCATTATCATGAGAACTAAAAGCAGCCACCAGCTATTATTGCAAGCTAGCAGTGGTAACGTATTGTTAGTTCATTATCGCGAATCTCCGAGTCTAGATAACACTTTCATAAACATTTAGTTTAGTTTATGAGAGTTTAACGTCCCAAAGCGACTAAGGCTATGAGAGACGTCATAAACTTTTAAACAGCAATAACACAGTGTTATTATCATTAAATTCATAAGGTTGAATCAAAGTAAAAGAAAAAACATTTTATCCAATTATTTGCATCATGGGATGCGTCTTTTAATGCCTAAAAAACTTCAACATTGCCACAAAGGGATGTTTTTTGTAAGTAGTCCTTGTGCCAAAGTATAGCACGCCAACCTGGAAAAAAATAACCCCCCTTTACTGATCACAAATACTGAATGACTCTGTTCTGAGTGTAACATTAGTACAACGGAACAGGGTCGCAGACACGCGCTGATGTCTTTCAAACTACGCCGGAAGTTCTCACAATGATGTATAGATATCAGCAGAAGATATATTTCTTCAAAATAAAGTAATTGCACTTCTAAGACGATGTCTGTGGTATTGGCATTCAAAATCAGTGGAGGCTCTTCAAAAGATACCGTCTGTAAGCATCAGGTTCTCTGGGGTCTAGATACACTCGTGGCCATCACTGTGGAGAAGTGGCCGGGACAAGTTTTTCATTTCAATAAATTCCCAACCGCACCAGTTCAAAGGCAGTAAAAGTATAAAACATAAATTAGGTGTGCTGCGGTGTCTTCAGGTACTATAATTTCGTCCTCTATCATGATGAGATTGAGTGTAATAATACTCGTCACAAATGTCACCTGAAGCGTTGAGGTGATTTTAGCTGCAGGTACCTGTTTTTCTTTTAACTGCTCAATTATTGCGTTACAGGATGCGTATTTGTTTGTGAGTGTGTGCGCGTTCATATTAACACACATACGACAAAGAGTATCTGGCCATTAAGGAATAATTTAGCGGGGTTGAGAATATGGCGATAATCTTCACATTGGCCACGTCAGCCGACCGAAATAATTTCCTGCGTAAGCAAATAAAACTGCGTTTCAGGCAACATCTCTTTTTTCACGGCTAGACTGCAAGTGCGCTAACACAAAAAAGTTCTTGCGCCTAGCCCTTAGCGTGAAAATTAAAACATAAGCGATCACTCTTTTTTAAGAAACACAAACCGATCCCGTTTTGTTAGGCGACAAGGAAGAAAGCCACGAGGTTTTTCAAGGCCTCTCAGGAAACAAAACGATTCGATCTGTATAGTCTCGACCCTACCAGCGTGCTTGCTCGCGAGCTTTTATTCGGTCTTAGATTAAAACAATACTTGCAGTCTCTAATTTCTTTGTTGCGCAAAAGTGCGTCATTGGTCATGTTACGCCAATGGCGTGACTTTTTAAATAGCTTGGCCACGTAAGATGGCACGTAGCTTTAGCGGTAGGGCTTATATAAGTGCAGCAATAGGCCGGGAAAGCACACGTCGACTAAGGCGAGAGGCTCAGAGGCTCAAAGGACCACTTGGAAAGGTATGTTTGCCTGGAGTTCATAGCAGGCTTTTTAGGGGCTTTGCAAAACACGCAGAAGAGTAAGGGCGCAGAATTTCTGCAATATTTACATACTGAGACTTGGAATGTTAAGCACCGTGTGTCTACGGGTCAAAATAATCAATTTGTTAGAATCTGTAACAATTTCATCCGCCTGCGGGAACTGCGATCTCACACGCTTGAAACCGAACTGCAGGACAAGTTGCATGGTTTACTCGGTCTAATGAAATAGCAAGCAGGATTTGTGATATTATATCTTTAAACGTCGTTTTTCTGCGCAATAATGTAGACTTTTTAAGCCGTCTTCTTGTACCAGAGAAAACAGGATTTTAAATTATATGGGCGCTCGTAGTCATAGACGAAAATCAAAGAAAAATTTTATTCGTTTATTCGTTTTTTTTCATAGCCTTTGCGCGTACAGCCACATCATTAGACCAGCGCATTGTCTTTTACGGCACTGCCATCCCATCACCGTTTATAGGAAGCGCGTGGACGCTGCAATCTCACATCACTCCTTCTGTGTACGTAAATAAATTAAACGATTTTTACACACACGCGACTGTGAAAACAGACCCCTCTCGTTTCTATTCTACGAGCAAAGACGACTATGAACATTCATAAGCATGTCTCCCACTCGTATAACTGCCACGTCAGTGCTCACTTGCATTAGTGATCTATGAAAGGGCCATTCATGCGCAATAAATGAACAAACCAAGCATAAGTCAATGAAATTATCAATGCGTTACGGTAATGCAACCATGTTCTACATTCTTGGATAATAAATTTGAATGTTAAAAAAAACTATATGGCACTGGTTTAGAATTATTGAAGGTAATGGTTCATTATTCTGATATGTAGCAACATCTTTCTTTTGTAGTGTTTCCATCGATCGCAACGCACAGCTTAGACTGGCATAGAAAACCAGTGGGTAACGCTTTTGAGGTTAGCAAAAACGGTAATAGCCAAGAAATTCAAGACTGCCGCCGGTAGATTGGTGGGCATATCTAATGTTATAGTGAAATCTTGCAATATATGAAAAAAAATTGCTGTCATAAACTATTTATCGCTCAAAAATGCTTCTTTCCAGAATTATTGGGTGTGCATTTCACGCACGAGAGGATTCACTTAATTCCGCGCATAACGCTGCCAAACCGACGTAATCACATTTCTCTTTCTCCGCAGCTTTGCCTACTAGGAGTTTTACGCAAGCACCATGTCTCCAGTCAGCGCATCTCAGAAGAAGGCCCTCGGTGCCGGCCACAGGGCCTTCGGCTTCCTGTTCATCGTTGCGTTGGCTGCTTCGCAGCTATGCTCTGTTGCGCTGGCCAACCACCACGGCTCCAACTCGAATTCAAACTCGAACGCCAACTCCAACCATAATTTGAATGCCAAAAACCCAAATTCTGCCAGCAACCACGATACCAACAGCAACAGCCACAGCAGCAATAGCAATGCCAACAGCAACAGCAGCTGAAAAGCCACAAAGCTTATTTGCTTGCGCAGTGGTTAACTGCGGGGCTGGCTGAAGTGAATAAAAGCTGCGCAGCTGATCAAATGAATTGCTTGTCTGATTTTGGATGTAAAGTTCGTCTCTGTGCCTACGAATCTTGGCCGCTTGGGTTGGCTTGCTAATGGTGTCCACAAAGTTAATATTGTAACAATATGTAAAAAATGAGTGGGGTTTAAACTGGGACTCTCCGCCTCCTCTCTAAATGTTCCTAAACGTGCTAAACGCCGCTGTATCGCATGAAATTAGTTCCGTAGACGCATCAGCCACCCCTAAAACAAACACTGCTGCCGCTTTCAAATGCTCTGACATTATTCGTACTTACTACACCAGGTTAGGATTTTTTTGCGCATCAGGTATTTAAGCAATGGCAAGGGCACTTTCAGTATAGTTGACTAAACAGGAATAGGAATTTGGTTTAGTCCCAAAGCGACTCATGCTGAGAGGGAGGCCGTGGCGATGAGCTCCGGAAATTTCGACTACCTGGGAATCTTTAACGTTCTCTGACAACGCACAGTACACAGGACTCTAGAGCTTCTCGTTTATCTAAATGAAACCGCCGAGGCGGGATCGAACCCACGTCATTCGGATCAGCAGTCGAGCGCCATAACCACTGAGCCACCGCGGCGGCTAGGAAAGAGGAGTCAGTTCTTGTCGCGCAGCCCTCACTTCCACATCCAGGGCTGTTGCCCATCGGCGCGAATCCAAATGAACATGTTCGCCTAGTGGCCTCTTGAAGTTGAGGGCCAGGTTTCTAACTGCTTTGAATTTGTTTAGGGATGTTAGGAGCACACTGCGTCACAGAATCCAGTGGTGAAAGTTGGTATATTGCTGCGTTGTTGACGACATCGGTCTAGTGTGGTGGTACAAATAATAACTCTAATAACCTCCATAAATCAGATGTATGTAAACCTAAATGTGCTCCAAACATTGTTTACAAGTCATAAACACAAGGGAAAGCCAATATCAGCGGCTGTAATTTGCGGACATGAAGGCAAATGTATCTTTTCGCTTCGTCTTTTGTGTATTCTTTTCTGTTCGTTTGTCTGTTTGAGGTTGAATAGCGCCAAAGAGAACACAGATCTGGGACAGAATCAAAAAGCATCTATAAAGACGCTGTTTACGGGTTCGTGATGTGAAGGGTGAAGTTAGCGGTGTAGATAACTTTCATATAAAAACAGTGTCTGTCCAGTCTTACAGAGTGTGGAGCGGTTTAGAAGGCTGCAGGTGTTTGTACAGAGACGACTTGGGGATGGCAGTTGCTAGCTGGTTTGGTTGATTTAGATGCAACCTTTGGCTCTGATGTTTTCAGGGAATTAGTTCGAAATATTCGGAGTATCTTTTAAGTGGTAGATACTAAGTAGTCAGACTGCAGCCGGTCCCCTAGAAAAACTTTTGAGCTACAGTTGACGCCCTGGAGCGTTTGCGTTGAATCGACAGTAAACCAACAGGAATCTAATGTATGTTGAGTCGACTCAACAACTGGTCAACGAAATGTTCGTTGTGCTTTAGCCAGCATTGTTTATGTTGGGAATAGAAAGTATTTGAAAGGACACGCAATCTGCTGCTTGCATGTTTCGAGATATCAGCGTTCAGATTCCACATTTTAAAAAAAGTATTGTGAAAAAGGTCCATGTGGAAGACAAAACGACTGTTATTGATTGGTTTATATTTGTTGCTTAGGGACGACTGAAGGTCTTCAAGCAACGGAACGCCACATGTGAACCTGAATAATGGTCTTGCACGTAAAATAAAAAAAACATCAACAAGATTAGTTAATATAACTTTGCTGATCGGCCGTGCACTGCATGCAAATCTGTGTGAAACCTGGTTTATATATATATATATATATATATATGTGTGTGTGTGTGTGTGTGTGTGTGTGTGTGTGTGTGTGTGTGTGTGTGTGTGTGTGTGTGTGTGTGTGTGTGTGTGTGTGTGTGTGTGTGTGTGTGTGTGTGTGTGTGTGTGTGTGTGTGTGTGTGTGTGTGTGTGTGTGTGTGTGTGTGTGTGTGTGTGTGTGTGTGTGTGAACCCGACATAAGGATCATTGGAGACGACTCAGTCATTCCTTATTACAGACCCAAGCTGAAATTTAAACTTTTCCATGCTATGTATATGTACCCCTTTGCCAAAAGTAGCCAGGCCGCCCGGTTTGATGATCAGTTGTATAGCGGAACACTTATCGCAACCATTAAGCTTGAAATCACTGTGTGGTAAGGAGAACCTTTTTCCTAAACTTGCAATACTTTTTGTTTTTAAAGAAGCCGTAGGTGCTCCACAATATGACGGATAAGCAAATCATGCAGCGTGGTTACTTTTGGCAAAGACAGTACAGGTAGAAAAAATTGGCTGTGGTTTAGCTCTGGCTAAACCTAGTCGAGTAGCGACAGCTACAGACACCTGGCTGCGCTCAGGCTTCGCTTGTAGTTATACATGTTGTTATTAAACTTCAGGCTGGCCGATTTCTCACCATCCATACTGCGGCCTCCACTACGGCTGCGGCGACGCGAGCTCTCCCCTTCTGTTCTCCCGGTTATCACAGCTGCGGAGCGCCGGGTGTGACGTCATAAAGAGGGCGCAGCGAGCGCCCAATGGCTAAAGCCCCTTAATTATCAAGGGACTTTAAGAACGGCAGGAACGGTGGACGCGCGGCGACCGCTGCGAGGCGAGTTGCCGGAGAATCGAGGGCCGTGGTGTGACGTCACAGTGCGGCTACGGTTCAAAGTGCGGCGACGGCAAAGAGGCGAAAACCTGGCGTAATGTAGCTATCGCTACAAAATGAAGGAAGCCAACAGCCACCGAAACCAAAGACCATAGGAGAATGTTTCCATTTCTTTTTGCTCTGTGGTGTTGATGAATGACAGAATTAAACTGCGATTAATCTGTCGCTTAAAGAAATTAATTACAAAGCAGGAAAAAACAACCATGCGACCGGTGCGATCCGAACACACTACCTCCGAAATTCGCGTCCGGTGCTCTACCAACTGAGCTACGACGACGGCTGTCCAATGTTCTGATTTCTAATGTATGTCTAATGTAATTTCTAATGCAATTTTTAATGCAAATGAACCTTAAAAGTGTTCACCAGCGCCACCCTCGTTTATAGCGGCGGACGTATAAACGGAACATATAAAGAAAATATTTACAAGCTATAATAAGTGCTCCAATGCACAAGGCACATTTTTGTTTCACACAAGAATTAGGAATCGACAGCCAGCCGTTTCACTAAGCGATTGGCGTAACCTTTTATGAGCCAAGAGATTGGCACAGATAGTTTGGCTAAATGTAATAACTTGAAAAAAAATGAAAATTGGTTTTAAGGAAAGGAAATGGCGCAGTAACTATCTCACTTATCTCAGTGGACACCCTAACCGCACCGTAAGGGAAGGGATAAAGGAGGGAGTGAAAGAAGTAAGGAAGAGAGAGGTGCCGTAGTGGAGGGCTCCGGAATAATTTCGGCCACTTGAGGATCTTTAACGTGCACTGACATCGCACAGCACACGGGCGCCTTATTTGTAGATGTTCATTCTATTAAAATAGGGCGTGATGCATAATATATCTTGTAACCATTGAAAATGTGAACGCTTATGGAAAGATTCCTTTAGCGCGCATATTCCTTCACGAAGACGACAACGGCAACAACAACCTATCGCAACGTCTTCTGGTTCCATCATGCACGGCAAACAGCAGCCAAGAGCGGAGAGCTGACCCGTTTCGCCGGAAAAGATCGCGACACGAGTTCTTCCCTATCAGTCGTGGGTGCTTCCTATCTTATCCCCCACGGGAGCACCCACCTCTTGACAAGTGCTGCTCAAGAGGCGCGTAAGAAACCGCGCAGAAAGGGACGCCAAGGTTGTCTACCGGTGTTTTGTGCTCTTACCCGAAACGCGTAAGAGGCGCGATGTGAGGCAATGCTGGGACAGTCGGACTTTGTTACTCGTGAAGCTCGCGCTATGTCGTCGCGCTTCCAGGTCGGAAAGAAGTCGCGCTCCTGAAGGTGGTTCCGCAAATATCGCTGCCTTTGATTGAGGTGTGTGACGACTCAAAATGAAGACGCTGTGGATTACTTTCCTGCTGCTGGCGCTGTTAGGTGAATACGGTGCTTTGGCATTACTTTTTAACAGTTCGCTTTCAGTGAACCATCATGAGTGAATTGGGGTAGTTAAAGTCAGAGTGCAAACGTGCTTTTTCTCACTCAAGGGAATCAGCACTAAACAGTATTAGATAAGCTATTAAAATGTAGCGTTTCGTAAGTCAGGGGTAAACTTATGTGCCACACTGAATTTTGGAGGTTTAATAAATCATTAAGTCAATGTGAGTTGATTGTTAAACTCGTACGAAGTTACAAAGTTTGTGGTTTCTCTGGAGCAACCGTGACACATACGTCAAGCACTGAGAATGAAACTCCCGTACTTTTTTCAGGTGCATGTAGGCAAAAGACAAGTATTATTCTGTATTTTCATATTTCGTGCCAGATTTTTCTCTCGCGCAGAGTCTTGTTTCAGCCCAGATTCTTTTAAAGTTTCGCCGTTAAATTAACCCAATTAGAGTATGACGTCAAGAACATTATTCAACCCTGTTTGTCATTCGCTTGCAGATTCCGAAAAATTTTTCGCCTCGTTTTCATTTTCATTCATTGCTTTTCTTTCCAACTTTTTTTATTCATTTAACATCAAAAAAGGGAATTTATAGCCATTTTATTAGCTTTAGGATGTGCTGTATACCTCTGAAAATGTCTGCTTATTCTTAAAAAATCTTTCTTTAACTGATAGATTAATACAAAGGCCGGCAAGAAATTACATAATTAGGATAAGTTAATTTTTCATCTATTTCTTTCCAAGTGAGATATTTTAAATCTTAATGCATATTCAAAATCAGCATCCTATGATATACCTGCATGCTATGTTTCAGCAAGATATGTTTACAAATAAGAAAAAGAATTTTAGTACAATCATACCCCCTTAATTGGCATAGCAGGCAAAGTTCGGAGAATTTTTTGCAACTAGGCATGATTGAAAGAGAGCAAAAGAAGAAAGACAAAGAAAAGAACAAGACAAAACAGCGAATGCTTCGTCCGGCGTCTTTTGCGCCATTGCAACCTTGTCGTAAAACTTTTTTTCAACAAGAATAGATGGCGAGTTCTACTTTTAGAAATACCTTTGAGTCTCACAAAATGTCTTGGCTCATGAAAGAACGGACTATCAAATGTCAGTAGCAGATAGAACGCGGAAGCATCTTGCCACAGTGAAGAGTAAGGGGCAGAGATATGAATAAAATCATCAGATGATGCAGGTTACCAATCAAGAAAAAGCTGAGGGATAATATGCTATATGAGATATCGCGCCATTTCCTTTCCCCCAAAGAACCAATTATTATTATTATTATTATTATTATTATTATTATTATTATTATTATTATTATTATTATTATTATTATTATTATTATTATTATTATTATTATTATTATTATTATTATTATTAGAAAAAAACGTTCCGTATTATATGGCTACGGCTTCCCCCCGGTGCCGATTGCAACTACCTGCCGACAATGCTGCTGGGTCCGCTGATGACGCAGCGCGACTCTTCTGATACCGTTATCGACTACTGACGGGGTCGAGTCACTTGACGTTCTTGCACAAGAAAAGCACTTAGCAGGGAGAAATTTCCGCGCACGTCTAAGTGTCGCGTCCGCCAATCGCACACCACCTGGAAAATGTGTCGAACGCGGGCCTTTCTCTTGCCGACGCAACTTTGCTGCTCTATTTGGGGCAAAGCGATGTTTCTTGTAAAGTCTGACACTTTAAAGTGAGCCATTTTGAGAAAGTCATTGTTGATACGTTTGCTGCACACTTGGTCCCGAGCGCGGGCTCGGGTTCGCTTAACACCACACTTTATCGCAGGAAAAGATAGTTTAACTATGACCCCTCGATGCTATATAAAGCAATTAGATGATGTACTACTGTGGCAGCACTTCTAGTCGACAGGGCAAGAAGGAGTCAATACGGACTTAACGTGCGCATTTAGATGCCACAAACTTGTTGCAGCTCCTATCCATTGGTCTCATCATTTAAAGTGGTCAAGTAACGTTAGGCCAACGTCTTTTCTTTTATAGCTTTCTAGATCTCTTTTCACACACAAGAGTTACCAACACAGCGATTTCTAGAAGTGAATTCGACCACACACGGGCGCCTTAGCGTTTTTCCTCCATAAAAAGGCGGCTGCGTTTTTATAGAGGAAAAACGCTAAGGCGCCCGTGTACTGTGCGATGTCAGTGCACGTTAAAGATCCCCATGTGGTCGAAATTATTCCGGAGCCCTCCACTACGGCACCTCTTCTTCCTTTCTTCTTTCACTCCCTCCTTTATCCCTTCCCTTACGGCGCGGTTCAAAACCAATTATTATTATTATTATTATTGATTTGCGCAGCTCTCAGCTTTCAGTGTTTCATCGTAACGACGAAAAATCCAAGAAACTACACCAGATCCGACGTGTTGCTTCACAAAATTGTCACCTGCCATTTAGCAGAACCGAATATGGAGCAAGCCTATCAGACGATACAGTCTGCAGAAGTAGTACATGATATATACTGGGGTCTCTATTGGCTGAACACTTTGAATTCACTAACGGGTCGTGTGTCGTAGATAGTTTTCAAATCTTTTGCGCTTATGATTTGAGATTGAAAAAAAAAACGCTTCTTGGTGCCTTAGTTTTTCTTTCTGTCGACAACCTTTGGGAGTAAACAACATTGTACACTCGTATAAAGCTCATTTTGCTTTCCCAACAGGTTGCCTCTTCTCTGAAACCTTGGCTGATGTAACCGCCCTGGAAAGCGAAGCAGTTACGGTAACAACCAGCCCAGAGCCGTCGTACAGACTACGTGAGTACAAATATGGTTCCACCCTTATGAAGGTGCTGAGTCGACCTCGAACGTCGGTTCTCTCCTCGGTAGTCTTTACCCGGAGTGTCACGTCATTTTCTAATTCGCCTTCCGACAAGGCAGATCTCTTCCAGAATGTCGAGATCCCAACAAAAGAAATGTTACTATTAACGCCTTCGGTTGCTTTCATGCTAGAAAGAAAAGATTAAAACTAACATTTCACGATGATTTCACACGTTTCAAGACCCTGACGCTTTCTATGAAGGCTTGTTTGTTTTGGTTAGCACTTTTTGCACCAAACAAACTTTTATTCGATATGGTATTAAGCCTGTGCTAGGATAGAAATAAATACACTCAAAAAGCTTCTTTATAATTACCTGAAATATGTGTGGGTCCATGAACAGTTATAACCAAATCACTCGTTTGCAGAGTGAAAGAAAGCTCATTCAGTGGGCCAAGCGTGCGAGCTGTATTTCTGACCTCGTATTGGACAGCTGATATTATTTAAATTGTTCTCGTTTGTTTCTATACGCGCTTCATTATATTTAATGGAGCAATGACCTGAAGTACGTCTGCACGTACACGATGTGCAGCGACTAATTAGCTCCTCGATCAAACACGAACATTTTATGTCCTAAAATGCGTGAATTTATTTAAGAATTGAAAATGTCATCGTTGTTTATAACTACGATCATTTTCAATGTTGACGCTTTATTTTCCTCACAGTGGGCCGTGCCGGCTGCCCGTCGTTCCGAAGCTGCCGGAATCGCTGCTACCGCCGGGGCCCTTACCAGAGTGGCAGGTGTATTGGAATCCGCAAACTCACCTGCATGTGCACTCTCAGAGCACGGAACACCGGATAAGGAAATATACACCTGCTTCAACTCTGCTCAGCAGTTAGAGTCGACCACACAAAATCATCCTATTATCATCCCCAGATTCGAATTTCAGTATCTTTCTAGGCTTGCTTGGATAGCTTTGGTGCACGGCTGATGCCAAGTAAGGAATGTTCACGTCACACTGTCCTGTCGCCCTGCGTAAGCAAGGCACTAAAGTCTCACTTAAAGTTCGTTCAAAAGAACCCCTCATAAAGTCGATCACGAGAGTGTAAGACCCGATCCACCATCTTTCTGTGGCCTCTTTGTATGCGAGAAACGCATGATACGCAACTGGCTATATGGTTGTCTTCACAAAATATAATTGCAATCAAGACGGTCACGGCCAAGTTCTCTGCCTGTGTTCGCTTTTTTAAAAACAATGCTATCGAAATTTCAACAATCCTACGTACTTGCCTATCTAGAGTGTCAAACAGGACAAGCTGCTGTCTTCGAAAAATGCTCATTGTTTTTATTGTTGAAATAAATAAACTATTGTAGCTGGACCATTACACGGCACTGCTTCATTTATGTATATTTGTTTACACATGCTGTAGTGTTATTCAAGGCAATAGCAGGTTGGGTGCATGTGCACAAATGCGCATACATGAAGGAAGAACGATATAAACAAATTATTTTAGGTTATTTTGTGGCTATGTTAACGGCTTTTCGGTAACGGCGTCGTTGGAAAGGCTATTCTTGTTAACTACAGCTCTCAGGACACATGAGTATTGAAAACTATCATTTCTTGAAGTGAGCGGAACTTTATTGTTCCATCATGTCGTTGCGACGGTTGGTATGATGGGTTTGTACGGCGCAAGGGCAGTTTTAGCTGAAGAGCGCCATGACTCAAGGTATTTCTTCTTTACAGAAGGTGGGTCTAAGACCCATTTCACAAGCATTTCACTCCAGATAAGACACGCACCAGGCCAAGGGAAAGATTGTACTCATTGTACCACCGGTGGATACCCGCCGGCACTGGGGATCGAACCGCGCACCTTCCGAATGCCAGGAGAATGATCGAACCACTAAGCTAGAGCTGTCATAGTGTCGTAGTGTTGTTTTATTGCCTGACGAGGAAGTGAAGAAATCTGACATGTTAATGTTGTAGTCCCCTGTTAGTGACTGGAAAAGGAACTTTAATGATTATTTGCGATTTAACTCACTGACGGAAAGCCACTTTGTCAAACCAATATATTGACGGACAGACGGTAATAAGTGCAAGAAGAACTTCACGTTCGGATGCGTAAAAAGAGCATTTCACCTAGCTTCATCTAAAGTTAGCTCCATCTCAAAGCGCCTGAGAAATACCGACAACGGAGCACGCTGTTCCCGCCATTTCTCCTTTCTAATTATACTCGTATTACATGCATTCGCACTAAACATTGTCGTCCCTCGTCCGTAGTGTTACTAGAGACGCATTAGTATTCAGCAATGTGTGGCTTGAAGTACATTCACTGGCCGCTACTTAAAGGTTTGTGTAATTATTTAAGATTGTAGGTGGTTTTACTCGCGGTTATTCAGAGATTTAGTATTTCCATGAGTTTGATGTTTAAGGAGTATCGACACCTAAAGTTTGGTGCGCGTTTTCTTTTTTGTAATGACGCGTAAGGCATTATTATACATGGATTACCACCTTATATTCTCCTGCGACACCTAAATAAATAATAATCGCATTTATTTCTAGTGCTGTTTCGGTTTCAACAGCCGAATGAGGACTTTGACGTCAGCGTGTGCTTACAGGTCATGTGAGGCATGAAACAACTGCAATATAATCGCTGCTTCCACATTCGTTGTCATTGCTACTATTGAAGAAGGCTGGCTTAATAAATTAAAACCATGTAGCAACGATTATATGGGCCTCTTTCTATGCCTCACGTGACTCAAAAGCACTCTTTGACGTCACAGCTATCGTTCGGCTGCTGAAACAGAAACGAAAAGAGCATGCGAGAAAAAATTGGATTATAGATTATTTTGCGGTCGTTGGCGAATATCACATAATGATTCATGCGTATCAGTGTCTTCCGCATCATTGTAGAGAAAAAAACATGCCACCAAAATTAGTGTCTATACTCCTTTAAGGTATTTAAGTTAACTTTTCTCTCCGTTTTTTTTCTGGCGCAGGAAAGGGTAATTTTTGCTGATCAGGTTCAAAAATTTGAACACTGCATAAGGCCAGGAGGGCAAGACTTTAATGCAGGCGCCAAATTAACATTGTTGTGGCTGCTTATGCGAGTCGTGCAGCCTAGAAAAGGTTGTTACCTCGGGATCACGCGTACTACTGGAGTGATTTTATTTTGCCCGAATATAGAACATTAGGTTCACAACCTAAATTCATAACTGGTGGGCTACGATGCTGCTAAACCTACAGTTGTGCAGAAAATAAATCCTTTTAAGAGCCATTCTTGGAATTACATCGGCGCAAGGAATCAAATGAGCAAACGTGCGCAACATCCTCCATAGATTGCATTTTTAAGGTTTACTTCTTCGAAAACACGCTTTGCTTCGAGGTGCTGCGAGGCGACCCGGAACCATTCGACAGTGGATCATGCGTATTTTTGTGCGGGGTTGGAGTCGAAGTTGCGCGATTATTAGTCTGAGTAGTACCGGAATCTTTCCCTTTGACGTGAGGGCCACTGCCGACTAAAGTAAGAGAAACGTAAGCAATCTTTATATTCGACAACTCATCAGGCGCTACCTTTGCTTCCGCAGTGTAGGTTAAAATGGCTAGGCAAGACAGAGCAAGGACTGGGAATAAAGCTTACCACAATGCAGGCAGCGTAGGACAGCACAAAACAAGCCTGTAGCCTTTACTTGGGAATGGAGTTTTCTAGTTACCCCAAATACGAGAATGCCCTCTCAGATATGATGTCAAAAAGCTTTGCAAAAATATCACAACTTCGATGTCTTTAAGGGTGAATAAACATGTGTGAGGAAGGATTAAGCATTTCCTACGACTAGACTCCGGAAGCTACTTAGCGTGGATGCTATAATTTTACAAAATGTGGTTCTACCTACGAGAGTGAAGGCAGAATTTTGTAAACCTGTTGAGAAATATTTCTTGTACGTCAAGCATCAACAATGGGGCAGGCTGGCAAGTGAAACTTTGAAGCAGAAGACCCATGAAAAGTTCACAGTGCACTAATAATAAAAATCGTTTATTTGAAATGCACGAGCAGCACCAACTCACTACGCTGCAGGAAGTTATATTAATGATTATACGAGACCTCGTTCGATCATCTTCCACATTCACAGCGGCTGATGACGGGCATGAGCCACGTAGATGAGAAACTTCAGCTGCCGGCTCCCGTCGGCTCTCTCTTCTGTCTTCTTCTCGAGGATGGTGCGCCACACGCCACGAAAAGCATCCTTCTCCTCCTCAGGCACCACGTCTTCGGATCCAAATATGGTAAAAAAGAAACCTGGAAGAGAAAGCAGCAGCAAAGGAAACAATCAAGGAAACTCCACCTCACTTGTGCTTTGGGAGACATTTAGCTCCTCACTGGCAGGGCTCTTTCAAATTCTGGAGAAATATTTTAGCGCGCCAGCGCTTAAGTTTCCAATATAAAAAAAACGTTGTCTGTTGAGTGTCTGAAGCCAGGTATATCCGGAAAAATATACTGTATACGTTCGCCACTGCGCTGTGCCTGGGTTTCGAACCCGAGGCGGCTGAACAGATAAGCTTCGCAGGGCACTGCTCGAGAGGACTATGCTGTCGTGCAGTGGCCGATCACCTCTGATGTTTAAATGCCACTCCCTCGCATTGTACATTGTAAGCCGTCGTCTTCATCATCGTTCATTCGTGTGCAATTGATGTAGAACACATCGATATCGCTATGCGACATTACGCCTCATTAAGCGGTCTCAAAATTTTACAGTGCACTATCACTAGGGTCTCCATTCATCGACTTTGTCAATCTTTGCATGGAGCCTGACCTTGATACGCTAGCCTCTATCCGAAAGCGAAACGAAACGCAACGTGTTAGCGTACAGACTTCTCAGTTGCGCAAGTAAGATGAATCGCTGTAATTTTTTTGCGCTTCCTAATGCGAATGAAAACCCCAGTCCCTACTCGTATCAGATTTCAGTCGAAACCAGCTCCGAATCCCTGTTGTACTCTCGACGATCTATTCTTCAACGTAAGCGTCGGAGCAGCTTTCTTTCGCAAGTAATAATAATAATAATTGCTTTTTATCGGGGGGGGGGGGGGGGAGGGAATGGCGCAGTATCTGTCTCATATATCTTTGGACACCTGAACCGCGCCGTAAAGGAAGGGATAATGGAGGGAGTGAAAGAAGAAATGATGAAAGAGGTGCCGTAGTGGAGGCCTCCGGAATAATTTCGACCACCTGGGGATCTTTAACATGCACTGACATCGCAAGTTAAAGATCCCCAGGTGGTCGAAACAAGGGTATTTACAGATATCCGAAAAGCCGTGCCAAAAGGACCGCAACACCGGAGGCAACATGAGTGCTGCAAATTCATAACCAATTGTGTTTGTAAGACGCATGTATGCAATCTGCACAGTCTTTCTCAAATGCTTCTTGCAATATCTACTTTTTACTTTTCACCCCTAATGCTTTTGTTTGCAAATAGTTTGTCTCATTGGGGCTTTTAATAGGAGCCGAAAGGGTTTGTCTCTGAGCCGTGCGATGAAGCCCTCGTAGCGTCCGCCACTGCCCCAAATGTCGGCGGCGAGAGGACGACAGGTCCACTCACAGTCAAGAGACTTGACACGCTGGCAGTCCACAACGAGCTACAAAACATGAGCTAGAAACAAACCTATTGGGAGCATTACTTTTCACACAAGCGGTTCTTACCTAATTATGCATGCGCATAAAAACAGTAAAAAAGTAAAGAACATCGCCATACTTTAAAAACAATTCGGGAAAATGCTTTCACTGTCACAGCCACGCAAAACATAGTGCGCACCTACGCAAACTCCCAGCATTCTACTAACGTATGACGCCTCAGTAAGTTCCGGGACCAGGTGGTTAAGGTGTTTGTTCGATACCTTTGTTTCCTTTAAGAACGACTTGCTTTCTTGCAATTTTCTGCCATGACCCGGGTATTGGCTTACTAGCGCTTTTTGATACTGTGCAAGTTCCTGCTGTTTTTTTCACGAAGTTTGCGAATGATGAAATCAGAACTTGTTACTTCAACTTACGACTCTGCCATAGTTTATTGTTTGCGGTAATGCTTCTCATCATGATCATCATCATCAGCCTGACGACGCCCACTGCAGGGCAAGGGCCTCTCATATATCTCTCCAATTAACCCTGTCCTTTGCCAGCTGCGGCCACCGTATCCCCGCAAACTTCTTATTCGCATCCGCCCACCTAACTTTCTGCCGCCCTCTGCTAAGCTTGCATTCTCTTGGAATGCTGCCACTTCAGTAATACTGAACTGCACGGCGTTCACTATTTCCAAGCTCTACAGCCTCCCACGCGTTGGTGCGTTTACTGCTACCCCCCCCCCCCCCCAAAAAAAAAAAAAAGATACATAAAGCACATGCCGTGCTTACGTATAACTGTTTCGATGTCCGGAAACGTCCAGGAGTTCTCGTAGACTTCGCAGCTGATGCACTCTAGACCGGCTTCCTGAATAAGCCGCTTCGTTTCTTCTTCAATTTGAGCCATTGGAGTGACACAGTTGAAGCGAAATTGAGGAGAAAATATACTCTTGGGGTCCTAAACAAAATAAGAAAGGTGAGAAAAACTCTCTAAAAAATTGCACAGCAGGGCAGTCTTGTAGTGCAGTAAACTCTAATTGAATAAAATAAAAAAAATTGAAGGCAGCTACTACTGTTCATTTAAAAGCCCACTTTTCGAGTAAAAGAAAGCGTAGTTTTCGCATACCCGTCGACAAACACCGAAAAAGGTGTGCAGCGATACAGTGTTGTTCTACAGCAGAAACATGTTATGAAAAAATCTGCGATGGCCTCCAGTAAGCCTTCCATGCGGCTCTACATTATCAAGGGGTGAACGTGTACCACATCCGAACACGCCAAGGGTGGCGCGAGGCGTGTGCACGCCGCAGCGACTATTTATTTTATTTATTTTTATTCATTCCACTTGGAAGAAACCCACAAACATCCCGAGACCTTGCCCGGGTTTACCCATCGCAATAGTGCTTTCGGAGTAAAAGGAATGCAGCTGCCAGCCAGTGACGCAGGACTGAACAGCGCACACAGGACGAATGCACTAGTAGTAGAAACGTGTGCGTTGTTAAATCCTACCATACAATACCAAGATGCCCAAACTGCCAAGTTACTGACTGCCGCGTCTACCTTACTAGTAGCCACTAGCACCTTAGCGAACGGAACATCGGGACGTCGACAATATGGCGACGTCCCTGCCGTAAACAGATTTTCACTGGTGTAAGTAGTGTTAAGCTATTACGGTAACCGTTCGGAATTTTTTTGTTTCATATTTGCGACATTGGCCTTACTGCCGCTACCTTCTGACTATGCCGGCTTGCAAATATCGCACGGCGATTAAGCAAATGCACGCATTACATACCGAAGGAAGTTGGTCGCATGCTGTCCCACTCTCGCATAACGGTAGGGTGGATGTTATCAGAAGAGCTCACCTGGAGGTCAGGAGATTATGCCGCTTTCTTTTGTCCGTTGCCGATAAAATATGTCAGTACCATTGTAAGTCACTGTATAATAATGTTTGCTGTCTTACCTTTGCGCAGCAGATAGCATTCATATTAAGAGTTCAAAATCTCAGCATGAGAGGGGGAACATAGAAAAACAGTGGGGCAATATATTTCCCTTCATATAGGTTTCTTGATTACTTTTAGCAATAAAATGGCAGTAATTGTATCAAACATTGAGTTAGTCGTTTAAGCAGTGTTTACTTTCGAGGTGTAACTTGCATAAAGCTTCCAGGACTGTAATTTTCTTGCCACAACGAAAACAAAACATTTTATTCGAATTGTTAAGATTCCGCACCACGTAGGCGTTCAGTGGTCCGACAAGTTCAACCATAAAATACTATTCACTCAAGCTCGCATTTGAAATGCTCCTTCAAAAACCGTCATTCGTAGTGCACCAGCTATATCTCATATATACTTTTGTAAATTTCTCACCCCGCCTAGCGTGCATCACATTCGTGCAAGAATACCAGGTGAATGCAAGCATTTGTTTTCAGCGACACACACCGGTCAGTGCACCTACAATAACATTTAGTTCCTGGCTTGAATCACTCAAGTACCTGACGACTGCCAATGCCTGTGACGTTAGGGTCATGGAGAAGAAATTGAGGGATTTAGACTACAATCAAACGTTAACGCCAATAAGCATGCGGGTAACTTACTCAGGTAAAAAAAAAGCCGCCACAGGTAGGCTCGCTTTTGTCAGAGTGGAGACAGACCCACTTATCTAAGACAAGGAGGTTACAAAGAAGCTTTCTCTACGTAGACCGTTCATACCAAAGTACAGTCTGTGTCAAAAATAAACAGCACAAAAGGTTTGTGCCCAAGCCGGGCAGCATGGCTCTTAAGTACATTTGACTGTCCTAAGAATGGGAGGATTGAGGACTTAAGCGTCCCTGGGTATGCAAGAGGAGCCACGCTGCAGGGTTCAGAAGCAGACCACTTGGTCTGTATAGTTTTGACACAGACTCTACATTCGCCGCCCTTGTTGGCATATATTCTATACCCTAGCTATTCTCTTTTTCAAGAGAATTATGCACACGTTGCCTTCAGGAACTCACCGGAACAAATGCTTTCCACTTCTTAGTCTGGTGCACCTGGAGCCAAATATCCGTGAGCGCGGTGGCGATGCAAGACACCACCACGCATTCTCCGTCATCCGCCAGGAGCTTACCCACATTCTTGTACGCCGCCACCTGGTCCTTCACAAAATGGAAGCACATGAACGAATAGACGCGGTCGAACTTGCCGTACGTCTCCAGCAGCCGAGCCACGTCGTCGCCTTTCTCAATGTCCATTACATCGTAGGTTAAGTCCGGGTGCCACGAGTGCTCGCGAGCGTATTCGATCACTTTGCGGCAACTGTCCACGGCGACCAGTCTTCTGCAGGGCCTCGAGTAAGGGAGCAAGTGTTTCCGCGTGAACGCCCCCAGTCCGCAGCCGACGTCGAGGTGCTGGTCATGTCTTCGAGACGCCTTCGTAAAGCGGATCCGGCCCCAAGCGTTGAGGTCTTCCTGACTCGGGTACGACTCAACGCTAGCGTAAGCGCTCAAGTCAACGCCCGGGTTCTTAGATTGATCAGTGCTCAACTTCGGTGAAGACGGCATGGCTGGTGGCGGTGAGGATTTAGCTACTGCTTCAAAGGTACCGAATTGCAAGAATCAGAAATGGAAGTAAGGTGAAGTACCTTTCTTTTATTTTTTTATTTGCCAACGCGCTGATACAGCCTGCCACTCGTAGAAGACTCTACCCCAAAAAAGCGACGCCGTCGGCAGCTTCAGGCCGCATGTCAGTGCGGGTATAGGCGTCGTCAAGTGCAGGAGTCAACCAAGATAAGCGCAGAATGAAGTGTTTGCCTGATAAGAGGATCATCATATCTCTGTGCGTCACTCGCTGATGCGGTCTGATTTGATGTAGGAAGTCCCTGTCATTCGTTAGCGCTTTCGCGCCAGTTTTTCGTTGTGCCTATCAGTAAAGCAACCATAGAGAGCAGTTACACGGAGCTGAAATTCTAGTTAAGTAATTCATAGGTCCTTTGCTTTCGCGAATAGATATGCGTGCGGATAGGTTAGCCCATGGTCGAACGGTTCAGATAAGCTTACAATGTTTACACTGCAAAACAGCGCTCGAAATCGGCAAAAGGGGCCTATACTCACGTCCACCTGAAACATGTGAAGACATTTTAGGTATTTTCGGCTTTATATCGTGTAATAATAGGCGATGCCATTTCCATTCTTTCTAGGCGTTGCCTCTTGATTTTTTTTTCTTCAAGATACAAAACTTGTACGCTCTCTTAGGATTGTTTTCTTTTTGAGGCAAGTACAGCCGCAAGTAAAAAAGATTAGTACAATGACGTCACCGGAGTGGTGAAAATCGCACCGCGTGGCCGACTTGGCGCCGTGCTTTGCGAACACACCTGCCACTTTTGTTATCGGCGTGTTCGTTACCGTGGCGCCGAGCGTTGCTATCTGCCGCTCCTGCGGCATGTCACTAGTGCTAATCTTTTTTTACTCGCGACTGTACATGCTTAAGCTGAATATTGTTTTTGTATTGTATGAAGTTCTGGCGCAAAACACTAGAAAGCATTAAAAAATACGAGTTGTCGAGGGAATAGTGATTAGCGTAGCTGTCAAAAACGTGTGTTTTTGTTTCAGTTTTTAATGTGTTTAAGTTTGTCGCGCGTTATAAAAGGTTAATATTTGGAGAAAATGTTTGGGTTCTGGAAGGAAGCTGACGCGAAGGTTGCTATACGCCAAGCACAAAGGGTGTAAGTGGTTTTAAAACCTAAATATATACATTATAAGCCATCATTTTACCTTTCGCGATTCTAAAAAGATGAGTTGATCAGCATAATCTGGAAAAAATAGTCCTTTCATGAGTGGATATAGGCAAAAGTTTGCTTCGTTCAGACATAGGAGAAGTATAAAAAAGTACTGCAGCTTTTCATCGTTCAACTGTTCGGCAGAAAATATTTCTTCCTGCAGGTCAGCTAGAACAGAAAGCTTGTCTTGTGTTCTTCAGGCACACCTCATCGGGCTGTTTAATTCAGGATAGGAACCCCACCTTGCTCTGGCGCTTAAATTTCAAAGTAATGAACAAATAAGCGCAGAAACCAGCGCAGCTCAGCGAATGGAAATATATAAACCGCCGCAGTGGCTGAGTGGTTTTCTCAAACAGCTCCGGTAGCAACATTTAGTACCCGAAGCTCCAACCGTCCTATTAACTTCATAACTCTACGCCGCAATCGAAAATGTCCTCCCAACAAAGCTTGACACCATGTTACTCCCGCGATTTCATCGACGCTAAGTACCGCCTTTTGGAGCACCTTGCGGCGAAGGAGAATACCGACGCCCTCAAACGAGTTAGCTTCTGCCAAACGCCAAGGGAAGGTCACCAACATCTGGACATCGGCTGCGGACCAGGAACCTTCACTAGGGACAAGCTTGTTCCTCGCGCGTTGCCTTGCAAGCGGATAGTTGGCCTGGACAGGTCGTCCTTAATGGTCGAATTTGCGAAAGCGAATTCAAGCCATGAGAATGTAACGTTCAACGTCTTCAACTTTGGTGACCAAGATGTCCAGGAGCTGATCGTCAAGTATGGCCGCTTCGACCGTGTTTATTCTTTTCTTTGCTTTCACTACATGAAGGATGAGCCGAGGGCTTACAGGGACTTGGCCGAGCTACTTACTGCAGGGTCTGGAGAGTGCTTGATTGTCAGTGCACTGGCTGCTCTCCTGCCCACGCATGGCTCAAAGTTCATCTCATGGACCGTTGGCGAGGAATGATACCCGTGAGTACAGAGTATACCAGTCCGTTTGCGTGAATTAAAGGCAGTTTCTTAAGCCCAGCTGTATGCATTATAAAGACGTAGTTTGGAGCAATGGGATCAAACTAGCAGTTTTTTTATGATTGATTAGTGAAATACTGACTGTTTATTATAGGTTGCTAACTGTAGCTTTCTCTTGATAGCACCTTCACACAAAGGTTGCCCCGAATTTCGACGAGAAAAATAAAAAACACCTTAAAGGAACGAAGACGGCTAAAATGAAACAAAAAACTTTTTGTTATTTTTTTGTGATATCGAAAGTACATTTTCTTTTCTAAAAAAAAAAAGACACCGCAATGTGCTGTTCTCATAACAAACCCGCTTTGGTTCCTACATCGAGGGAGAGTAAACCTTATGTGCTCTAAAAAGTGTTGCAGAACTCCCGTGGTTGGCTCCCCATTCCAGGACCCAGTTGATTGCGTTATTTCTTGAGACAAACACGTATATTTCAACCGCACTGTCATTTACTGACTAACCGAATCATTCGGCTTTCACGCAGGATCCAAGAAATTTGTACTCCGAACAATTCAGGTTCAACTTCGACATCGACCTCGGTAAGACCGAATCCAGAATGCGAGCAATGGTCGCAAAAGCAGGACTGGCATGTGTCGCATGTCGCGTCTACGAAACAAAATGGTTGTTACCCACGGCGGAAGCATGCGTTGGTAAGTCACTTTTTAATGCCACTTTACCAGGAGTTACAGTGACATTAAGGCAAAGATATTACCAGTTGTAACATTTAAGGCATCCACAGAAACTTATTTTGCATTTTACGTGAATGCAATCATACGGAAAAGTCCAGCAATGCCTGGTTCCTCTAAGATGCAAGGCAGGACCACACTGGTCCAGCGAAATAAGCAAGAAGCATTGTTTGCTAATACAGCGAACATCTGCTGCCTGTTCAGGTCGGAGTACAATACTTCTTTTAATGTTTTTAAGCGGCTGCTCATTTTCCGATGGTCATTCAACGTTCCACCGTAAGTTTTCCACCGGACAAGCATCATTTTTATTAGGAGTGCCTGAATAATATAGCGCTGGATCAATTGTTTAACTCTTTCTTTATTTATTATTAATAATAATAATAATTAATAATTGGTTTTGGGGAAAAGTAAATGGCGCAGTATCTGTCTCATATATCGGCGGACACCTGAACCGCGCCGTAAGGGAAGGGATAAAGGAGGGAGTGAAAGAAGAAAGGTAGAAAGAAGTGTCGTAGTGGAGGGCTCCGGAATAATTTCGACCGCCTGGGGATCTTTAACGGGCACTGACATCGCACAGCGCACGGGCGCCTTAGCGTTTTGCCTCCATAAAAACGCAGCCGCCGCGGTCGGGTTCGAACCCGGGAACTCCGGATCAGTAGCCGAGCGCCCTAACCACTGAGCCACCGCGGCGGGGTATTTATTTATTTAAATGTAAATGTACACATTGCGACAATTATGAATCCACCATGACGATGCCGTGGCCAACGCACCAATGATGCAGTGTGTATTTCTACTAATAGCGGAAGGCTTCACAACGAAACACTTGTGGGTGACTTTTAGAAATTGTCAATTACAAAAAAAAAAAACCTGTAGTTCTTTCCCGCCAAACTAGTCCCGAGGTCTACGCGGGTCTGGGTCGTCAGTACAGAATGTAAAAAAAATGCTTTTGATTCGTTTCAGATTCCATATATTCGGCTGTTTTGAGTGGTCCAAGCGAGTACCCGCATGTGATGTCCCGGCACTGAGGAGAGACTTATCACGTCAACTTGAGAGCAATGCAGTGCCGTCGAGCAGCGGATATGCAATGAGGATGATTCTCTAAAGCCTCCACGCGAGGTCACGTTCGAGCATCTGGAAAAAATTCTTAAAACTCGTTCGTTAGATACCGGCGGCTATGTTTCGCAGCTATTAACGGAGGTTATGGAACAATCCTCGCTTTTCAGTGCGGTTTTAAAACTAACGAAGAAGTATGCGAGTAAAGAAAAAAATGAAATTCTGCTGGGCCAGCATTATATTTCATCACCGCATGCACTCATACGATTGTCATTTCACGCCAAATAACCTATACGTTGCATTCAACGGCATCAAAATTCTTTGAAACTAATTCTCGTTTATCGTGTCATTGTGGAAAATACTCTCCATGATCCTGCTCGGAGAAAACAAAATTTTAGAGCTGTGGGCGCCAGCACCACTTCGCAGTTGGTAGGAAAACATAGTGCAATAAAACATAAATGAAAAGTAGATTTTTTTAACGCATCGGCAAGATTTCTTCAGATAAATTGGAAGACACTTGCTCCTCCAAGTAGTGCAGCCTGACGAGAATTTAGTTCATTTCTATATAAATAGATATATAGAAAAATGTGTTCATTCACAGAAATTTGAACTGTTTGGACAAATATTTGTTATTAATGCAGTTACCAATTCTATTTTCTCGTACTGCCAAGTCTCAGAAACGGCTCAAATAATTTGGGCATCAAAAGGACGTCACTCGTTTGAAAAATAACATTCTAAACCTTGTAAAAAGTCGTTTTTGCTGTAAATTGAGCCATAAATTGCAAAATGAAGTGTTTCCGCTAGTAATGTCAAAATTGTCACGTTACTACGAACTTTCTAATGAGATTTATTTCAGAAAGTTAGATCGGGACACTTTCTCTGTTAAGCAAGAAAATATTATTTAAATATCAGCATCTGCACCACCGTACCCTGGCGCTGCTCAGTGCTAGCTTGACAGCAGCAGCATGGAGTCATGTAACAGTCTTCGCGGTCTTTCAAGTAGATGCTTCTAACCTTCACGTGATCAAAAGATTGCTCGGCGCATGCATCCATGTTTGTGGATTTGAAACCCTTGTGTGGCCACGTCGGACGAACGTCCAGCATGTAGTCACGGACAAAATTTGACGGGATACAGGTTTTCACGGAAAAAGGCTTAATTATGCGCGGTCAAGCAAAGGAGGTGAATGAAAAGCATAGAAGCATGAGGGGACATGCGTGTTTCATCCAGCGGAACAAATATCGGCTTACTGGCAAGCGAGGCAACACAGGAATAAATTATCCCGCAAACTTTTGCTCTCGACTGAACAATTCAGTGATGAATTCTCTTTTTTAGGAACCCATTTCTAGACCCAAAGGCTGCGACACGCTTTGTTTTCTTCCCAACCCATGTAAATAAGCAATGATGGGTCGTTGCTGGACTTCAGCGTGGCCTGTGCATTCTGGTATTTACGAGCACTTCATACTTTCCTCAATAAAAATCGCATGCGCTATTCGAAAATGAGGTGGCAATAAACTGCCATTCTATAAAAATATTAAAATATTTAATCGCAGGACTCATTTCACAGCTGCCTTTTCACATCTCTCCGTCCACGAATTTGCTCATTCTATCAGTCCATCAAGGCCATCCTGTCGGGTCTGCGTAAGTGCTCAAGGTGCTGTTTAGACAAAATTCAAAAATTTTGGTTTCCTATTTTCTGTAAGGGTAAGATAACGATTTGATTGATTTGAGCTGTGCGTACTACGCAAGATATTAAATTATCACATACAAGAAGTGCTTTCCGAAACTCAGTGCGCAAAGGGAATTGTTGCACTGGAAACACTAGGCTGCTGTATACCTTTCAAGTACGCCATATGGGCGCCGTACGGCGCCATGTGCCGGTGATATAAAAAATGGAAAAGACAGATCAGAAGGGAATCATTCTATGATAACTGGAGAAGCCATGCCCTAATCTTTGAAGCTAAATCATAACGTCTTAGAACTTCAAACTACAAAAACAAATTTAACAAAGATGACGCATGTGCCTAGTGTGTTTAAGTGTGTAGAAACTATTGAACACCTTAAATATGGCGGTATCCACTCGGGTATCGATGCAGGCACAGTCACCCTTCCTGAGGCCCTAGTGTTTCGAGATAACAATGAACACGTGAAATAATTTGCGGTAAAAGTTATCAAAAAGAGATTGGAAGGTTAGGGGCTAAAAAAAATACAGGTGACATAAGGTTAGAAGTGCAGGATGAAAGAAATTGTATTTAAATAAAATGGCGAATTTATAGACCAATTTACTACACCGAAGGTACTGATTAAAAAAAGAAAGATTGTTTACCTAAGGACGAACCTTCGGCTCCTTGAAAACAGTTCCGGATTTCGCAGAACTCTATAGATATAAAACAATTGTCTCTTGCAGTCTGCGTACGTTATTGATCAACACTTGCACTTCAGTGGCCTCTGGTTCGATGTCATGAACAAGTGTGTTTCGGAGCAGAGCTTCCGAGCACTCTATTGTAGTCCCCAGAAGAGCTTCAACAATTTGTTTAATGCAAGCAGCGTATAATATCTGTCGTTCTAGGCACATAGAAACCATGGGGTTGTCATTTCGCCCTAATTAAGTACAGTGTGGTGGGCAAAGGCTAGCATATGTTTAAAAGAAACATTTACACTTGAATTTTTCACTCATTCCTAATGCAGTCCTCGATCGTAATTTAACACGACCAGCACGTACCATGGCCTTCTAGAGTTCCCTCCAGATACACTGCGAAAGTCACGCAAGAGTAGATTTTGATTAGCTTGTGGAATATGGTGGATTCTCTTTGCACGAATTTTTATTCAGGTGTCATCTTCGAGGCATATTAAATAGACGAGGCATCGCGACGCCTTCTGCTAGCGTAGCGCGCCATTCTTAATGCACGTACATCCTAATACCCACACGCTGTTAGTTATCACCATCTCAGGCTGTTTTAATCGCGTTGGCTAGGCAAAATCAAGGCCTCGCAATCGAAAACAAACCCTGCTACGGTTTTCAATCTTTATCTACCTTCCGCTAAATACGTTTCCTGCTGGATGGGAAGTTAGGATATTGGCATTACCAACTGAAAGCTGTGTAATTGGGGGAACATTGCTCTAGCGATAGCCTATAAATGAAAACTAAACTTGGTGCCACAAGCCACAGCTTCGTAAAAACCTCAAATGTACCCTAGATAATCCAGTTTCAGTTAAACTCGGTATAGGAAATTGTTGGCCTCTTTCAAAAGCTCGCAAACAAGTTTTTATTGGGAATGCAATCAATTCGAGTAATATGCAAAAGGAAAGTAGACTGTCTACATTGCATAATTTCTACCATATTATACTAGCTGCTTTCTTATATTTTCTTCTTTTACATCCAAATTACAGGTTTGGTGCAATGCCTTCTTGAGTTGGTTTACTGCCTGCCACGTCAGTGCTCATACTAGCCTTGCTGCCTTTTCCGACTCACGCTTGCAAAAGCTTAAAATCCCAGCATCTCATTGCGACCAAGCCACCAAATCGCTTTTTTCGTGGTGATAAAGAGTTTATATGCGTTTACAAGTAAACCATAAAATGCCGCTCAAAATAGACGAGCGGGGATTCAACATAGCAAGCTAAAGCTCAGAAGATCCCTTGTAGAAGAGGCACTGACCTGGGCAGCACATTGTTGATTCCCACTTTACTGAAGTACCTGCAAGATAACAGCACACAACCCGAAATCCAGGACACTTCAATTAGTGAAGCTGGCTGAACAGAAATGATGAATGAATCCGCTTTGTATGCGTTTAGGAAAGTTGGAATGTCTGGGGTGGTTTTAAACCTTCACGTTGAAAAGAAATAACCGAAATGCCATTGCTATCTTTACAGGTTGCCTGGCATAAAGCAGTCTCCGACAAGATAACACACGAAAGAGCCTGTCGGCGGTGGCACGGCCTTCGGGGAGCAAGCTACAGGAGCCGACGTCGACACACATAGATGATTGTAGTTGCTTGTTCTTTCTCCTTAGCGCTTGAAGCGTGTCGGCAGAGGTGAAAGGACTGTGGCCGCGCCGCCATGGCGGGGATTTTGTTCGTGTCGCGTCTCACGTCTTCCACTTGGTGCAACCGTGCTAAAACTGCCCTCTTCGGCAAGTGTCAGCCACAAAATTTCCCCGTAAGAATGCAACCAAATTGCTCGCAGACGACGTCTCAAACAACAAGAAATGTAACAGATACCGGAGGAGTTCCCCTAAACGCTGAAGCCTACGCCAATTTCCAGGAGTATCCGTTACGAGAAAACCTGATTGCCTTGCAAAAAGCCAATTTCAAAGTCCCTCCGAGATCTCAACAGCAGCACCTGGAAGTCGGATGCGGTCCTGGCGGATTCACGAAGAGCCACGTCCTCGGTCACTGTTCGCCATGCTTGAGGCTTGTGGCCGTGGACAAATCGCCAGCAATGATTGACGTCGCGAAGAAGACGTCGCAGCATGCTAGAATTTATTACGACGTCCTGGATATTGAGGCAGGGGACGTGGAAAGCTTCGCCAAAAAGTATGGACGCTTCAGCCGCGTGTACTCATTCCTCATGTTCCATTTTCTCAAGAGCCAGAAAGCGGGGTATGTTAACGTACGCCGCTTACTAGAGGACGACGGAGAGTGTTTTCTTACCGGCTGCTTGGAGAGTGCCATCCTAAACGCTTGGCTCGATGTATATATCAGAAAGAATTGGAGAATCGCTATTCCTGTGAGTAGCCTGCTTCTTCTTGAAACCTTGTGTTCTGCTCGTAGAGTGGTGTGCTTAGGAGTATCCGATGTCATTTCATGGCAGCAGTTTTTCTCGTGGAAAGTTTTCTTAATCTACCTTATGAGACCACAGAAATTTACCATTAAAATTTTTCTCGTGGGCCTCACAAATTTCATTGCAGGCCAGCAACTTGGTGCGGTCAGTAGTCCTGAAACGCGTACGTGTTATTGCTTTTTATTGAAATCAGCAAGAATGAGCTATTCATAAATGTGACATCGATATCCATTCTTAGAATAGCAAAAAGCCGTCGTGAAAAAAAGAGTTGCCGCTACCGTCTGGAGGACGCTTAAGTAACGAGCGTTAGCTGTTTGGTTTGATAGATTTGATTTGAATGAGATTGAAATGAGGTACTCCAATATAAATACAAATTTCTACGTTTATTTTATCATATGATAATTATTGGCCGCCATCTTGGATTTATAAATGAAGTCGCTGATTAATCACCAATTGGACATATCAGTGACGTCACCAATGAATAATCAATTCGATATCCTAATGACGTCAACAATCAATCACCAATTGGGTTGCTATATCGATTTGCTATGGCGGCCGCCATTCTGAATTCCTCGGACTCTGAATATTTCACGCCGAAGGGAGGTGGTAGCAACCCCAAGAAATCGAGAAACGTGATGAGTAAGGGGTAACGCTCTGAAAGAAAGCGGCATTGACGGTGGTTTTAGCGTCACTGCTGAAGAAGATGCAAAATTACAGTTTGTCCGTATTCTGTTGCTTGTTAGAATTTTGACTAAGAACTAAATTACAGTCACTGAAATGGCTTAACCATGAATACGTTTTCGTGGGCTGGTTGATTCTTCGTCATGTAGTGAACGGCGTGATCTGAGATGACGAGGAAAGAGACCAACACAACGCTGACTAAAAACTGAAGTTTACTGCCTGGCAGCATTTACAATTACACAAATGACGCAAAAGAGTTTACAGAACACACGCGCCGAGATTAAACTAAAAATAATGACAGAAAATTTTTGCCTAAATTTTATACACACGCGAAAGCAGATTTGCATGAATTATGACGCCGACGAAGACAGAATTTTCTGCGTCTTCGTGCCGCAGATGAAAGTTGATGAAGGCAATGTGCAATGCACTCCTCGAGAGTGGGTTGCAGTGTGTGTTGCGTCTCAGATCACGCTGTCCACGTCATGACGATGAATCAACCAGCCAACGAAAACGTATTCATGGTTAAGCCTTATATTAAATTATATAATTATCATATATTCTCTCCCGATAT